>NW_020185336.1:11018696-11338196 GCF_003031525.2 Neophocaena asiaeorientalis asiaeorientalis | reverse complement strand
TTTTTTTTTTTTGCGGTACGTGGGCCTCTCACTCCTGCGGCCTCTCCCGCTGCGGAGCACAGGCTCCGGACGCGCAGGCCCAGCGGCCACGGCCCACGGGCCCAGCCGCTCTGCGGCATGTGGGATCCTCCCAGACCGGGGCTCGAACCCGCGTCCCCTGCATCTGCAGGCGGACTCTCAGCCACTGCACCACCAGGGAAGCCCATATCCCCAATTCTTAATCTAAAGATACAACTGTGCATTTGAAAACAGAACTAATCATCTCTGTAGTCAGGGTAATTAAAGTATTTTAAAGCTTAGGACACCCCTGTAGAGTTGTCCAGTGTGTGCACTGCACAAAGTCATCCAGCTGAAGGAGTGAGTGGTGCAGTCTTACGATGCCGTGGACCTCGGTGAGGGGCTGTGTCTCACTGGAAGAAAGAGTGCCTCTTTCTGGGTACAAAAGCCAAATTTGCTACTAAATCTGTTGTAGCAGGACTCCTCTGTCCAGAAGGCACACATTTTTTTAATCACACAGTGTAAGCTAGTAGTGGCCCTGATTCTAGTTCAACAAGCCCATTTCACATCTTCCCTCATCCTGTGTATCACTTTCAGTTACCACTTTGATCCTAAGACGTAGTTCCTATGTTATCCCCTAATCCATGAACTGAGCGTGCTTCCTGTACTTGTGTGTCAATACATTTAGCCCAAAAAAGCAGAACCCCAGTTTTTTCATGAGTGAATTCTTTACTTTCTCTGAACTTTCAGGGACTATGGTCTTCTATTTCTGAATATATCCCCTGGATTTGATCCTTGTTACTTGATACTATTCCCAAAAATATCACTGATTTCTCTGTTAGTATTTTTCTTTTGCTTGTTGCTAGGCATTCCATGGCAGTGCTTTCACCCCTTGCCAACACTGCATTGTTCTTTTTTTTTAATCTTTTTTTTTAACCTCTTTATTGGAGTATAATTGCTTTAAAATGGTGTGTTAGTTTCTGCTTTATAACAAAGTGAATCAGTTTTACATATACGTATATATCCCCACATATCCTCCCTCTTGCATCTCCCTCCCACCCACCCTAACCCACCCTATATGTGGTCACAAAGCACCTAGCTGATCTCCTTTGTGCTATGCAGCTGCTTCCCACTAGCTATTTTACATTTTGTAGTGTATATAAGTCCATGCCACTCTCTTTGTCCCAGCTTACCCTTAGCCCTCCCCAAGTCCTCCAGTCCATTCTCTACGTGTGCCTCTTTATTCCTGTCCTGCTCCTAGGTTCTTCATAACTATTTTCTTTTTTTTTTTTTTTTAAGATTCCATATATATGTGTTAGCATACGACATTTGTTTTTCTCTTTCTGACTTACTTCACTCTGTATGACAGACTCTGGGTCCATCCACCTCATTACAAATTACTCAATTTCATTTCTTTTGATGGCTGAGTAATATTCTATTGTATATATGTGCCATATCTTTTTTATCCATTCATCTGTCAGTGGACACTTAGGTTGCTTCCATGTCCTGGCTATTGTAAATAGAGCTGCAATGAACATTGTGGTACATGACTCTTTTGGAATTATGGTTTTCTCAAGGTATATGCCCAGTTGTGGGGTTGCTGGGTCATATGGTAGTTCTATTTTTAGTTTTTTAAGGAACCTCCATGCTGTTCTCCATAGTGGCTGTATCAATTTACATTCCCACCAAGAGTGCAAGAGGGTCCCCTTTTCTCCACACCCTCTCCAGAATTTATTGTTTGTAGATTTTTTAATGATGACCATTCTGACTGGTGTGAGGTGATATCTCATTGTAGTTTTGATTTGCATTTTTCTAATAATTAGTGATGTTGAGCATTCTTTCATGTGTTTGTTGGCCATCTGTATATCTTCTTTGGAGAAATGTCTATTTAGATCTTCTGCCCATATTTGCATTGGGTTGTTTGTTCTTTTGATATTGAGCTGCATGAGCTGCTTGTAAATTTTGGAGATTAACCCTTTGTCCATTACTTTATTTGCAAATACTGTCTCCCATTCTGAGGGTTGTCTTTTCGTGTTGTTTATGGAATCTTTTGCTGTGCAAAAGCTTTTAAGTTTCATTCGGTCCCATTTGTTTATATCTGTTTTCATTTCCATTTCTCTAGGGGGTGGGTCAAAAGGTTCTTCCTATGATTTATATCATAGAGTGTTCTGCCTATGTTTTCCTCTAAGAGTTTTAAAGTGTCTGGCCTTACATTTAGGTCTTTAACCCATTTTGAGTTTATTTTTGTGTATGGTGTTAGGGAGTGTTCTAATTTCATACTTTTACATGTACCTGTCCAGTTTTCCCAGCACCACTTATTGAAGAGGCTGTCTTTTCTCCATGGTATATTCTTGCCTCCTTTTTCAAAAATAAGGTGACCATATGTGCATGGGTATATCTCTCAGCTTTCTATCCTGTTCCATTGATCTATACTTCTGTGTTTGTCCCAGTACCATGCTGTCTTGATTACTGTAGCTTTGTAGTATAGTCTGAAGTCAGGGAGCCCGATTCTTCCAGCTCCATTTTTCTTTCTTAAGATTGCTTTGGCTGTTTGGGGTCTTTTGTCTTTCCATACAAACTGCAAAAATTTTTTTCTAGTTCTGTGAAAAGTGCCATTGGTAGTTTGATAGGGATTGCACTGAATCTGTAGATTGCTTTGGGTGGTATAGTCATTTTCACAATGTTCATTCTCATTCTTCCAATCCAGGGGCATAGTATATTTCTGTATATAGAAATTGTATCTGTTTGTATCATCTTTAATTTCTTTCATCAGTGTCTTATAATTTTCTGCATTCACGTCTTTTGTCTCCTTGGGTAGGTTTATTCCTAGATATTTTATTCTTTTTCTTGCAGTGGTAAATGGGAGTGTTTCCTTAATTTCTCTTTCAGATTTTTCATCATTAGTGTATAGTAACGCAAGAGTTCTCTGTGCATTAATTTTGTATCCTGCTACTTTCCCAATTTCATTGATTAGCTCTAGTAGTTTTATGGTAGCATCTTTAGGTTTCTCTATGTATAGTGTCATGTCATCTGCAAACAGTGACAGCTTTACTTCTTCTTTTCTGATTTGGATTCCTTTTATTTCTTTTTCTTCCCTGATTGCTGTGCCTAGAACTTCCAAAACTATGTTGAATAACAGTGGTGAGAGTGGGCAACCTTGTCTTGTTCCTGATCTTAGTGGAAATGGTTTTAATATTTCCTCATTGAGAATGATGTTGGCTGTGGGTTTGTCATATATGGCCTTTATTATGTTTGAGGTAAGTTCCCTCTATGCCTACTTTTTGGAGGGTTTTTATCATAAAAGGTGTTGAATTTTGTCAAAAGCTTTTTCTGCATCTCTTGAGATTATCGTATGGTTTTTATCCTTCAATTTGTTTATATGGTGTATCACATTGATAGATTTGTGTATATTGAAGAATCCTTTCATTCCTGTGATAAACCCTACTTGATCATGGTGTATGATCCTTTTAACATGCTTTTGGATTCTGTTTGCTAGTATTTTCTTGAGTATTTTTCCATCTGTATTCATCAGTGACATTGGCCTGTAGTTTGCTTTTTGTGTGACGTCTTTGTCTGGTTTTGGTATCAGGGTGATGGTGGCCTCGTAGAATGAGTTTGGGAGTGTTCCTCCCTCTGCTGTATTTTGGAACAGTTTGAGAAGGATAGGTGTTAGTTCTTCTCTAAATGTTTGATAGAATTCACCTGTGAAGCCATCTGGTCCTAGGCTTTTGTTTGTTGAAAGATTTTTTTTCACAGTTTCAATTTCAGTGCTTGTGATTGGTCTGTTTATATTTTTATTTCTTCCTAGTTCAGTCTTAGAATGTTGTGGTTTTCTAATAATTTGTCCATTTCTTCCAGGTGGTCCATTTTATTGGCATAGAGTTGCTTGTAATAATCTCTCATGTTCCTTTGTATTTCTGCAATGTCAGTTGTTACTTCTCCTTTTTCATTTCTAATTCTATTGATCTTAGTCTTCTACCTTTTTTTCTTGATGAGTTTGGCTATTGGTTTATCAATATTGTTTATCTTCTCAAATATCCTGCTTTTAGTTTTATTGATCTTTGCTATTGTTTCCTTCATTTCTTTTTCATTATTTCTGATCTGATTTTTATGATTTCTTTCCTTCTGCTAACCATGGGGTTTTTTTGTTCTTTTTTCTCTAATTGTTTTAGTTGTAAGGTTAGGTTGTTTATCTGAGATGTTCCTTGTTCCTTGAGGTAGGATTGTATTGCTATAAACTTCCCTCTTAGAACTGCTTTTGTTGCAACCCATAGGTTTTGGGTCATCGTGTTTTCATTGTCATTTGTTTACAGGTATTTTTTGATTTCCTGTTTGATTCCTTCAGTGGTCTCTTAGTTATTAAGAGTTATTGCTTAGCCTCCATGTTTTGTATTTTTTACAGATTTTTTCCTGTAATTCATGTCAGTCTCATAGCATTGTGTTTGGTAAAGATACTTGATATGATTTCTTAAATTTCCCAAGGCTTGATTTGTGACCCAAGATATGATCTATCCTGGAAAATGTTCCATGAGCCCATGAGAAGAAAGCGTATTCTGTTGTTTTGGGATGTACTGTCCTATAAATGTCAATTAAGTCCATCTTGTTTAATGTATCATTTAAAACTTGTGTTTCCTTATTTATTTTCATTTTGGATGATCTGTTCATTGGTGAAAGTGGGGTGTTAAAGTCCCCTACTATGATTGTGTTACTGTTGATTTCCTCTTTATGGATGTTAGCATTTGCCTTATGTATTGATGTGCTCCTTTGTTGAGTTCATAAATATTTACAATTGTTATATCTTCTTCTTGGGTCGATCCCTTGATCATTATGTTGTGTCCTTCTTTGTCTCTTGTAATAGTCTTTATTTTAAAGTCTATTTAGTCTGATATGAGAATTGCTACTCCAGCTTTACTTTGATTTCCATTTGCATGGAATAGCTTTTTCCATCCCCTCACTTTCAGTCTGTATGTGTCTCTAGGTCTGAGGTGGGTCTCTTGTAGACAGCATATATATGGGTCTTGTTTTTGTATCCATTTAACCAGTCTATGGCATTGGGTTGGAGCATTTAATACATTTACATTTAAGGTAGTTATCAATATGTATGTTCCTTTTACCATTTTCTTAGTTGTTTTGGGTTTGTTATGGTAAATGTTTCCCTTCTCTTGTGTTTCCGTCCTAGAGAAGTTCCTTTAGCATTTGCTGTAAAGCTGGTTTGGTGGTGCTGAATTCTCTTAGCTTTTGCTTGTCTGTAAAGGTTTTGATTTCCCCATCGAATCTGAATGAGATCCTTGCTGGGTAGAGTAATCTTGGTTGTACGTTTTTCCCCTTCATCACTTTAAATATGTCCTGCCTCTCCCTCTGGCTTGCAGTTTCTGCTGTTAACCTTATGGGGATTCCCTTGTGTGTTATTTGTTGTTTTTCCCTTGCTGCTTTTAATGTATTTTCTTTGTATTTAATTTTTGATAGTTTGATTAATATGTGTCATGGCTTGTTTCTCCTTGGATTTATCCTGTATGAGACTCTCTGCACTTCCTGGACTTGATTGACTATTTCCTTTCCCGTATCGGGGAAGTTTTCAACTATAACCTGTTCAAATATTTTCTCAGTCCCTTTCTTTTTCTCTTCTTCTTCTGTGACCCCTATAATCCAAATGTTGGTGAGTTTAATGTTGTCCCAGAGGTCTCTGAGACTGTCCTCAATTCTTTTAATCCTTTTTTCTTTATTCTGCTCTGCAGTAGTTATTTCCACTATGTTATCTTCCAGGTAACTTATCCATTCTTCTGCCTCCATTATTCTGCTATTGTTTCCTTCTAGAGAATTTTTAATTTCATTTATTGTGTTGTTCATCATTGTTTGTTTGCTCTTTAGTTCTTCCAGATCCTTGTTAAACGTTTCTTGTATTTTTTCCATTTTATTTCCAAGGTTTTGGATCATCTTTACCATCATTACTCTGAATTCTTTTTCAGGTAGACTGCCTATTTCCTCTTCCTTTTTTTGGTCTAGTGGGTTTTTACCTTGCTTCTTCATCTGCTGTGTGTTCTCTGTATTCTCATTTTGCTTAACTTACTGTGTTTGGAGTCTCCTTTTTGCAGGCCTCAAGTTCATAGTTCCCGTTGTTTTCGGTGTCTGCTCCCAGTGGCTAAGGTTGGTTCAGTGGGTTGTGTAGGCTTCCTGGTGGAGGGAACTAGTGCCTGTGTTCTGGTTGGTGGGGCTAGATCTTGTCTTTTTGGTGGGCAGGTCCGCATCCTGTGGTGTGTTTTGCGGTGTCTGTGACCTTATTATGATTTTATGCAGCCTCTATGCTAATAGGTGGGGTTGTGTTCCTGTCTTGCTAGTTGTTTGGCATAGGGTGTCCAGCACTGTAGCTTGCTGGTCATTAAGTTGAGCTGTGTCTTTGCGTTGAGATGAAGATCTCTGGGAGAGCTTTCTCCATTTGATAGTACATGGAGCCGGAAGGTGTGTGGTGGACTAGTGTCCTGATCTCAGCTCTCCCACTTCAGAGGCACAGGCCTGACACCCAGCTGGAGCACCAAGACCCTATCAGCCACCTGGCTCAGAAGAAAAGGGAGAAGAAATAAAGAAAGAAGGAAAAAAATACAGTAAAATAAAATAAAGTAATTGAAATAAAAAATAAGTAATTATTAAAAATTTAAAAAATTAAAAAGTAATAAAAAAGAAAGAAGAGAGCAACCAAACCTAAAACAAATCCACCAGTGATAACAAGCACTAAAAACTATACTAAAAAACCCAAAAAACAAAAAAAACGTACAGACAGAACCCTAAGACAAATGGTAAAAGCAAAGGTATACACAGAAAATCACACAAAGAAGCATACACATACACACTCACAAAAAGAGAAAAAGGATAAAATTATATATATAGTTGCTCCCAAAGTCCACTGCCTCAATTTTGGCATGAATCATTGTCTGTTCAGGTATTCCACAGATGCAGGGTACATCACTTTGAATGTGGAGATTTAATCCACTGTACCTGAGGCTACTGGGAGAAATTTCCCTTTTTCTTCTTCTTTGGCATAGCTCCTGGGGTTCAGCTTTGGGTTTGGCCCTGCCTCTGCATGTAGGTCGCCTGCGGGAGTCGGTTCCTGCTCAGAAAGGACGGGGTTAAAGGAGCAGCTGATTCGGGGGTTCTGACTTACTCAGGCCGCGGGGAGGGAGGGCTGGCTACGGATGCGGGGCGAGCCTGCGGCTGTGGAGGCTGGCGTGACATTGCACCAGCCTGAGGCACACCATGCGTTCTCTGTATTCTCTGTGTTCAACTTCAGGGGAAGTTGTCCCTGGATCACAGGACCCTGGCAGTGGCGGGCTGCACAGGCTCCCGGTAGGGGAGGTGTGGAGAGTGACCTGTGCTCGCACACAGACTTCTTGATGGCTGCAGCAGCAGCAGGCTTAGCATCTCATGCCCGTTTCTGGGGTCCGCGCTGATAGCCGCGGCTCGCGCCCATCCCTGGAGCTTGTTTAGGCCGTTCTCTGAATCCCCTCTCCTCGCGCACCCTGAAACAATGGTCTCTTGACTGTTAGGCAGTTCCACACTTTCCCCGGACTCCCTCCCGGCTAGCCGTGGCACCCTCCCTTCAGGCTGTGTTCACGCAGCCAAACCCAGTCCTCTGCCTGCGCTCCGACCGAAGCCCGAGCCTCAGCTCCCAGCCCCACCCGCTCCGGCGGGTGAACAGACAAGCCTCTCGGGCTGGTGAGTGCTGGTCTGCACCGATCCTCTGTGCGGGAATCTCTCCGCTTTGCCCTCCGCACCCCTGTTGCTGCGCTCTCGTCCGTGGCTCCACAGCTTCCCCCCTCTGCCACCTGCAGTCTATGCCCGTGAAGGGGCTTCCTAGTGTGTGGAAACCTTTCCTCCTTCACAGCTCCCTCCCCAACATGCAGGTGCTGTCCCTATGCTTTTGTTTGTTTTTTCTTTTTTCTTTTGCACTACCCAGGTATGTGAGGAGTTTCTTGCCTTTTGGGAGGTCTGAGGTCTTCTGCCAGCGTTCAGTAGGTGTTCTGTAGGAGTTGTTCTACATGTAGATGTATTTCTGATGTATTTGTGGGGAGGAAGGTGATCTCCATGTCTTACTCCTCCATCTTGAATGTCTACCCCACTGCATTGTTCTTGATACAGACTTGTACTCTGAAACAGCATCCATCACAATTCACTCTGGATATAGAGCCCCACTTGACCAATTGAACTTTCTTTCATTATCTATAACTCCATCTTTCCTCAAGAAGGTATGGTTTATAATATATATATATGTACTTGATACACAAATGAATATTTTATATTCAGAGTATCCTCTAGCTAGAAAGTCTCATTAGAAGAATAATGAGAAGAAAGGGATCTTTTCTGGGAACATTTCAGAGCTTTTCTTGAAAACAGTAGCTACAATATGATAGGGAGTTTTCCACACACTTCAGAATGACTCCATTCTCGATAGTTAAGTAGATTACATTCAAACTGGAAAATGTTTGAAAACCCAAATTTTGCAATGTGGTCATAATCATGCAAAAGATGTAAATGCACAAGGACCAGAAAAAATACCCTTGTGAAAATGAAAAGAAAGAGAAGGAAAAGGGAATAAATACATAAAATGTTCTGGGAGTTTAGGAGAGTGAACAGTTGGATATCCGTGCAGGAAATATGGTTTCTTTGAGGAAGTGTGACTTGAGTCCTACCATGAATAATGTGTGTGAGCACTTCAGGGAAGACAGCATTCCAAATACAAGGAATTCTAGAGATTGAGGAAGATAAAGGCATGAGAAAGCTTTGTTTATTGAAGGAACTTTGAGATGTTCAGTATTGCAGAAGAGTTAAATGCCATGGCGAGAGGAGAAGGTGACATGTGTGAGACTAAGCCAGGAAAAGCCTTTAGATTTTAACATTAGGCGACGAAGAGCCATCAAAACATTTGAATAAAGGAGTGGCTGCTTAGATCTGCATTCTGGTCTGCAATGAGAAGGATATACTTTGGGGGTCAAAATGTCCCCCAAATGCACCATATTGATGCCATGCAATAACTTAGAGAAGGGATGATAGTCTATGTAGAGGACATAGTTACTGTGAAGGATAAGAAAGATACTGAGGGAGGAATCATCAGGATTGGTGACTCATGATGTCAACATCACCACCATAATGTCAACATCAAAGTTTCTGCCTGTGAACCTGTGCGGTGGTTTCATTGTCTAAGAGAAGTGAAACCTATAAGGCTTAGGGTGGTCAATTGACTTGGATAAGGCCATGAATGAGGACAGAAGCAAAGCTTGTTCCAGAATCCAGGCCTTATTGAAATCTGTTATTTTCACTAACAAATGTGAGAGTTTAAACTTATGAATGACAATAGTGAGTAATTTTGTTGCAAAGTCACTTTAATTATAGTTACTGCATTCAATAAGCACATTCAGTTTAGACAGCTCATTGTTAAGTACTTTCAATAGCATGAAAGAATTATATTCAGAGGTCACAGAAAGAGAACAGCCTTCTAAATTCATGTTCCAACACAACAAAGGCCACAACACTTACTTGAATGGTATTCTTTTACTTCTAGATACAGTGTTGAATTATAATTCATTTCCAAAAAAGAGAGTTCTTCACAAAAGAAAAACTATAAAACTTGCTTGTACAGTACTTATTTTTATGTGCTGGAAAAAAGAGATTGTTTAGCAATTGTTGACATGGAAGTAACTCCAGTGGGAGTATATGGTTGCCATTTATTTGGTAGAAATTAGATTTATGATATTTTATTTTTTAATATAAAGCAGATGTCAACTTAGTGTACCCAGTCTGTTAAAGTCAAGATAAGTCAGCTTAAAGCCAAAAGAATCGTCCTCCCAAGATTTATTCATTTCCCTGGTGGGCATTCTTTTATGATTGCTTTCGTGACTGCTGTCTCAGTTCCTCACAGTGCAATACAGATGCTACACCTGGCTTCTTTCTTAAATGAGAGACATACTTATGTAATCACCAATGCAGTGCATTTATGAGTAGGGCAAATTTAATGGATAGTAGGAAGGGAGGTGGGGTTGCATTATAACATTGTAGTCAAATATGAATTTTAGATATAACTCATCTTTAAAACCTCTTGCAGTTGTCACATCACTGAGGAAAGTCCACTGGCCACTTTAGCCTCTCATCATTTTTCTTGCTCATCTCCTCTCCCTAGTCCCTTTTTACTCCTTTCTTTAGTCTTTCCCACCTCAAGTGCCCACCCCCGCTGGAGCAAAGCAAAATTTCCCCTCACCTCGTTCAAAGAAATTAATGTTTTCCTTTGTTTTCTGGGAATGCATACCTCCAGGCTCCCCAAATACCTATTCTAAGAATTCTCCCTAACAAAGGCAGTTTCTTCTCTAAATGAGAAAGGCTTTATCCTATCAGGAAAGAGGTTGAATAGCAGCTATTAAAGTCAGACTTCCGGGGTTTGAAACCCAGCTCTGTCACTTAGAAGCAAGTTACTTAACTGATCTGAACATTAAGTTATTATCAAATGGGAATAATTTAGAATATTATAGGGACTGCAATTATAATTATTATAAGAATAATTATTATATGATTATTATATATGATTATATAATATATAGTTATTAATGATTATTATAAGAATAGTATAAGGACTCCATAAAAGATCACCAGAATAACCACCACCTTAACAGACAGTTCTGATGAGTTCTAGTAGTCTTGGAAAGAGAGGCCACGTTAGAGATTTGTCGAGATTGGGGGTCTGGGTTTAAGTGGCTTAAGACTGGTCTTTTAATGCAGGAATCTTATTGAGCCTGGTCAGTGTGTGATGTAATAGTTTAAGATTGGTGGACATATTGAGGAAAACGTCTTGAGGTCAACTGATAGGCAAGCAGTTTGTCTAGTTAAGATATACGTTGTCTTGAGAAGACAACCAAGCAACATATTCTCCTTAAAAGGGGATTGTTTGACCAATTAATTGTTTGAATAAATTTATTTTCTGGAAGTTCTTGAAGCATGCAGTGAAGCTATTTATGAGTTCATAGCCTTCTCTTAGTTCTGATATTTAACCTGTGTGGTTGCAGGAGATTTCAGTTCTCAGGGTCAAATGAGATGATACATAGAAAACATATAGTAAAATGTCTGCTACGTAACTAAGAGTTCAGTAAACGTTCGCCACTTAGTACTAGCTTTCTTATTATGATGTTTCTTAAATCAGAGCTTGACTACAGGAGGAGGTGGCCTAACCCTAGCTGAGAAATGCAGGATTGGATAATCAGACTGACCTATAGGGTGG
The DNA here is from genome assembly GCF_003031525.2 of Neophocaena asiaeorientalis asiaeorientalis. Lineage (NCBI taxonomy): Eukaryota > Metazoa > Chordata > Mammalia > Artiodactyla > Phocoenidae > Neophocaena > Neophocaena asiaeorientalis. The sequence continues at coordinate 11,326,945 of NW_020185336.1, read as the reverse complement.
GAATCTATTCCAGCTTTGGTAATAGGAGGGAACACAGGTTGATAGACTTAACTCATGGATATTCAAGAGCAGGCAAGAAGCAGAGATCTCAGCAGAAATTGACCCTTTGAGATCTTCCAGCAGAAAATAATAAGCAGAGATTAAGGTAAGCAGGAAGATTTAATAGCAAGCAGCCACAGCCAGCAGCAGAAATTTCAGATTACGGCAATAAATGATTTGAAAGAACTAAAAGGGAAAGAGGCAGGACCTTTATTCCACACTGCTACACTGGACAAAGAAGTAAAGCAGTTCTCAAGCCAGGATGGTCTAGACACCAGACCTGTTATTGAAAATGCATTGGAAGTAAGGAATAATATGGATGCTTGGCCACAGAAACTAAGAATAAAAGACAAGTTAATATGGCTATGGTCAGAATACTATCAGCAGCAAGGCTGAACCAAAGACTTTATCTGTAATATTTCATATAGTACTTGATAATATAAGAAGAGTATAATAATAACTTACATTCATATAATTCCTTAATAATTCCATTTGTTTCCTCAAAAGTCCTGTGATATAGATATGGCAAGCAGTTTTACTCCAATTTAGGCAATGACAGAACTGAAGCTTCAAGAGTTTGCTCATAGATCCTAATGGCAGAATGAGGAGATAAACATAGATTTTCCAGACACAGAGCCTTCTCCAGTATATCAAAATAGAACGATGTTACTTATGTTTGAGGGGAATGTGTCATAATAAAATGACTTGCAGACCAATTTTCTGATACTCCTCCTCTTTCCTATCCCTAGCTCATTTATTTGCCGTGGCTCTAGAAGCTTGAAAACCAAAACCAACTGAAAATATAAAAAGATGTAGAAAAACGGGTATTTCTACACCTCTAGTTCAGATTATAATAGTGTAGAACTATGGCTGGGGGACTTCCCTGGTGGCACAGTGGTTAAGAATCCGCCTGCCAATGCAGGAGACACAAGTTCGAGCCCTGGTCCAGTAAGATCCCACATGCCGCAGAGCAGCTAAGCCCGTGGGCCACAACTAATGAGCCTCTGCTCTAGAGCCCGTGAGCCACAACTACTGAACCCTCGTGCCTAGAGCCCGTGCTCCACAACAAGAGAAGCCACTGCAATGAGGAAGCCTGCACACCACAACAAAAAGTAGTCCCCGCTCACCACAACTAGAGAGAGGCCATGCACAACAACGAAGACCCAACACAGCCAAAAATTAAGAAATAAATAAATTTATTTTTAAAAACTACAATTGAGAAGTTAATCTGATAATTAATACAATAGCCTGCCTCTTGGTGAAGTTTTCATGTGTCAACCCCTTACCAAATATATTTTGTGACATGCAGAAGGCTAGTTTCTGGCAGCACAGAGATAAATAAGATTAACCTTCCCTCTGCTTTTTAAGAAGCCCCTAGTCATACTGGATTAGATATATTTGTTGTGAAAGAGTATAATAAGTAAAAGGATTGAGGCATATATGAAGTACAAGGTTGGGGGAGGGGCTGAGTAGTCTTCTCTGGGATTAGGGAAGTAGAGAGAAAGAAATTCCCTGGCTCCCTCTTCCTCCTTTCTGCTGCACAGCGCTCTCCACCCAAGGTCCTCGTGGCATATTTCAAAGAGAAACTGACAAGCAAGGGAGTCTTGGAAAAGCATCCTGCTCAAAAACTCTCCTGCTCCCCCCACCCCAATACTTAGAAGAAAACAGAAGGAGCAAAGAATAGATCTGATAGCAAATAGGCTAAGGATGAGTACAGGGTCTACCTGGATGTTAAAATAAAGGTGATTGGGACAGGTGAATAACAATTTGATTTTGTAAAAAAAGAAAAAAATTGAAATAGTCAAGTAATTATGACTTACAGGAACTTACTTTTGGAAGGTTTAACACCACGGAAGTACAAATCAACATATAGAAACCCATGCAAAATTAAGTGCTTCATTTTACTGAGGCACCAAGCTTTCAAATATGAAAGAAACACTTTCCTGTTGCCCAAGTTTTCTTTACATGGGTGCATTGGAAAATGATGGAATTTCTCTCTGTGAATATAAATGTTAATGACGGGGAAACATGGATAATTCTGCAAGGTTCAATGCAATTCCCACAGCTCTTAAAAATAAGAAGTATATAGAGGACTTGTAAGTCTTTATTTTAAATCACTGTTATTACTCTTCTTTGTTTGAGGCAGTTAAAGGTAGCCGCTGATTCACTGAGCAGCAATCCAAAAAGTCATGCAAGCTACAGTGTTGACAGCCTTTGTTTGGAGTCCGAAAGGCACTGTGTCTAACTAAACCACTGTGTAATTATGGATCCTTTGTGATTTCCCATTCTCATTTTATAGTCAATGTTTCTTTAATATGGCATGTTGTGTTCCAGTAGCTTATCTGAAATCATCAATACGGTTTTGAAAAGGATAAAATCAAATTGTAACAGTCTATGTTCCCGTAATGTGGGCATAGCCAAGGGAAAAGATGGTAAATAGGTACACTTATCTCACTATTTCCATGTTCCAGACAGTGGAAAAGTGATTCTACCCCCAAATTCTCTCCAAAGAAGAGCAGTTGCATTTATTTCTCATATATTTACAAATCAACAGCTGATACACAGAAAACTGGATGAACATTAGTATGTATCCAGATGACAGAAGAGATTGTAAATGAAGTAGAGACTTTCTGACTCCAGTACTTATAATTAAAGGAAATAGTGCCTCATTTTAGTTCATACAAACACAACAAGAGATACTAACCTTATACATCCTATTTTAAAATGTTGGTGTAAGCAAAAAGAAGGTTTTATATATGTATGTATGTATATACATATATACATGTATGTATATACATATATATGTATGTATGTCATATCAGTGTTTCTGTTAAATAGATTTAGGTAACAGTTGTCAGCTTTGGCTGCACATTCAAAGCCCCAGGAGAGATTTCTTTTTAATCCCATTACCCATGGCCACACCCCAGACCCCTAAATCAGAATCTCTGTGGCTAAAACCCACATATCAGTAATTTTTTTTCAAGCTCATGGGATGATTCCTGTGTGCAGCTAAGAATTAGAGCCAGAGATATATTATTACAGAATTAAAAGGAAATAAGCTTTCATTTTCTTTCAACTATTATAGATTTAGAATGTCAAAATATAGTGCAAATATGAAATGCTGCTATGATAAAGCTTATGATATTGGAATACCAGATTTCAGGAGCTTAATTTGAGTATTGGGTATCAGATATTCCTTTCAAATTGATGAAAATTGCTGTTGCAGTCTGCCACTTTTACTCTCAAAGTTAATTACATAAACATTATGTTCCCACAATTATGTCAAATTTTCTAGTTCTATTTAGATGTTTACATAAAAGAGAAATAATGTCTTTGAAAGACAGGTTGCTAAGAGTATTTGATCTATAGGTACCTAATTTCAGTGAAAGCTGTCTTTCTATGCTTAGTTTTAATAAAATGATCCTAGGGGAATCTACTTCTCTTTTTGACTTAAAGATAAATATTTATAAAGAAATAAATTATTTTAAAAGGCATAAAAATGCTTTTTTTCTAATTTTTCAGATACCAACAACATCATTTAAGACATCTAGCATATAATATGGAGCAGAAATCATTACTATTACTAATATTATTAAATACTAAATTATTTTATTAGTGGTATTATTTATTACTTTATTATGCAGAGTATTGAACTAGCTCTGTGACTTGAGACTTGTATTCTGTGAAATAAATATTTGAATTAGTCAACTTTGAAAGTCCTTTGCAATTCCACCTTTTGGAGATTCTGAGCTTTACTCAGCTGTGTAGACCAAGCAATGTCTACCACACATTTCAGAGTGCATACTTTAATCTTATTATGAGAGATGTAAAAGCTGAGGTGAACAGTGGTGAAATTCTTCCTGTAATACCACAGAGAAGGAGTTTGTCATGTGTGAGGGTGAAGAGATTATTAGAGAAATCCAAACTATTTATTTTAAGTACTTACCTCCACCTACATCGTATAGGTTCCTTGTTTTGTTTTGTTTGTTTTTAATTATTTCTGGAAAAATCAGCCAGTTAAAAAAAAACTCTGCCAGTTTAGATACTAAAGCCATTAAAAAAACCACCTGAAAAAATCAAACAACACTTTAGTACTTTTCTGTGGCTAAAGAAAACTTATTGTATTCACCTGTTTTAAGTGTACGCTTTATACCTTTTATATGTCTGAAATCAGGATGAGCTTTACAGCTAATGATTAGTTACAAACATTGTCTACCAGCTGGCAGTTGTCATGTAGGCAATATTCCTTAAGCTTGTGTGAATGTGGTCATGGCCGTTTACATGGTTAAACTTCAACTAAGTTATGTGCAGTATTTGTACTGTATGTGTAGAGTTTGTCATTCAACATTTCTTCAGAAAGGTTACAATGTGATTCAGTATTAGAACAAAAAGTTATTGTCTGAACAGAAAGACAAGCAAACAGTGGCAAAAATTATATTTCATTTGATGAAGCCAATATTTATGGTTGGAGCAATGACTGCAATTTCATATTTTCTTGTTAATCAACAGCTAACTGATTTACATAGCCTTGTTGCTTATCATGTCAACGCAGGACCAGCAGTGTCCACATCACCAGGCATCTTATTAGAAATTCAGGACCTTGGGCCCATCCCAGATCTACTGAATCAGAATCTGAATTTTATCAAGATCCCAACATAATTCTTTTGCAGCTAATTGCAAAGCACAGCTTTATAGTACCAAGGAGGATACTCACAAGATGAAGTTGTTTTGTATTTTGTTCCTGAGGTATGTGCTAAACGCATGCCTCTCATTTAAGCAATACAACCTAAAGCTGGAGAAATCCCCTTAGAATAGATGAAAGAAACTTCAAAGCAACAAGAAACTAGTGTGACTGATTTATAAGCAAACCTGAAAATATTGATAGGAATCTATGTCCAAATAAGTTTAAAAGCTTTTTCTATAGGCTTTACTTAGGTATTGAATAGAGCCTATTCAAGATAAGAAAGCATTATATTATAGTTTATTTGACAACATTTTTCTAGTGGAACATAAAATTTTTCCTAGTGAAACATTTTTCTTTCCTAGTGGAACATAAAATCATGATGTATCTAACCCTAGGTGAAACAATAGGTTTGATGAATTACGGACAATAATTCAAGTTCAGTGTGTCACAAATCCATTAAAAACCACGAAAATAAAAACTCTTGTTCATACGTATCTATGCACTTGAGATAACTGGATAAACTGACATAGAAAATGATTAATTTGTGTAACAAGAATTATCCTATAAATTATTTTATTATTATATAAAGTTTTCTTTGCTAAATAACTGCATACATAGGAGGAAGAGGAAGAATTAATAACCTATTAGCCACATTTTATTTTTGTGCTACATTAAATAATGACATGGTGGAAGTTTTCTCTAAGTAAGCAAAATAGCTACATTAATAGTAAATTAGTTCATTATAACTTCGTCACATATGATGAATATAAAATTAACATTTGTGAGTGGACTTTTTTTAACCGCAAAAATAAAGCATGCCGGGAATAGTTTAAGAAGCTGGATCTACATGTCTGCTTTTATTTCGATATTTTAAATGATTTATCTAAATTAATAACTTTAAGTGTAACATCATTAAGTGTAACATGTGAGAGATTGAATTTAAAAGAAATGATTTTTATCCAAATGATACTAAGTAGACTTTATAGACTGTTATCCTTGGGTTAAACCAGTATTTGTTGACTGTTGGACAGATTTCAGCCTGCTTCTCCAGCTTTACTTCTTTATTGATGATAATGATTATCTTTATGATACGTTTTGTTCAGCATGCTGAAAGTGAGGGGGTGTTTTGCTGAGGAAGAGGAATGGAGGTTTGAGGAAAATCATGGCAAGAACCTTTCTGACTTACCAAGACAGCTTTCTAAGTTCATTTAGTGATGAACTGCCTGGAGGTACAGGTCAAATGATGATGAAGCGTATAGAAACCATTTGAATCTTGCCACCAGAATGGGAAGAGATGACTATGAATCAACCTACTTTTCACCCCCTACCATGCACATTCTTACCTGGCTATATTGCAGAGCACTTCACTGAGTAGGTGATACTTTAGACTGTTTTAAAAGATGATTAAAATCTCAGCAGACTTTTATTACATGCCTTTGATGCCCACACTTCAGTGGATTTTTTTTCACTCACCTGTGAAGGAGACTAATTTTAACGATGCTAATTTTGTGTCAGAGATTAGGTCATTTATTGGTGGCAGGCTGTATCTGGTTCATTTTACTTTATGGAATTATTTTAATTTTCTAGCTCTTTAGAATATTTTACAGGAAAAAATAACCTAAGGTGAATAAACTTCTATTCCTGTTCTGGATACCCAGTGACATTCTTTTTTTAATATTCTGTAATCACAGTGATTTAACATTACATGACAGAAATGTCTAAATGTTGAAAGTTGATATGGGTGAGAGCCATCTGCATGTTAAATTTGGGATGACCACCTAGAACACACTGCATGTTATTTATCAAAATGTACCTTTTTCAATTGATGGCTTGAAAAGTAAAATCTGGAGTTCTTTTAACTTGTAAGCAAAATTAAAAGTTTTTCTCAAAATATCAAGTTCTAAAAGTAATAACAATTATGATGTAACCTCTTACTAAATAGTGTGCTCCAGTGATCAGAAGCACCTGAATCACCTAGAAACTTTTTTTTTTTTTGCGGTACGCGGGCCTCTCACTGTTGTGGCCTCTCCCGTTGCGGAGCACAGGCTCCGGACGCACAGGCTCAGCGGCTATGGCTCACGGGCTCAGCTGCTCCACGGCATGTGGGATCTTCCCGGACCGGGGCACGAACCCGTGTCCCCTGCATCGGCAGGTGGGCTCTCAACCACTGTGCCACCAGGGAAGCCCCTAGAAACTTTTTGAAAGCTGCATATTCTCAGGCTGCACCCCAGATCTTCGGAACCAGAATCTGCATTTTAACAAATCCCTAGGCAATTCCTCTGCACATTAAAGTTTGAGATGTTCTGGTAGCCTATACCCTTTCATAATCTCTGATTTTGATTGTATAGTACTCATTGAGAATCTGTAAAGTGTATCCTGGCCCCTAAATCTTTACCTCAAAGTAGACATGGATTATGGCATTCTCAAACAGAATAAAAAGCATTCGTGACTAGATTTTAGAATAGAAAAATCATTTCAGTTTTACAAGCTTCAAAACCCTGTGAACATATGCCTTTTTATGTTCTTAAGACTTTTTGAGTTATACAATAACTTTTTTCTAAACAAAGAAGACAATTATACCTACTAAGTGAATTCATCTGTCCCTGTTGTACCTGGTCTTCTATTGATAGACTCAGAATGCTATTTTAGCTTTCTTAGACTTGCGTAAATCATGCCTCTTTGTTCCCTGGAGTTAATGTAAAATTAGTCAAAAATAAAATCAGTTAAAATAATATTAGTAAGTATGCATATTTAATTTTCAAAGTGCCAAGTGATTACTCACAGCAAATATTAAAAGGAAAATAATTTTAGATAATCATAAAGTGTTTCTGTAGTAAGGGGCTTTCAAGTCTAAAGTTGTGTCATAATGGATATTTTTATTACAATGATCAGAATGAAAAATGAACTTCTTAGCATGTCCCTCTTCTTTCCTCTCTTCCAGATGCAAGACAAAGGTCTACCCTGATGAACTTCCAAACACAAGTGTAGTCATTGTATTTCATAATGAAGCTTGGAGCACTCTCCTTAGAACTGTTTACAGTGTTATAAATCGTTCTCCACACTATCTACTCTCTGAGGTCATCTTGGTAGATGATGCCAGTGAAAGAGGTACAAATATTTTTTTTGTATATTTTTTTAATTAGAAAGCTTAACTGTGTTCAAAAAGATAAGTGGGCAATGATCTGTATTTTCCTTGTAATTACACTAACTCTGTAACCACCTATCAAATTTTCATTAATATACCAACTCTAGAAACAAGTAACAAACTCTTCCAGTTTATCTCATGATTCCATGGTTCTTACTAACCTAAGAAATCAGCCAAAATTATTTTCATAAGTGTTTCTTTTTTTTCCAAACTCAGTTGATCTTGTGACGGAGCATTTATATGACTTTGTGGATATTGGTCTTTTTATTTTTTTTAGTGTAGGTAAAAGAAAAATAACTTATTATTAAGGAGATTGCATTTGCCATTGTGGCCCAGTTTCTAAATTAGATTCTGGTATATTAACTTCCTAGTATATCCTTATCCTTGTCAGCCAAGTGACAGAATTATAATGAACTGTATACTAATCCACTGATGAAATCTCTACATCTTTCTTTTGTACAATGCAAAAAATGTTGATAGGAGTTTACCACCATTTCTGCATGTTGAATTTCCATCTGGGTAGTAGTATCTCTTCTCTGTCTTAAAACAGTTTCAAAACTTTATAAATTCTTATTGCACATTACAGATTTTCTCAAGTTGACATTAGATAATTATGTGAAAAATTTAGAAGTGCCGGTAAAAATTATTAGAATGGAAGAGCGCTCTGGGTTAATACGTGCCCGCCTTCGAGGAGCAGCTGCTTCAAAAGGACAGGTCATAACTTTTCTCGATGCACACTGTGAATGCACGTTAGGATGGTTGGAGCCCTTGCTGGCAAGAATAAAGGAAGACAGGTAAGAATTCATGTGTTATGTCTGTCTGGGTTTTGACTGAATCCGTTAGGACATTTTCAGCTGTCCATCAAAACTTTTCTTCCAAGTTGCTATTTTCAGAATGTTTATTTCCTAGCTTTTAAAAAAGTAGGCCCCCTACTCCTTATTTAATAAAGACCTTGGCTTATTTATGCTGAATCTGAATATTTGATTAAGAAATAGTCAAACAATTCAAATAGTAAAGATGTGCTGAATATTCGTTTTATAGGTGACGGAAATCAGTCCAATCAAAAATAGTATCATATTTTATAAAATACATTTTCAAAGCACCTTTGTCTTCCATCACCCTGTGAGGTAGGTAATACAGGTATTCTTGTCTGTATTTAATAATAGGGAGGAACAAAAGAGTTAAATAGCTTGTCCCCGTTATTGGAAGTGATGGGAACAGCAATTTAGTTCTTCCCACTCCCAGAACAGTCTTCCCTTTACTACGTCAGTGCCCTTATTCAAAGTCTAGTCCAAAGCCACCCTGATGATCTTAAAAATAAACTCACACTCATGCACCCCACTGAAATGAAACCAGGATTTAAAAAAAAAAAAGCATAGAAAGCACAGCTGTAAGAATGTTTAATTATTTAAATAATATTGTCCTTTTGTACAGACATATTATGAAATCTGAAAAGTTGAAGAATATAGAAATTAAGAACCCACCCTCATAGTTAGCTGAAATTCTTTCTGATGATGATGCTATGAAGTGGGTTTTTTGCAGATACTCATAAACATGGGTGGTAAATGAGTGTCATTCCTAAGCGCCTTATGAAGACAGCTACGCTGATTGCTGTCTGATATAGTAACAAAGCATTGCATAACACCTTGCTTGCATAGTCATTTCACCTACAGTCGAAAGGTCTTTTTAGAATTGACGTTTTTAATTAAGCTTCCAAGACAGGGGCTGCTTAGTGTGAGCTAGTGCAGCTATATCACATAAATGGCAGGATTTGGTACTTGCCAGGAAGATGGATAGAAGTTGTCAGTAAAATGAACCATAGCAGTTGAAGAAAGCAGTGGGAACCTTTTAGTCAACTGAGTGTAATATATGGCTAATAACATTTTTCTATTCTGTGTATTGTACAGTATGCACAGGAAGGTAAGGTTGGCAAAGTATAATGAACTTAGAACCTCTTAAATTCATTTCCTGGCAGCTTTTCATACATTATGCTGCTTTTTAAAACATGTGTTTCGTATTCAACTTAGTGACTTTTTAATACAATGTTGTTTCACTATGGTCATGAATGGATCATTTATTTTTTTCATCTAACAACATATTTAGATTGTATTTGCATATAATGAACTCTAATGCCTTGTCCTGCTTATAGGTTGTAAAGTTGCCATAACTAGATAATAAAGTCCTATTCAAGGTTATTAGATCTAATTTCATCTCCCTATGATTTAAATTATTAAATGTAATGAAGAAAGAGAGAAAGATATTGCTTTTATAAGGACCAAAGTTACCAAGAAGCTTTTCCAAGGCTAAATTAAATCTATTAATTTCAGAGAACTCTATGCATGGGCCAATTGTGTGGCATATAAGACCAAATAGAGAATGAGTGTGGGTGATGCTGGTGTTACAAAACCAGAATAAATAATGGACAGCATGTCCTTGCTTTCCACATCTATGGGTGATTCAATTGTATGTTCACCTTCTATCTTATATGAAAAGCAAGCTCTACTCTTAGGAATTAGCTACAAACAAGGCACAGTTGTTTGAACATTTACTGTGGAGATGACAAAAGCTTGATTCCATAATAAAACATTTAAACCTGGAGTAGGGGAAGACTGGAGAAAGCACAACATGGATTAAAAGAGTACCTAATGATCTCCCATGGTCAAAAGTTCCTTACCCTAAAAAGCCACCATCAAGAGTATCAAATCTGTATATGTATAACTGAATCACTTTGCTTTCAGCAGAAATTAACACATTGTAAATCAACTATATTTCAATAAAAAAAAAAAAAACCCAAATCTCCTGGCTCTTCCTCTTACTTTAAGAAAAAATGGATCATAAAACACCAGAAACTGAAGTTGCTTATCTTTTCCCATCTTAAAATATGTAGATTGTTAGTGTAAGCTTTTCTTTTTTTATTTTAGTGTAAACGATAAGTCTAGGACAATTCACTCAGAAATTGTCATGACACTAATGTCATTCATAGGAAATATTTACTTATACTGATGATCATGATTTTTATCGTTGCTTCTTGGATTTTCATTTGTTTGTTTTTCTATGAAGGTTTCTCTGAACTATCTCTTTAAACTTACCTATTGCCTTTGAGAGTCAAACTACCAGATCTAATTTGCCATCATTCATTCTTCACTCCCCGCATGCTGTTGATTTTCAGTGGTCTATAGCTAAAATGATGCATAATATCAAAGCAGCTCTGCTAATCATGCTGTGAGTGGAGGTTTTATGAAAAATAGACCATGTTCATCCCGCTGAGTTAGTATTTAGAATGCATTTGGAAGTCAGCTTGAAGATCAATTAGTATATTTGATTAGATTATACATGATAGAATAAAAGTAGACTGAAGTAAGATACAGTAAAAGGAAGTAATTTTACAGAGAAAAAGGATAACATGAAAATAAAGGCAAATTAAAGTCACAAAATAAATTTCAACATATCAGCTATATTAAGTTTAAAGAAGCTAAGGTAACATTTAAATTATTATTTATATGTAAACTGATTTTAATTTTTCTGCAGGAAAACAGTTGTATGCCCCATCATTGATGTGATTAGTGATGATACCTTTGAATATATGGCCGGGTCAGACATGACTTATGGGGGTTTTAACTGGAAACTGAATTTCCGTTGGTATCCTGTTCCCCAAAGAGAAATGGATAGAAGGAAAGGAGACAGAACATTACCTGTTAGGTATGTAGAGCATATCTTCCAAAGCATAGCATGTGTATTCCTATAATAATTAAGGAATATTATCAATTTGTATGATCATTTTTTAGACTTTTGAAGACATATACTTTTTATTCATATACATATATGTATTATCACGTTTTACATGATCATATAAGAATCAATGACAATATTAAATCTACTTTAAATTGCACAGACAAATTTAAGTACTGGACGAAGTGCCAATTTTTTTGAAACTGTGTATTCTTATATTCAAAATATATGTATTGTGAATTTTCTATGTGACAGGTATGTGTTAGCCTTGATACTTCAGGTAGATGTAATATAGTTTATAACAGAGGTATAACCAAAAATGTTTTAGTAAATATTTTAAACTTACCAACCTTCAAGAGCTATCTTCCTTATAGATACAAAAGAAAGCTCCACTTGGAAAATTTTAATATATGAACAATTATGAAGGATTTATTGTTTGTTCCAAATTATTTAAAAAGCTACTTAATTTGAAATATTTATGTTTAAAATATGTGTTTGCCCTTAATACAAAATAAGAACTATCATATAAATCTTTAGTTGTCTAGATAAGCATTATCTGCTTTATTAATATAAAATTATCAGCTTCTTATTTTAAGATACTATTGTGTGCCTCTTGCCTGCAACCAAAAATTGATTTCCTGAACAATACTTGGGGAGGGAGTTCACTAGTTTAGCTCTTTAAAGATGAATCTGGTAAATCATCATTTGGTTGGAACAATAAAGAAGTACCCTAACATTCTAAAACAATATATATAACCCATTATCTAGACAAGAATGTCTCCTAGCCTACTGAGAGAATGACTTATCTATTGACAAGACTAATTATATAATGAATTAATTAAAACTAGCTCAAAAAATTGGCTAATGGAAGTGAACAGCTCTCAGTGCTTGTTATTGGACAATTAAATATTGGCACTGTTAACCCTCTTAAGGATATATTAACTACATCAAAAAGAAAATAACATGTAGTTCCAAAGAGTTGTGTAAGGATGTGAAATTATTATGTCAATATTTGGAGTGTAATTTAGCAGTCCTTAACTCTTGCTGTCATCTTCGCATTCATCTTGTCTTATTGATCCTTGCCTCTAACAACTTGAGGAAATACAATGGCTCATATTACCATTGTTGGTTGGAAATCCTATTTTCTTAGATCATGGTTTCATTTAGTGTTAGATAATTTTTCAGCTTCAGATCCCAAGTGAAAATTATCGAAATACATGACCAATACACTCAAATATAGACAATGTGTTATTTGAAAAAGAGGTTTAAAAGATTGTATGTGCATCCTTACTTTTTTAACACATTGGCAAAAGACATACTTTTTTAAACTTTATCTTCTCACAGAGTCAAAAGGTAAATAATTAAGAGCTAGCCAACATTCATAGTAAGAAATTGCTCATCTTATTCATAAAAGTAAAGATCTACATAGAAATCTACCGTTATTTCTCATCTTTCATTAACTAAAGCAAAAGAGGAAACATCCAAATTGCTATATTTTCATCACAATTTATGTGATTTTTATTGTAATAACATGGAGAGATGATGAAATCTGAGTATATTTTATTTGTTTGCCTTAGTAACTGCACAGTATTTCACTGTGAAGGAGCAGTATTTCAATGCTAAGAGAGCTGGAGCAAGAGAAAGAGAAAGCTCAGTCTTTGCTGAAGTTTCTAGATTCTTATGGCAAAAGGTTAATTAATTCACTGGCTGTGTTGTAATAGCCTGCAGGTAATTTTCATCAGCATAGCTGTAATGTGAACTTTCTTTGTACTTGTAATCTATTACTCGAGGATGTGATCATTTTTCTCACATTCATACAAACAGATAAATCATTCTAGGTGTTAAAGACAATTTTTTTCCTACTTGATTAACAGAATTCTGAATAGCTAAAGTGATTAAAATTAGGTTGAAATTTTGGTTTTCTTTATAATGCTTTATTTAAAATGTCAGTTATGACAGAACTTTCTAGTGACTATAATTGGGTAGTTAGTCATCATTTAGAAATACAATCATGCATTTGCATACATAGAGGAACAACTTGAACTTGTAACCTAACCTTAGTTATACCTCATTTAAAGTAAAGTTTATAATGGTTATACTTATTATTCTATTCTCAACCTCTGGGCTTTGATATTTTCTTTTTGATAATAAATGGAGTTTGCGACGTGCTTGGCAATTGTGAAGTTATGAGTATGGAATAATAGCATAGCATACATAGTCCAGCTTTGTTCTTCTTTCTATTTAGTTTTCTTTAATCAGTAAACTGTCCTTGATATTTTAGTAGTCAAATTATGTGACTTTTCAGGAATATCTCAATTATATGTGCAACAATACAGTGATCAAATCGTTAAACCAGGGGTCATAGACCAAGAGGCTGTGTGTCAAATATGCTCTGTTGATGTGTTTTCTTTCGCCTACATAATGTTTTGCACTTATTAAAATTACCAGCATTTTAAAAATGAGATATTTTAACTGGTAGCATAAGTTATCTAGTAGTGCAGATAATCTCCCAAATCATTTAATTAGTTTGGGGGTGTAGTATGCATTTTTTCTATATAATAAATATAACTGTTCAGTTGATTTGGTTCAGGCTATTGAAATGAGCAATAGTTTAGTTTTGCATGTTTTTCCACATGAAAAAACACGTACGCAAATACTGTTGAGCACTGTGTTAGGTTCTACACATGCAAAGCTGAGTAGAGCTATCTCTGCACTAAAGTTGCTCACTATCTGGCACCAGCTGTAAGTCTGCTGGATAAGGGGAAGAGGCCAGGACAACTGGCTAGCAAGTGGATGTACAGGAGTTAAATTGTGTCAGCTGATAGAGTGGTGTGTGCTTCTGGAAAAGAACCTGGCTCTTTAATCTTATTGATGGCATTAGTCTCCTAATTATGCTCTGTAAGTAACCCTAAATAAATAGTTATATAAGTATTAGTCTCTACTTTAATTTCTCACTGATTGAAATAGATTACTTAATTAAAAGCCTATGAGTTATTTATCAAGTCTATTTATCTTTCTTTACCCTTTGTGTCTTACCTTATGGACTTTTTTCACATTTAGTCATTATTAATATTCTCAGTATGACTCCCCTCTTTCTTACACTGAGTACCATGTTCAGTATTTTTCTAAAGTAAAACAAAAGAGTTTTAGATTTTCTTCTAATCCATGCTAGCATAATAAATTAAACATAGATGTATTGATAATTATGAGTTTTTACTTCTGATACATTTGACTTTGGTATCCATTTTTATTAACATTTGTCTGATCTCATACATTTATTTTTCTCTCAATTGGAATTAGGAATTTATAAAGAAGATCAAATAAATTAAACAATGGTATTAATAACAACTTGGATTACAATCATTGGGAAAAACTCATAGAATATTCACATATATTATTTCCTGTATCCTTCTAGTATGATATCATAGAAGAAGCATTAAAGCTGGCTTTGGAGGATCTGGGTTTTATTTCAAGCTCCTCCTATTGGGAATTTACCCAATTCTTCTCAACTATAAAGTGGAAAATTATTCCCCCTGCCTTGCTTAACTGGTGAAGTGCTATAAAATATTAAATAAAATTTGAAACTATTTGAAAATAGTTATTTTAAATTTATTTCTGGTAATATAAGTAACAGATATATGCATTGAAAAATAAATGTGATGAGTATCTATAAGTTTAAAGAAGCAGAACACCAATGAACCAGTTCTTTTAGTATTTTGTTATATTTACTTCCAGAGCATTTCTTTCCAGATACATTTCCACACAATCTAAAAATTGATATATCATTAGTATTTTTCTATGCCATTAACATTTTATCACAAATAAAAATTTTAATGGTGGTTAATATCTAAATTTTTTACTAAGCCCTGTCTCTATTTTTAATAGTCTAAAGTCAACTAAGAGTTTTACACTTTATGTTTTTGCCATGTATGTCTGTGATCCACAGTTTTTGCAATAATGTAGTCTCTTTAGAATTATGCAATCAAGCAATATGAAATTTGTTTTAGTATTCTTGTATAACTTTTGCCAATTTGATTTTCTCCCCCCAAATCATTACTGACTCCAATTTATAGTTCCTCTAGGAAGTATAATAAATGAAAAACACCTAGTTTATTCTGTAAAATCTTATACAAATATGACAATATTTCTAATTCTGTAATAGCAACTAGTAATATATTAATTTTTATCTATCAGGTTTTCTTTATTGTATTTTCCTCAGTCCAATGAAAATACACTTTTAAACTGGAGGAAAGAAAGCAGAAACAGATAAAGCCTTTGAGACACTTCTTTACAATAGGAGATACTAAAGCAACAGCACAGGGTAAGGTCAAGGCTGTGCATAGAACAGACTTTGAAAGGACTTCAGAATGTTCAACAGTCCAACATTCAACCCTACTTGTGTTAAAATCTAATATATGTTGACTTTGAGAAAAGGAAAAATTCTAACTCAAGTGGAATCTTTAAATCTGTATTCCTTGGAGAAAATAGTACATTTACAGTATATTACTTCCTAATGGTTTAGAAAATAATTTACAAGACGTTCCTAGCAGTCTGTTGAGAGGAGAAGAAAACAGGAGTGGTATAGAAAGATTACAGGGTGATGAACTAAATATCACATTTATATACTGAATAATTGTATCACATTAACAAAAACATTTAAAAACATCTGGCCCCATTGTTATTTTGACCCCTCTGAAGCATTAAATGAAAGCAAAAGGAAAGATTAAAATTTGCACCATTTACTATACCTTCTCTTTGGAAGCTTAGAGTTTTATCAGGTGGTGAGGATTATGAAAAAGGATTAAGGAAAAAGGAAAAAATAACTATTCCTTTTTTGGTAATATAGGTCTTTAAGCACAGGTTAAGGTATTTGATTCCAGTATTTCTTGGTAAATGGATTCTTTGGCAGAAAAACGAGCCACTTGCCCATACTAAGCAGAACTTAAAAATAGCTTTTATTAGGCTTGGAAGAGGGACTGGAAAAACTTGCTGCTGCAGGCAGCCTGGCTTTAGGAAGACCAGCTTTAACTACATGTTGAAAATTTTATCCCATAAAACAAAAACCTAGGTCTGAGGGGGCTAATGGCAGACTCTGGGAGGGCTCATGCCAAGGAGTACTTCCCAGAACTTCTGCTGCCAGTGTCCTTGTCCCCGTGGTACACCACAGCCAACCCCTGCCTCTGCAGGAGACCCTCCAACACTAGCAGCCGTGTGGCTGACAGGGTCTTGGTGCTCCAGCTGGGTGTCAGGCCTGTGCCTCTGAGGAGGGAGAGCCAAGTTCAGAACATTGGTCCACCAGACACCCCCTGGCTCCACGTAATATCAAATGGCTAAAGTTCTCTGAGAGATCTCCATCTCAACGCTAAGACCCAGCTCCACTCAACAACCAGTAAGCTACAGTGCTGGACACCTTATGCCAAACAACTAGCAAGACAGGAACATAACCCCACCCATTAGCAGAGAGGCTGCCTAAAATCATAATAAGGTCTCAAACACCCCAAAACATACCACCGGACGCAGTTTGCCCACCAGAAAGACAAGATTCAGCCCCACCAACCAGAACACAGGTAGCAGTCCCCTCCAACAGGAAGCCTACACAACCCACTGAACCAACCTTAGCCACTGGGGGCAGACACCAAAAGCAACGGGAACTACAAACCTGCAGCCTGCAAAAAGGAGACCCCAAAAACAGTGAGTTAAGCAAAATGATAAGACAGAGAAACACACAGCACATGAAGCAAGGTAAAAACCCACCAGACCAAACATGAACAGGAAATAGGCAATCTACCTGAAAAAGAATTCAGAGTAATGATAGTAAAGATGATAAAAAAATCTGGGAAACAGAATGGAGAAAATACAAGAACCGTTTAACAAGGACCTAGAAGAACTAAAGAGCAAACAAACAATGATGAACAACACAAAAAATGAAATTAAAAATTCTCTAGAAGGAATCAGTAGCAGAATAACTGAGGCAGAATGGATAAGTGACCTGGAAGATAAAATAGTGGAAATAACTACTGCAGAGCAGAATAAAGAGAAAGGAATGAAAAGAATTGAGGACAGTTTCAGAGACCTTTGGGACAACATTAAATACACCAACATTCGAATTATAGGGGTTCCAGAAGAAGAAGAGAAAAAGAAAGGGACTGAGAAAAAATTTGAAGAGATAATAGTTGAAAACTTCCCTAATATGGGAAGGAAATAGTGAATCAAGTATAGGAAGAGCAGAGAATCTAATACAGGATAAAACCAAGGAGAAACGTGCCCAGACACATATTAATCAAACTATCAAAAATTAAATACAAAGAAAATACTTTAAAAGCAGCAAGGAAACTCAAAAAAAAAAAGGAAGGAAAAAACAACAAATAACATCCAAGGGAATCCCCATAAGGTTAACATCTGATCTTTCAGAAGAAACTGTGCAAGCCAGAAGGAGTGGCAGGACATATTTAAAGTGATGAAAGAGAAAAACCTACAATGAAAATTGCTCTGCCCAGCAACGATCTCTTTCAGATTCGACAGAGAAATCAAAACTTTTATAGACAAGCAAAAGCTAAGAGAATTCAGCACCACCAAACCAGCTTTACAACAAATGCTAAAGGAACTTCTCTAGGCAGGAAACACAAGAGAAGGAAAAGACCTACAATAATAAACCCAAAACAATTTAGAAAATGGTAATAGGAACATACATATTGATAACTACCTTAAATGTAAATGTTCCAACCAAAAGACATAGACTGGCTGAATTGATACAAAAACAAGACCAGTATATATGCTGTCTAAAACAGACCCATTTCAGACCTAGAGACACATACAGACGGAACGTGAGGGGATGGAAAAAGATATTCCATGCAAATGGAAATCAAAAGAGACCTGGAGTAGCAGTTCTCATAGACAATTCTCAAAGTCAAAATAGTGTTTAAAATAAAGACTATTACAAGAGACAAGGAAGGACACTACATAATGATCAAGGGATCAATCCAAGAAGAAGATATAACAATTGTAAATATTTATTCACCCAATAAAAGAGCACCTCAATAGGTAAGGCAAATGCTAACAGCCATAAAAGGGGAAATCGACAGGAACACAATCATAGTAGGGGACTTTAACACCCCACGTTCACCAATGGGCAGACCATCCTAAATGAAAACAAATAAGGAAACACAGGCATTAAATGATACATTAAACAAGGTTGACTTAATTGATATTTAAAGGACATTCCATCCCAACACAACAGAATACACTTTCTTCTCAAGTGCTCATACACCATTTTCCAGGATAGATCATATCTTGGGTCACGGATAAAGCCTTGCGAAATTTAAGAAGATTGAAATAGTATCAAGTATCTTTTCCAAAAACAACGTTATGAGACTCGATATCAATTAAGGGAAAAAATCTGTAACAAATAACAATACATGGAGGCTAAACAATACACTACTAAATAACCAACAGATTGCTGAAGAAATCAGAGGAAACTAAAAAATACCTAAAAACAAATGAAAATGAAAACACGATGACCCAATACCCATGGGATGCAGCAACAGCAGTTCTAAGAAGTAAGATTATAGCAATAAAATCCTACCTCAAGAAATGAGAAACATCTCAAATAAACAACCTAACCTTACACCTAAAGCAATTAGAGAAAGGTGAACAAAAAAACCCGAAAATTAGCAGAGAAAAGAAATCATAAAGATCAGATCAAAAATAAATGAATAATGAAGGAAACAATAGTAAAGATCAATAAAACTAAAGGCTGGTTCTTTGAGAAGATAAACAAAATCAATAAACCATTAGCCAAACTCATCAAGAAAAAAGGGGAGAAAACTCAAATCAATAGAATTAGAAATGGAAAAGGAGAAGTAACAACTGGCACTGAAGAAATACAAAGGAGCATGAGAGATTACTACAAACAATTCTATGCCAATAAAATGGACAACCTGGAAGAAATGGGCAAATTCTTAGAAAAGCATAACCTTCCGAGACTGAGCCAGGAAGAAATAGAAAATATAAACAAACCACTCACAAGCACTGAAATTGACACTGTGACTAAAAATCTTCCAACAAACAAAAGCCCAGGACCAGATGGCTTCACAGGCAAATTCTATCAAACATTTAGAGAAGAGTTAACACCTATCCTTCTCAAACTCTTCCAAAATATAGCAGAGGGAGGATCACTCCCAAACTCATTCTACGAGGCCACCATCACCCTGATACCAAAATCAGACAAAGATGTCACAAAAAGAGAAAACTACAGGCCAATATCACTGATGAACATAAATGCAAAATTCCTCAACAAAATACTAGCAAACAGAATCCAACAGCACATTAAAAGCATAATACACCATGATCAAGTGGGGTTTATCCTAGGAATGCAAGGATTCTTCAATATGTGCAAATCAGTCAATGTGATACACCTTATTAACAAATCGAAGGATAAAAACCATATGATCATCTCAGTAGATGCAGAAAAAGCTTTTGACAAAATTCATTGCCCATTTATGATAAAAAACCCACCAGAAAGTAGGCATAGAGGGAACTTAGCTCAACATAATAAAGGCCATATATGACAAACACATGGCCAACATCATTCTCAGTGATGAAAAACTGAAACCATTTCCTCTAAGATAGGAACAAGACAATGTTGTCCACTCTCACCGCTGTTATTCAACATAGTTTTGGAAGTTTTAGCCACAGCAATCAGAGAAGAAAAAGAAATAAAAGGAATCCAAATCAGAAAAGTAGAAGTAAAGTTGTCATTGTTGGCCGATGATATGGTACTATACATACAGAATCCTAAAGACACTACCAGAAAACTACTAAAGCTAATCAATGAATTTGGTAAAGTAGCAGAATGCAAAATTAATACACAGAAATCTCTTGCATTCCTAGACACTAATGATGGAAAATCTGAAAGAGAAATTAGGGAAACACTCCCATGTACCATTGCAGCAAAAAAGAATAAAATACCTAGGAATAAACCTACCTAAGGTTACAAAAGACCTGTATGCAGAAAACTATAAGACACTAATGAAAGAAATTAAAGATGATACAAACAGATGGTGAGATATACCATGTTCCTAGATTGGAAGAATCAACATTGTGAAAATGACCCTACTACCCAAAGCAATCTACTGATTCAATGCAATCCCTATCAAACTACCAATGGCATTTTTCACAAAACTAGAACAAAAAATTTCACAATTTGTTTGGAAACACAAAAACCTCAAATAGCCAAAGCAATCTTGAGAAAGAAAAACGGAGCTGGAGGAATCAGGCTCCCAGACTTCAGACTGTACTACTAAGCTACAGTAATCAAGACAGTATGTTACTGGCACAAAAACAGAAATATAGATCAATGGAACAGGATAGAAAGTCCAGAGATAAACCCACATACATATGGTCACCTTATCTTTGATAAAGGATACAAGAATATACAGTAGAGAAAAGGCAGCCTCCTCAATAAGTGGTGCTGGGAAAACTGGACAGTTACATGTAAAACAATGGAATTAGAACACTCCCTAACACCATACAGAAAAATAAACTTAAAATGGATTAAAGACCCAAATTTAAGGCCAGACACTATAAAACTCTTAGAGGAAAACATAGGCAGAATGCTCTATGACATAAATCACAGCAAGATCCTTTTTGACCCATCTTCTAGAGAAATGGAAATAAAAACAAAAAACAAATGCGACCTAAGCAAACAAGAGCTTTTGTACAGCAAAGGAAACCATAATCAAGATGAAAAGACAACCATCTGAATGGGAGAAAATATTTCCGAATGAAGAAACTGAAAAAGGATTAATCTCCAAAATTTACAAGCAACTTATGCAGCTGAATATCAAAAAAACAAACAACCCAGTCTAAAAATGGGCAGAAGATCTAAATAGACATTTCTCCAAAGAAGATATACAGATTGCCAACAAATACATGAAAGGATGCTCAACATCACTAATCATTAGAGAAATGCAGATCAGAACTGCAGTGAGGTATCACCTCACACCAGTCAGAATAGCCATCATCAAAAAATCTTCAAAGAATAAATGCTGGAGAGGGTGTGGAGAAAAGGGAACCCTCTTGCTGTGTTGGTGGGAATGTAAATTGATACAGCCACTATGGCGAACAGTATGGAGCTTCCTTAAAAAACTAAAACTAGAACTACCATACGACCCAGCAATCCCACTCGTGAGCATATACCCTGAGAAAACCATAATTCAAAAAGAGTAATGTACCACAATGTTCATTGCAGCTCTATTTACAATAGCCAGGACATGGATGCAACCTAAATGTCCGTCAACAGAGAAATGGATAAAGAAGATGTGGCACATATATACAATGGAATATTACTCAACCATAAAAAGAAATGAAATTGAGTTATTTATAATGAGATGGATGGACCTAGAGTCTGTCATACCCAGTGAAGTAAGTCAGAAAGAGAAAAACAAATATTTAATGCTAACACATATATATGGAATCTAAAATTTTAAAAAAATGGTTCTAATGAACCTAAGGGCAGGACAGGAATAGAGATGCAGATGTAGAGAATGGACTTGAGGACACGGGGAGGGGGAAGGGTAAGCTGGAATGAAGTGAGAGAGTAGCAGTGACATGTATATGCTAACAAATGTAAAATAAATAGCTAGTGGGAAGCAGGTGCATAGCACAGGGAGATCAGCTCGGTGCTTTGTGACCACCTAAAGGGGTGGGATAGGGAGCGTGGGAGGGGAGATGCAAGAGGGAGGAGATACGGGGAAATATGTGTATGTATAGCTGATTCACTTTGTTATAAAGCAGAAACTAACACACCATTGAAAAGCAATTATACTCCAATAACAATGTTAGAAAATAAAATTTTTAAAAAGTAGCTTTGATTAAAAAAAAAAAGCAAATCAAAAAATGGACAGAAGACCTTAATAGACATTACTTCAAAGAAGACATACAGGTGGCCAACAAACACATGAAAAAATGCTCAACATCACTAATTATTAGAGAAATGAAAATCAAAACTACAATGAGGTATCACCTCACACCAGTTAGAAAGGGCCTCATCAGAAAATCTCCAAACAACAAATGCTGTAGAGGATGTGGAGAAAAGGGAACCCACTTGCACTGTTGGTGGGAATGTACATTGATACAGCCACTATGGAGAACAGTATGGAGGTTCCTTTAAAAAGTAAAAATAGAGCTACCATATGACCCAGTAATCCCACTACTGGGCATATACCCAGAGAAAACCATAATTCAAAATGACACATTTACCCCAGTGTTTATTGGAGCACTATTTACAGTAGCCAGGACATGGACACGACCTAAATGTCCAAAAACAGAGGAATGGATAAAGATGATGTGGTACCCACATACCATGGAGTATTACTCAGCCATAAAAAGGAATGAAATTGTTTTTTCTGTACAGACGTGGATGGACCTAGAGAATGTCATACAGAGTGAAGTAAGTTGGAAAGAGAAAAACAAATATCATATATTAACGCATATATGTGGAATCTAGAAAAATGCTACAGATGAACCGGTTTGCAAGGCAGAATTAGAGAAGCAGATGTAGGGAACAAATGTATGGATACCAAGGTGGGAAATGGGGTGGGGCCTGGGTGATGGTGGTGGGATAAATTGGGAGGTTGGGGTTGACATATATACACTTACATATATATAATACATAACTAATAAGAACCTGCTCTATAAAATAAAATAAAATTCAAAAAAAGAAAAGTAAGTTAAACCTTGTCAAAACCTAAAAAAATAAAATAAAGAAAAAATAAAAATAGCTTTGAAACTGTGTTGCATAAACTCTACAGGATTTGAGCAAGCTTCCCTTTCTCAGAGCCTAAGTCAGCATAAACTTTTAAAGTAACAGTTTCTTCTCTACCAAAATCTGCATCTCCTTACTCAGCATATGTTCAAATGAGTGTTGTGGTGTGCAGTATTCCACTGAACTTCCCATTTTTTTCTCTGAAAAAAACTTTAATTACATTCAACATGCAATTATTCATTACTCTATTAAAAGGATGGCTATGCCTTTGATTCCTTTCTTCCATTTTCTATATTGAGTATACTTGACAGAATATGGAAGGACAGGGAGATACTCACAGCGTCTAATTTTCCTTTGGGTTCTAAACCTTCACAGAGGTTAACAAAATGAAGTCATTGTATTTTATGATTTGAAAAAATCAAAATTATGGAAACATTTCAACTATTTGCCTCATACTTGTGTAAATAATAAAATTTATGCTTATCATTTTTCTTTATCATGGTTTATAATATATGAGAAATGTTATTAATACAGAGCTAAACATTAACAGTCTAGGTATTGTGTAATTTGACTGTTTCAAATAACAGCCTAAAGCTGAGCTATGGTCTCACAAATCTTCTTTACACTTTTTCTCCAGAGATCTTGGTTATTTGCCAAGTAAGATTAAATAGAATCCTGATATATCAAAGGATTAGTGAGAAGAAATGATGTTTCAATAACTTTAAAAGAAATTGATTTGAAGAGCAATACTAACATTCACAGGAAAACGTGGTACATAAATTTGGAGCTTGAAATCAGAAAAAGTGTATTTTGAATTAGCTACCTCAAATCTTTTGTTGTGTGAGTTATAAGGATAAATTGAGAGATAATGGATTGGCAGATGATTAGATAGATAGATAGATAAATAGATAGATAATTTATATGTAAAAGAAATTGATTCCTAACTGGACCACTAACTACCTGGGGGGGTCCTTGAACAAGTCATTTAAATACATTGCAGTTAAATTTGGTTGACCAAATCTGTAGGGCTTTTAAAGCTCTAAAATATTACAATTCTGTTGAAAATTGATTAGACTCTGAAAACAATAAGATAAAGCTGATTATAATCTTTTTTATATTATTACTATTCATAATGTTACTGATATTTTTATTCATGGCTCCATTAGCTTTTATTTTTATTTTTTTATTTTTATTTATTTATTTTTTAAACATCTTTATTGGAGTATAATTGCTTAACAATGGTGTGTTAGTTTCTGCTTTATAACAAAGTGAATCAGTTATACATATACATATGTTCCCATATCTCTTCCCTCTTGCATCTCCCTCACTCCCACCCTCCCTATCCCACCCCTCTAGGTGGTCACAAAGCACCGAGCTGATCTCCCTGTGCTATGCGGCTGCTTCCCACTAGCTATCTATTTTACATTTGGTAGTGTATATATGACCATGCCACTCTCTCACTTTGTCACAGCTTACCCTTCCCCCTCCCCATATCCTCAAGTCCATTCTCTAGTAGGTCTGTGTCTTTATTCCCGTCTTACCTTACTAGGTTCTTCATGACATTTTTTTTCCTTAGATTCCATATATATGTGTTAGCATATGGTATTTGTGTTTCTTGATTGTAATCTTGATAAACAGATGTTTTCCTCTTCTTCATTAAAATTAGTATTTAAATGTGCAGTACTTGCTTTGTGTTGATACTATTCTAAGAGTATTACATTAAAACGTATTTCCCGGGCTTCCCTGGTAGCGCAGTGGTTGAGAGTCCGCCTGCCGATGCAGGGGACACAGGTTCGTGCCCCGGTCCGGGAAGATCCCACATGCCGCGGAGCGGCTGGGCCTGTGAGCCATGGCCGCTGAGCCTGCGCGTCCGGAGCCTGTGCTCCGCAACGGGAGAGGCCACAACAGTGAGAGGCCCGCGTACCGCAAAAAAAAAAAACAAAATAAAACGTATTTCCCCATTTTATAGACGATCAAATTAAAGCATAGAGTTTAAGTGACTTGCTGAAGGTCACACTGTGGGACTGAGTTTTGAACCCAGTCAATCTAGATACAAAGTCTATACTCCTAAAAACTAACTGGCTGCCTCTTAGAGTGTCTTTATTGTCTACCTGCTTTTCACACACATGGTGGTTATCCCAGTGTGAAGTATGGGATATATTGTCTTATTGGAGAAAATATAGGCCTTGCATTTTAGCATTACTGAATAATCAAATGTATTCTATCACAATTTCTTTGGACTTATCAAGTTCTGCTGAAAAGCTTCAGTATTTTTCCATGTCAAATACTTACTTTTTGAGTTCTTTACTACTCTGCATTGTCATAAAGCTTTATATCTGTAATTCTAATATACTATCAAACTCAATCCCCAGAACTCTAAGTAGAGGATAAGGTCTTTAAACACCCTAGAATTAATGAAGGCATCTTTATTATCAATTTAGCAGATGTAAGCAAAGAATTTTTTGCAATTTCAGAAATAAAATTGCAGGTAATTTTGACTTTCAAATATGGACGCCAAATACTGAGTACTCATAATACACAATAAGAAGTGACAATTGCCTTGAGAGAAACAGAGTGCTGTAGTACAAGGTAGAAGGGAAAGAGTACAACCAAACTGGAGGGAAGAGGCTTGTACTAAGGCCAGCCTGTATGGAATATATCAACTTTGCATTGACTGAAGAATGGAGCAGGTATGAACATATAAGGGGAGTTTACAAAGGAAAGTTCAAGTGGCAAATTGATGTGAAAAAATGCACCAAGAAGTGTGAAGCATTTACTGGTATAACTAAACACTTTAAGTACAGATAAATAGTTAAAGGGAATGGAGGAGCTCATTGGGTAGGTCCAGATCCCTGCTGGAATTTTTTTTTTTTTTTTTTTTTTTATAAATTTACTTATTTATTTTTGGCTGTGTTGGGTCTTCGTTTTTGTGCGTGGGCTCTCTCTAGTTGCGGCGAGTGGGGGCCACTCTTCATCGTGGTGCACGGGCCTTTCACTGTCGCAGCCTCCCTTGTTGCAGAGCACAGGCTCCAGATGCGCAGGCTCAGTAGTTGTGGCTCATGGGCCTATTTGCTCTGCGGCATGTGGGATCTTCCCAGACCAGGGCTTGAACTCATGTCCCTTGCACTGGCAGGCAGATTCTCAACCACTGCGCCACCAGGGAAGCCTTAAAAAGCTGGCATTTATTAAAATAGGTTTTGAAATATCTGGTCAACAGTTTTAGAGGAATTCTGATTTAGAGAAATTAATCTGGCTGTGATTTGTAGGATAAATTTTAGAAGTAGCAGACTCTAGAAGCATGAGAGTTCCATTAACAAATGGTTAGAAATAAAAGGACTAAAATTGGAAAGTGACCCTGATAACAGAGATAAGTGTCAAAAATACTTAAGAAAAAAAAAAGGAAGTATTTGGGAAATGACCAAATGAGGCAAAAAAGAAAAAGGTGCTGGAAGGTGGTTTGATGAAATAAGGTCTGATGAATAAAGTCTTAGGACACTAGAAAAAAATAGAGGACTTTGAAGAGAAACAGATGTGGTAGCACACTCTCAGTTCTATGTTACATACACTGAGCAGAGTCAGAAGGAGTTTTTTAAGTGAACACCTAGTGAGTACTTAGAAAAGTACAACCAATGCAGAGGAAGGAAGAGAGAAAAGACAACAGAGATCAGGAGTCATCCTCATAGAGGTGATGGTTAAAGGCATGTGACCGATGACCTGATACAGGTAAAGAGAAAGAGAAAAGTGCCACTGAGAGACCCTTGAGAAGACTACATTTTGGGGAAAATAAGATAATTATTAAGCACATATGTCTGCAAAACAATACTGTAATGGTATATTATACTCATGTCACAGATGTGAAACTAAAAGCTTGACTGAGATCTGATAGCCAGCAAGGGAAAGGAAGAGGAAGGGGAATCAATAAGCATCATAAAATAAATATTTAAACTGATAGAAGGAAAAACCTCTCTAGAACAATGCAATGGGAGTCAGAAGTGAAAAGAATTTAAGCACGGAGGTTGGTAAATTGTGTTAAATGCTTTCAAAGGAAGAAGGCAGGGAAAGGCTGTTGAAGTTCATCATCAATGGGCCCTTTCAGAAAGAAGTTATTATAGAGATGGGAGCAAGATCCAGATTCTAGTGAGAAGGTCAAGAGGAGTTGAGGGAGTATGTTAGAAAGTATCCTTTCAATAAGGTCACCAGTGAAGGGAATAGAAAATATATGTCCCTGGTTTGAATGAGTAGTAGGATGGAGTGAAGATGTATTATGGTTTAGGGTAGAACTTAGATGAGCAGTTTTGTAAGCTCAAGGGGACAATCTAGAAATCAAACACATAAAACACAAATGTAATAGTGAATGAACAGGTAGCTGAAAGAGTACAGGCATAGCTCAGAGACTGTGGGTTTGGTTCCAGACCACTGCAATAAAGCCAAATATCACAATAAAGCAAGTCACACAAATTTTTGGTTTCCTGGTGCATTTAAAAGTTATGTTTACATTATGCTATAGTCTTTTAAGTGTGCAAAAGCATTGTGTCTAAAAAATATACATACCTTAGGTAAAAAATACTTGCTAAAAAATGCTAGCCGTTATCTGAGCATACAGTAAGTCATAATCTTTTGGTGGTGAGGGGTCTTGCCTCAGTGTTGATGCCTACTGACTGTGGGATTTTCATAAAATAAGCGACAGTAAAGTTTACCCCATCGATTGACTCTTCCTTTCACAAATTATTTCTCTGTAGCATGCAATGTTGTTAGATAGTATTTTATCCATAGGACTTCTTTCAAAATTGGAGTCAGTCCTCTCAAATCCTGCCACTGCTATATCAACTAAATTTATGTAATATTCTAAATCCTTTGTTGTCATTTCCCAGTTTTCACAGACTCTTCACCAGGAGTAGATTCCATCTCAATAAACTGTTTCCTTTGCTCATTCATAAGAAGCAACTCCACATCTGTTAAAGGTTTGTTATGAGATTGCAGCAATTCAGTCACATCTTCAGGCTCTATCTCTAATTCTAGTTCTCTTGCTAGTTCCACCACATCTGCAGTTACATCCTACACTGAAGTCTTGAACCCCCCAAAGTCATCCTTGAAGGTTGGAATCAACTTCTTCCAAATTCCTATTAATGTTGATATTATGACCTCTTCCCATGAATCATGAATGTTCTTAATCGCATCTAGAAGGGTGAATCCTTCCCAGAGAGTTTTCAATTAACTTTGCCCAGATCCATCAGAGGAATCACTATCTATGGCAGCTATAGCCTAATGAAATGGGTTTCTTAAAGAATAAGAATTGAAAGTCAAAATTACTCCTTGATCCATGGGCTGCAGAATGGATGTTGTGTTAGCAGGCATGAAAACATCATTTATCTTGTTGTACATCTCCATTAGAGCACTAAGGTGACGAGGTCCACCTTAGTAGGTCTCAACAGTGGGCTTAAAACATTCAGTAAACCATGTTGTAAAGAGGTTTGCTATCATCCAGGCTCTGTTTTTCTATTTATAGCGCACAGGTGGAGTAGATGTAGCACAATTCTTAAGGGCCCTGGGATTTTCAGAATGGTAAATTAGCATTGGCTTCAACTTAAAGTCACCAGTTTCCTTAACCCCTAACAAGAGAGTCAGCCTATCCTTTGAAGCTTTGAAAGTCAGGCATTGACTTCTCCTCTCTAACTATGAAAGTCCTAAGATGGCATTTTCTTCCAATATAAGGCTGTCTCATCTACATTGAAAATCTGTGTTTTAGTATAGGCAACTTCAATAATAGCTAGATTTCTGGATAATTTGCAGCTTGTACATCAGCACTTGCTGCTTCACCTTGCAGGTTTATGTTATAGAGACAACTTCTTTCCTTAAACCTAATAAACCAACCTCTTCTAGCTTTAGAAGCATTCTTCTGCAGCTTTCTCACCTCTCTCAGCCTTCATAGAATTGAAGAGAGTTAGGGCCTTGCACTAGATTAGGCTTGGGTTTAAGAGAATTTTGTAGCTGGTTTAATCTTCTTTTTTTTTTTTCTTTGCGGTACATGGGCCTCTCACTGCTGTGGCCTCTCCAGTTGCGGAGCACAGGCTCCGGACGCGCAGGCTCAGCGGCCATGGCTCACGGGCCCAGCCGCGTTGTGGCATGTGGGATCTTCCTGGACCGGGGCACGAACCCGCGTCCCCTGCATCGGCAGGCAGACTCTCAACCACTGCGCCACCAGGGAAGCCCAGCCCTGGTTTGATCTTCTATCCAGACCACTCAAACTTTCTCCATATCAGCAATAAGGCTGTTTTGCTTTCTTACTATTCATGTGTTTACTGGAGTAGCACTTTTAATTTCCTTCGAGAACTTGCCATTTGCATTCACAACTTGGCTGTTTGGCACAAGAGGCCTAGCTTTAGGCCTATTTCGATTTTCAACACGCCTTCCTCACTAAGCTTAATCATTTCTAGCTTTTGATTTAAAGTGAGAGATGTAGGACATTTTCTTTCACTTGAACACTTAGAGATCATCGTAGGATTATTAATTGGTCTCAGGGAATCGGGAGGCCCAAGGAAAAGGAGAGACAGGGGAACAGCCGGATGGTGTAGCAGTAAGGACACACACAACATTTATTGATTAGGTTCACTGTTTTATACGGGCGTGGTTCATGGTGCACCTAACTACAGTAGTTAACAACGAAGATCACTGACCACAGATCAGCACAACAAATATAATAATAATTTAAAAGTTTGAAATAGTGTGGAATTACCAAAATGACACAGAGACATGAAGTAAGCAAATGCTTTGGGAAAAATGATGCCGATAGACTTACTCAACTCAGAGTTGCCACAAACCTTCAATTTGTTAAATACACAATATCTGCAAATCTCAGTAAATCAAGGGGTAATAAAAACAAAAAAAGTATGCTTATAGTTAGAAAAGAGCTGGCTGAGGGCAAAAGGATGAATGCTATCCCATAGTGAGAGGAAAGGAGACATTCTTTTCTCTGAGACAAGAGGAAGGAAGAGGCCCTGAGAAACATACACATATTAACGTAGAGATTGAGGGAGGTTAGAGTTCATGATTGAGAGAGTTTAGATTTTATGCATTGCCTCACTCTTCAACTTCTTGAGAATAGTCCAAAACCTTTGGAAAATATTCAGTTAAAAATGAGATAGGTGAACAAATAGAGGTAAAAGGATTGTTAGGTCTTTCTGGACTAGCAGAGGGTCAATAACATGGACTTGTAGCAGGACCAGATGACCTCAGCTTATTACTTTTTTAGTGATTCTCTAGGTCTTAGGAGCAGAGGTAGATGAGAAGGGTAAGTTTACCCAGGAACCAATATTTATAAAAAGAGAATGGTGTCAGTCAGGCAAGGACAGAGAACCTAGGGTGCTCAGCTAGGTGTTCGCTGACATGGCAGGGTCTTGGAGAGGGGGTGGGAGGAGGGAAGCAAACGATTTCTGCAGGGAGTTATTCTGTGAGAATATGGAGTAGCTAAGGAATGATAACCATCAATGAAGGATAAAAAGTGACTTCCATAGGATTGAAATAGGAGGGGTTAAAAAATTAAAAGGTGTGTTCAGAGAGGCAGAGTTCAACCTCTTGGATCTGAAGTGTTTTTAAATGATTTTGAAATCCAAAATGACGTGTATATGGGGAGCCAAAATTAATTGAAGGACACTTAAGATTTTGATTGAATGATTAACATCAGCAAAAACAAGAAAAATGTATTACCCAGCGTTATTAACTATTTATATTAAATATACTAAAAATACAGCCTTATTAACTATATACTATTTATACTTGGCACTGTGCCAAGTGCTTTAGTTCTATTCATCTTCACCTACTTACTGGGTGGTAGGTAATATTTTCAGCCATTGGGCTGATTATATTTTCCCCAATAAAATTGATGGAATTGGTTGGTCCGACATTGTAGAGACACAACCTTAAAAAGACAATTTTAGCTAACTCAACTATAATCAAGGTTTTTAATTTTCTAGGTACCCAGAAAACTTAAGGTCTGCACAGGAATATGTAAATAGTTCATGGGGGGACATTACAAAGCAGTTAACTTAGAACAGAACATGCTATACAACACTATCTGTGTCTGTAGGTATTATTTAAGGCACCATCCCCGGACTGTGTGAGAGAGCTAACTGACATTGCAAATACACACAAAAAAATTCTCCCTAGGAACATCCATCTTCAGAAAATACAGGAATTTTTTGAGCAATTGTTTTTTAAGCTTTTGTTACTTTTCAACTAAAAGTAAAACTTATTTGAGTCATTTTTATGGTTAAATATATAATTTATTGTAGCCATTTATAATATATTTCTCACATATTTGTAGGAATTATCACCAACTGTAAGACGAAAGTCAATACATGTATTTAAGTTAAATGCATTAGTTCCCTATTAGTAAATAGATAAGTGAACAGGCACTCTGATCGTTAAAAATGCATCCTTAACGTTCTTAAGCACCTGGTTACATTATCATAGGATAATTGCAGCAATTTCTGTTCCTCATTTCATTAGACTGTTCAGCACTGTAATACCTTATACAGTTATTTCCATGGAGTTCCAAAACCCCAATCAGGTGAGGGTCATGGCTACTCCATAATTACCATCTGCTTCGCTTTGTTAGTGTTTCTCTCTATTACTCGTTAGGTCAATGACACTGTTCTTGATAGGAACCCAGCAAGACCGAAAGTAATAAAACAACTCAGAGCAAGTGAGGCTCTGCTACTCCAACTGATGGACAGTTAATTACCTGAGTATAAAACAGTGAGAGCACTGGGAGAAATAGAGAACTCTGTGATATGGTAGATATCCAAGTACAATATTATTTGGTAGTTTTTCAATGAACTACACTGCTCAGTTAGAGGACATGGTCATATCCGGTGGCAGAAGAGGATATAATTTTGAGAAAAATAGAACATTTGGTTTTCTAACAATCTCAAACTACCCTTGAATAACTCAGGAGTTAATCTGAGTATAATTTATAGTCAGCCCTTGGTATCCAAGGTTTCTCCACATCAGAGGATTCAACCAACCATGGGTTGTGTAGTATTGCAGTAGTTACTGTTGAAAAATATCTGCATATAGCTGGACCCGAGCAGTTCAAATCCATGTTGTTCAAGGGTCAACTGTACCTGGATGAGCATTCCAAATCTAAGTTACTAGATCAGTTTCTCATCTTTAGCAGCTCAGTAGACTCATCTGGGAACTTTATACAATATCAAAGATCTGGCCGCACTCCT
The DNA here is from genome assembly GCF_003031525.2 of Neophocaena asiaeorientalis asiaeorientalis. NCBI lineage: Eukaryota > Metazoa > Chordata > Mammalia > Artiodactyla > Phocoenidae > Neophocaena > Neophocaena asiaeorientalis. The sequence continues at coordinate 11,294,354 of NW_020185336.1, read as the reverse complement.
GGCCAATTAAATCTAAATCTGCAGAGAGTGGCACCCAAGCATGGAAATGTATTTTTTAAAGGTGCTTCAGGTGCTGCTAATGTGCTACAAAGGTTGAAAACCTCTATTCAAAAATAATCATTGCTAGTATAGATTCATTTGTGAACAACTAGAACTTTCTTTTTCAGTTTCAATTCACACTGCTTATACAGAAAACTTGTGTGGTTCACACATTAACCACTGATTTTAATGAAACTTCTTAGATTAAAAATTAATTATTCTTTTTGAAACTTAACACCTGACTTCTTAGAGAAAGTTTGAATATGAGAACCAAAAGCATTTATTCCTAGTAAAAAGTTTTGGATCTTGGCCAAATGTCCTAAAACTGTGAATAGCATACAGGATTTATGTTTATCCATAGGGTTATATGATTCATTCTATCATTTTAACTGGGTAAACAGCTGTAAACAATTAGATATAAAGTTCTATGGTACTTATACTTATGTGACTATCATTAGATACTTATTGCCTATAAATATTTTATAGCATTTAATATTTTTCATATTTAAATAGGCTATAGGTCTTTTCATAGAGAAACCACTTCCATACATTTCTAGAGTTCATATTCAAATAATTTATAATTAGGTGACAAAAGACAACTGGTAGTTTCATGACCAGTTCATCTCTTTAAGGATAGTGCTAAGAGCACTAACTTCTCTTCACTATGCCTTTCAGAAAGGATGTATATGCCTCTGTCTTAAATGGCCAGTGTTCCTTCCTTGTATCTGTTTGATCACCTGTAAGAAAAATATAGACTAATCTAAATTTAGTTTTACAGAAAGTGTGAAATAAAATGCTATTTATTAATTTTAAAACCTCTAACAACTTGGCTTTATGTTTCCAGTTTGAGATTTTTGAGTACTATTTTTTTAATTTAAAATGTCTCAAAAATATTTGCTGTAGTCTCATTAAACTCCACACATTGTTTTCAAAAGGTATTCTTTTCTTTTTGTTTTTTTTCAACTAGGACCCCTACTATGGCTGGTGGCCTATTTTCTATTGACAGAAACTACTTTGAAGAGATAGGAACTTACGATGCAGGAATGGATATCTGGGGTGGAGAGAATCTTGAAATGTCTTTTAGGGTAATTGCATTTTACTTTATCTTTTGACTCTGAACATACTATGCTGTAGCATGCACATATAGACTCAGTAATTTACTGTCAAATCTTTTCTGTAAAGTGATACAAATTACTGATCAGTTGGTCATTTTAATACTTGTTTAGAAACTCTGCTAGAGTCTTTTTGCATCTAATATTTACTGTTAAATGGGAAATTAGAGGCATTTTTTAAGTTTTCAAAATAATTCTTTTATACATAATTCAAAGACACTAGGGCTTTTCTAAAAAGACGGGCTTTATTTTTTAATAAAGCATTATCCTATGAAATCACTTTGTGTTTTTGAACTGAAACTTGGAAGTGTTTATGATATCTGAATTTGCAAGTGCTGCTTGAGGTTATTCTCAAATACCTTTAAGAATAACCTGTGGTCAAAGGAATTCTGGATAATTCAAGTAACATGATTTTTCACAATCATAGACATTATTGTTTGATAAATCAGTTTTAATAATGCAAATGCACTTATTAAATGGCCTTCCAAGTAAACAAAAATTAAGAATTAATCCCTCGTATAACCAATACTAGGAAGCATATGAATAATTTTAATATATTATTACATTCAAAAATTTTAAATACACATAAATGTTCCACCTTACTAAGAAACAATAAGGGCTAACATACTGTTTTTTTTCTTCAAACCACATTCAGTATCATTTTAAAAATGAGTCAAATTAATAATACTGTTGTTTTTTCTTTCCTATAATTTAACCTGAATGATTTGAAACACTCTATCGTTTTGCTGGCATTATTTGCACAACAAAATTATTAGAGTTTAGATATATTAATCTATGAAGTTCAAGAGTTATGCCTTTTAATTTCTTATTTAGAAAGTAAACTTTGTTTTTCACAAATATAAATATGTTTGATGTTGTGTAAGCAAATGTCAAAATTTGAGAATAAGAATTACTTTGAATTTATATAATGTGGAATTTAATGGATCTTGGATAATCTGAATTATTTTAAAAGGACTAGGATGTCCTTGTTATACAACTTTTTGCCTATAAATCTTCCTAATAGTCCAATGTCTGAGAAGATCATTAGTTAATGAAATTTTATTCTTCCCATACTTGCTTATATACTCATAGTCAGACGGAGCTTGCCCCACAAGACTTAGTAGCATACTCAAGAATGTCTTCTTTTTATAAAGTACAGAATACATCTTTGCACAATCTTTGGGACATTTGGGGACCCAACTTTTTTACTCAGTGTAGTTCTCAAAGTACAGAATATAAGAGCTGACAGTTTAAAAGGAAGAAGAAAAAGGAAAGGAGGGAGGGAGGGGGGGAAGAAAGGAAAGATAGTATACTCAAGACCTTAAAAACAATTTTCTCTTACCCTTAGATTTAATGAAGAGAGTATTTATACATTCATTAACCAATATTCTTTGGATGCTATGCTGGAAATTCATAAGGAAAAAAAATCAACATAGCAATATTACTCTTACCTAGTGATCCTATTGCCCATCTTTTTTTCCTTCTTTCCTAACATTCTTATTCACTTCTTTTCTGCTCACCTGTTAAGCTTGATTCTCTGCCAGTAGTCTCCCCTTACTTTCCTCACAGAGCTCCCAGATTAGATAGATGCTCTTCATCTAACTGATTGAAAGATGTGTCAGGGAGAAATGTATTAGGAAGGAATTTAGTGGAATAATATGATATGCCAGGAGAACATAATCAGGAAATACAACAGAGATATTAAGGTATCAGAAAGGAAGATTTGAAAATATGGTATGTGATGCAGATACCAGGTGAACAGAGTGAATGCAACTAGTGGCCATAAGAATGATCAGATCACTAAATAATAACACAGGAGGTTTTCTGTGATTGGTTGTTTGAGATTATTAAGAGATAAAGTACTCCTAAGTGACTGGTCTTTGATTTAGTTTCCGTATGCTATCAGTAGAAACAAAATGTATATTTTGCTTTTTATTAGACTCTTGATTCATGTTTTACTTTACTTTTCTTTCTATGACATGAATATGTGTTAGCTTAATAGTTGATACCCTGGCTGAGGAAGATATTGAGTGAGAGAAAATACTGGAACAGTACATTAGCAAAGGGAAGACACTCTCCTTTAGAGTAATTTCATAACAAGATGTGTGACTTCAGGTAATGAAAATATGTTGGAGATTTATAATTAGAAGATCTTTGTCTAATATCCAGCTTAATTATTTTACAACAAATGTATATTGAACATGTAGTATGTCCTTTACACTTTCCGGATCCTGAGACTGCCAAAGTGAAGAAGGCCTGATGCTTTTACTCTCAGGGAAGCACATCTCAAAGAAGAGATACATAGGTATCAGTGACAGTAAAATGTGATCATTTCTTTTGTAGATTTATGTATGAGGTTTCCTTGTCTCCATCATGTTAGTATAGGCCAATTACTTAACCTCAACTGTGAAAAGGTGATTATAATAATAGTAAAGTTATAGTTATCTTATAGCTCTGGTCTATGTAGATTTGAGGATGAAAAACATAGAAATATTAAATTCCTGCAAAAAATTAGTACTCTGGCTGGCCTTATGGGAGTTTAAGCCAATTCAAAAGAATACACTTTGGGGGATTTATTTATAACAGTATCACTTGATCTTTGATTCCCAGAGTATTGTAAGTACTGACAGACCTTGAATATCTGATGAAAACTGTAGACCTCCCAAGAAAGATGCATCCGTCTCCTACACACAGTAGGTTTGAACACAGTTTCAAAGGGTTGAAAAATCCCTTGAAGTCTCTGGATAAAAATTCTTGGCATAAAATAATAGTGACTTCTAATATTTATAGAGCTAGTAAATAGCATAGTTGAAAATTGAACCCCAGCATTCTGTGACCAGTGGCCGTGCTGCTAATTACTGTACCACTACCTCACCTGTAAAGGTCCATCCCTCCGTAACATGACAGCCCTAACAGCTGATGGTGTTATCAGGAGAGGGGATAGAAGCTAACATGCAAATGCAATCTTCCTGAACAATGCTGAGACGGTTGTCTCATCTAGTGACTTTATCTTCTTATACGCTTTAGCCTCTTATGGATAATACACGTCCAATAGCAGTGAGAATATGTACAAGTAGATCCTAATGCTCCTGAAAACTTAGTCTCAGATACTGTTCTCCACTCCTTTACACAACAATCGTCAAAATAACATAAATTCCAAGATGTAAATGTAAATTTTAACTGATAGTATTGATTTCCTACTCAATAGGTACAGGACATACAGTTGTGAACAAAATAGACAAAACTGTGTGTCCTTATGGAACTTATATTTTAGTGAAGGAGACAGACAATAAACAAGAGAAGCAAAATACATTAATATATTAGTGATAGGGCTTCCCTGGTGGCGCAGTGGTTAAGAATCCGCCTGCCAGTGCAGGGGACATGGGTTCCAGCCCTGGTCCAGGAACATCCCATATGCCAGGGAGCAACTAAGCCCGTGTGCCACAACTACTGAGCCTGTGCTCTAGAGCCTGCACGCTGCAACTACTGAAGGCTGTGAGTGACAACTACTGAAGCCCGTGCGCCTAGAGCCTGTGCTCCGCAACAAAAGAAGCCACCGCAATGAGAAGCCCCCGCTCACCGCAGCTAGAGAAAGCCTGTGTGCAGCAACGAAGACCCAATGCAGCCAAAAATAAATAAATTTATTAAAAAATATATATATACTGGTGATCAGTGTTAAAGAGAAAAAACTAAGGAAGAGAAGAGGAATATGAGATGATAGGCCTTGGAAATTGTTAGGGGCTGAAATTTTATATAGGAAGAACTCAGAAATGAATATTCATATAAAATAGTTTATGACAAAATTAACCCAGTATAGTATGAATTTATCATCAAAGGTATCATCTATCTTTAGAAGTCCAATGCACTATCCATTGCGCACAGAGCCATTCATCTATCTTTGAATAATATCCTTGATGTTATCAGTACCACCCAATAAGCATCACCACCTGGAATCCTTGCCTTGCATTAGGCAATAGCACAAGAGGATTATTTCCAAAAGCGCACAATATGTGAGATAATCTGTCACTGTAGAACCCACTGAGGTCGTTTAAAAGAGTCAGAAGGCAGCAAAAGACTCAGAAGAGTGTCCCACTGCCCTGAAGGGTAGACTAGTGGTTACAAGAATGGTCTGGGAGGGAGGCAGCCTGGGTTCAAGACTTAGCTCTAGCACTTATTAGCTGTGTGAGTTTGGGTAAGGTAGCATGTCTCCTAAGCTCTAATATGTTTGCATCTAGGCCTTAACCATAGATAATCAAATGAGAGAATGTTCGTGAAAAGCCCTTTAAAACCAGAATATGCAATACATATGTAAAATACTGCTGCTCTAAGTGTTAGTCAATATGTGGTTCTAAATCTCTCCTGACCAGAAAGAGATTACATTTTAGAAAAAAACAAAAAACAACAACAACAAAAACCTTTCTTTTTAGACTGCTGCAACATCCTCTGAGATAACCACTGACATTCTAAGAACTTACAGTGTCAAATGTTTACCTACACTCATAAAATGGCTTAAATAAAACAACTGAATTTAAAAAAAACAGGAAAGTGTCATCTAGAGTTGGTGTGACAGGTACTGAATTTATACATACACACACACAGACAAACCTAAGTCAATTTTTTAAACAGACAAAATATATATGAAAAAGGAGTTTCAAGACATTGGACAGTAAGTCATAAATGATGATGGTCTCTGAGAGATGGGAAACAAACAAGGAGGGGCCTTGAGTTGCCTTGGCTTACTGCCTTGAGATAGTGTCTAGACTTCAGCAACATGAAGGGAGACTTAGCCAGATCCCAGTGGACTCCATGAGTTGAGGAAATGGGCCAGAGTGTCTGGAGACCTCAAGGCAGCTAGAATTTAGTGGACAGAGTAATGGAGAGGAGAGAGCTGCACACACAGAGAACTCATGAAATATGGAGTACTGAACAGTGCACATGTGTGAGAAGATGACCAAGGTTGAGGAAAAAACTCATAAATCTTAGAGGTCTCACTGCCCCAGTGCTCACTGAGGACCAGCAATAATGCCTGTACCCTCCAACCAGACTGATTTGTGGAGCATGGTGTAGAGTAAATGTTGGGAAACTACATAATATGCTTTGACATAGGCCATGCAACAAAAAGAAGTAAAAAGTAAGAGTAATAATATTTTGGACTGAATGAAAATGAACATAAAGCATATCAAAGTTTGTGGTGCCAAAAAAAAAAAAAAGTTTGTGGTGCCACTAAAAGCAATACTTAGGGGGAATTTAGAGCACTAAACGTCTATATTAAAAGAAGAAAATATAAACAATCTAAAATCAATGACTTCAGCTTCTTCCTTTAGGGACTGGAAAAGGCAGAGAGTAAATACAAAGTATGTAAGAAAGGAAATAATAAAGATCAAAATAGAAATTATGAAATATAAAAGAGGTAAAGTTTAGATAAAAGTGAGTAAACCAAAAGCTGTTACCTTGAGAAGATCAGTACAACTGATAAATTTCTGACCACACTTAATAGGAAAAATAGAAGATACAAATTACCAACATTGGAAATGATAACAGTCACATCATTATGGATTCTACAATTCTTTAAAGGATTAGAAAATAATATTATTTACAGTGTTATGTCAATAAACTTGGCAATTTTGATAAAATAGGTAATTTCCTTAAACAATAAAAACTATCAAAGAAGAAGAAATAAATCAACCCAATAATCGTATATTCAGCAATAAATAAATAAATTTGTAGTTTAAAAATCCTTTTCACAGAGGAAACTCCATTGCCAGATGACCACACTGGTGGATTCTACCACACGTTTTGGGTGGAAGTAAGAATAGTTCTATACAAAGTTTTAGAAAATTGAAGAGGAGGGAATACCTCCTGACTCATTTTATGAGGTCAGCATTTTCAAAGAGCAAAACTTAACAGAGACATTACAAGAATTGAAAACGACACACCAACGTCCCTCATGAATATAGATCCAAAAATTCTAAATGAAACTTTAGTAAATCAATCTTCTCAATATGTAAAATGAATGTACATCATAACTAAGTGAAGTTCATCCCAGGAAAGCAAGGCTGGTTTAACATACAAAAATCAATCAACTTAATTCACCAAATTAACAAACCAAAAAAAGAAAAATCAAACAACCATTGGAACAGATGCCGAAAAGTATTTGATGAAACCCAAATTCTCTTCCTGATTAAAAAATAAAAAGAAAGTGAGAAAAAGCCCTGAGCAAAATAATTATAACAGGGAACTTCCTCAACCTAATAAAGGGCTTTTGTAAAAATCCTACATCATATTTCATGTTGAAAGACTGAATGTTTTCCCCATAAGATCAGGAAAAGATAAGGGCATTGGTGTTTACCTCTTCTACTTAATGTTACGGTGGAGCTTGTAGGCAGTGGAATAAGGCAAGAAGAATAAACAAAACATTAGAAAGGATAAAGTAAGCTGGTCATTACAGATGACATGATTGTCTAGAAAATTCAGCAGAATGTATTTTTAAAAAACTACTAAAACAAACATTATCTTACCATGTTTGCAGGATACAGGAATGCTATAGTTGTATTTTAAAATACTTGTAACAAACAATCAAAATTAAAATAAAAAGTCATTTAAAATAGAATCAAAAATATGAAATAGTGATAAATCTGACAAAAGATATGCAAAGACCTTTACTCTGAATACCACAATATATTGCTGAGGGAAATTAAAGAGGAACTACAAAAATGGAGATATATACATTTATGGTTTGGAAGACTCCATATGCTATTAAGATGTCACGTGTATGGACAACTAATTTAAAAGAAATAGGCAAAGGCTATTAAGTGGAAACTGGATGGTATTTTTAATAAATAGTACTGGAACAACTGGATATCCATGTGGAAAAAGTATCTAAATGCATACCTCACACTATATAAAAAGTTAACTTAAAAGTAAAACCTAAAATTATAAAATTCTAAAGAAAACATAAGAGAAAAATTTTTGTGACCTTTGATTAGGCAACCCATAAAGGTAGAAATCAATAAACTGGACTTCATCAAAATGAAAAAAAAATTGCTCTACAAAGCCACTGTTAAGAGATTGAAAGGACAAGTCACTGACAGGAAGAAATTGTTAGTAAATAATATATCTGATAATGGACTTGTATCCAAAAAAACCCAAAGGTTCTCAAAACTCAGTAATAAAACAACCCAAGGAAAAATAGCTCACAGATTTGAAGAGACACTTTACTAAGGAAGGCAGATAGATGGCAAATAACCACGTGAGAAAATCTTTAACATTATTCTTTATTAGAGAAATCAAATTAAAGTAATGAGATAGCACTACACATCTATCAGAATGGCTAAAATTAAAAAAGAACATGTTGGTGAGGATGTAGAAGAAGAGCACATACAATTGAGGTGGGAATGGTACAATGGTACAATAACTCTGGAAAATAATTTTACTATTTCTTAAACAGCTCCTAGGTATTTCCCCAAGGGAAAGGAAAACATGTCCATACAAAGAGATGTACAGTAATTTTCATAGTAGCCTTATTTGGAATAGCCAAAATCCAGAACCAATGCAAATCTCCATCAAAGGTGAATAAGCTATGATTTATCCATACATGGAATTCTAGTCAGAAAAGTGAGTGAACTATTGATACACCCTAGAACATCGTGAATCTTGAAATAATTGCGAATGAATGAAACAAACCAGACAAAAGGATAACATACGAGTCCATTTACATAAAATTTTAGAAACTATAAACTAACCTGTGAATGGCAGGAAGCAGATAAATTGTCTAGGGGCTGGAGATTGGGGTGGGAGAGAAGAGCTGGAGGGAAGGATTACAAAGGGTCATATGAAAACTTTGGGGGCTAACAGAGATATGCGTTATCTTGATTGTGGGGATGGCCTCACAGATTTCACATATGCCAAAACTTATCAAATGGTACAATTTAAATATATGCAGTCCGATGTATATTAATTATACTTCAGTAAAGCTATTAAGTATTAAAACACGCGCACGCACACACACACACACACACACACACACGGACACAGAGGCATCTTCCAAAGAGAAACAAATGAAGGAAAATTGTAATTGATGGTAACTAGTCAGCTGTAGACCTCTATAGTTTAGGGGAGATTCTCATTATATCTTAGCCCAGTTTCTTTTATTTATTTATTTTTTTAACATCTTTATTGGAGTATACCAGTTTCTTTTAAATACGCTAGATATGATTCTAACAATCTACTCCTCAGGACAGCTATGTGGATTAAATAAGACAATACTTATTGAATTTTTTATAAACTGTACCATACTGTGGACATTTTAATTTTATTATTATCACTACCCTTAAAAAATAAGCTGTTTTGTCAACAACCAATAGTTTAATTAACAGGGTGGAATTTACTTTAAATGCCCCAATTTTCTTTCCTTCCAAGTCACTTTGTAAGCAGCAATATATTTATCTGAAGAACATAACCAAGTGAAATGTTTCATGATGTGAAATCCATTTATTTCCAAATTGCACAAGCAATGAAGTAGAAAAGAGAGTTGACATAATAAATAATGGAAAAATGAAAGGCAGAAGTTTTCATTGAACAGAATAGCATGGTAAATGAGGTGAAAATGTTTGTAGACTTTTTGGGGATTGTGGTACCCAGGCTTTTCAAAGTATTAAAAGAAAGTAAAGAATTTTCTAGAAATGTCCATGCAGTTCTAATTTTGACAAATGAAAGTGTCAGTCATAATAATTTGTTAAATAGAAATCAATTTTGACAGAAGTCTAGTTGAATTATTTCTGTTAGCACTCTTTGCTTTTATTTAAACTTAATTCATGCAAATCTGAGCACACTGGATTGTCTATCAGTGTATAAAACTTGACTTTTTATTTGCCTGGTCATAGAAATCAGACTATAATAGAAATCTTTTAGTTAAGTTAGCTTAATCTAACTAAGTTCATGTGTTATCCACGATTTTGGTGGAGATGGTTTTGTGAAATAATTTGATTTAAATATAATAAAGTACTCTCTTAATATTAACATAGAGATTTCTTAGCCTCTTTTTCCCCCCAGATTTATTGAGGTATAACTGACAAAAACTGTATATATTTGAGGTTTACAACATGATGTTATACATATGTGATGTGGGAAATGATTACCACAATCAAGCTAATTAACACGTTCATTGCCTCACATAGTTATCTTAAGATCTACTCTCAGCAAATTTCAGGTATATAATGCAGCATTATTAACTATAGTCACCATACTGTACATTAGATCTCAGAATTTATTCATCTTATAACTGGAAGTTTGTACCTTATTGGCCTCTTTTTTTAAAAAAGTCTAAGCGGTCATAAACTTAGACATAAAAGTCCAAGAGATCATGTTCATGTACAGCCTCCATAAAGAATATAAACCAATATCAATGATTTAGTCCAGCAAACTACTCTAAGGTTACCTATCTGGTGCAGGATAAACCTTAAACACATTGCAGGTGGCTTAAAATTTTTGCTTCTGTGCTTACACTGAGATTTTCTGGCATGTGGACCACCGCTCTAACTTAAACAATTGTTTAAACATCTCTCTTTATTCAGTCTCCTTATCCTTTGTTTAATTGATATTATAGAATAAAATATTTCTAGATAAGGGATAGCTGAGACTTTGTTTCTAAGGACTATGTTACATCTATTATATATTTTTAGAATATTGGGTCAGTAGGATCATATAATGATATTTAATTAAGGTGTCTATAGAGAACTCTATTTTACCAAAATAAATGGGTTAGAATTTTACTTTGAATGTCAAGTACAATACATACCTGATTTCCTGTGCTCCCTTAGAAAGCACAAGTTAACGACAGGAAAATTAGATATTAATCAAACTTTAGGATAGTGTTAGAAAATGTTAGCAGAACTTGTTTTGCTTCTAAAATTGTAATAGCCTAAGGCTTGGTAATTTTCATAACTATACCTCTTCATTTGAACTTTCTAGTTCACTGAAGCAGAATGTGAGAACAGACTTACACTGGATAGTCATCTATGTGATGTTTCACCTCGTAAACATACACTACATGGAGACATACTTAGTTTTAGAAATACAAGGCATTGTAGGAGACTTAGGTACACTAGGACTTGTTATTAATCTCTGGTTCCCTTTTACGGTCACTTAGTTATCTCTTAAAGTGATTTTTTTGAGAAATATTCTTTGGGGTTGTTAGTACCACTCACAGTTTAGTACCTTCTTGAACCAATAACATTCATTGCTTCTTTTTCATGACCTCATAAAGTCTTACCATATGAGTGTTTCTCTGAAAATGTGAACATATACTATATATGTCAGCCTGCAAATGTACTCATCTAATGTCCAACTTATTCTGTCTGCTCTCTGTTTATTTTATCCATTTATCTGTCTATCAATCATCTAGCGATCTACCTATCTATCTAAATTTATGTGTATGTGAGTCTGAGTGCAAATAATTAAATATTCATGAAGACTCAGAATGCAAATCTCATAGTTATTGTAAAGGATATAATGTGACAATAAATATATGGATTTTAAAGTTTACAGCTTAAATGATCTCTATTGCAAATGAGTGTTGAGAGATACTCACCAGACATCCTGAAGGAGTTGGGACTCAGATAATTAGGAGAATTAGTGAACTGTGAAGCTCTGAAGATAGATAGAAATGAAATGTATAAAATGAGAAAGAAATGGAATGAAAATGATATAAAAATAGTTATCTGTAAAATCTACATTTTTATTTCCATTAATATATAAACCAGAGTTGAGTGATATTTTTATGGGGTTTATTCAGATATACTCATTGGGAATAAATTTTACTGAAAGATCACTCTAAATTTTTCTTCTGTCTTGAATTAAACCATTAACTGGAAATAAAGATACAGGAAAGAGAAACTATTGATTTCTGAACTATGATAGAAACATTTTTGATGATGTTATTCTTTAACAAATGCAGGTACATTTCACAGATACTAAGAGGAATTTCCCTGTATATAGCAATAGCAATAAGCCAGATGTACCTAGCTTTTTACTGAGTTTTAGCACATTAAGAAACCAACACTCTTTATTAGAGACAAATATCTGAAATGTCACTTTTGGGAAACACACTCCAATTCTGTGACTGTTTTTTGGTCCTTCTCTGCTAATGTGCTGATACCCCATGTGTATTCATGTTAACTATAAAAATCTTTATGATCCTTCTGATCCTAAATATGAAGGACTTCAATTTAACTCTTTGAATTTATGGCAATAAAAAGAGCTTTTTGAAGAATTTAATGTGCTCAGAATTATTGCAAAGAAAAATTGACACTTTCTGCCATGGCCATATTTTACTAAAGCTTCCCGTTAAGTGTACTTAATCATACAAAATGGTGCTGAGAATTAAGTCAGTTATCCTGCTGATTTACATTTAAAGTGTGCCTAAAATATTCTGATAATGAAATGTTTAACTTTCTTTTTGTATCTAAATATGTGCTCAGTGAATTAACTTTGAACTATTTATTTTACAAATCAAGGTTCCATTTTTTTTCTTAATGGAACAGGAAAGTTAAAGCAAATAACTTCCAAAAATATTTCTAGTTTTGAAATTTTAAGGATCATTTATATATCTTGGGTTTGGTGAAATGAGATGAACCTGCCATTAGATTCAAACAAAGTTTTCAAGTAAATTTAGTTTGGAGAATTCACTAATTAACTCAGAAATATTTGTTAGTAGTTGGACATACAGACATGCAGAAGATCAGTCCCTGGTCTGATAGAACTTGTGCTAGAGGAAGAGGATAGACAATAAATGAGTAAACAGAAAAGTAGTCTGTTAAATTCAGATCAAGATGAGTGCCTTGAAGAAAGTAAAATGAGAGGTAGAACATTGCATTACCTTAGAGTGGTCAGGGAAGACCCTTCTAAGGAAGCATTTTAGCTGAGACCAAACTTACAGGAAGAATCCAGCTCTGCAAGGCTTAGCAAAGAGAATATTCAATATAGAGCATAATGCAAGACAGAGTATTACAACTCTCATTCCAAGTCTGTAGGAGCACAAATATCCTAATGCTTTGGGGGAGGGAAAGCTTTCTTATTCAACAGTTAAGAACAATTTATTCTCTCAGAACAACATTTGCTGAACAAACTAAACTCCTCTAGGAGTTTATTTTTTGATGAGGCTTTACATTTGAATAGCGCTTTATAGAATTCTTTTACACATATTATCGTAATGGATCTCAGTAGCTTTTCTCCCCCCATATATTTGGTTTTAACTTTAATGCATTTGTTATGTTTGCATTATAATTCAGATTACCTCTCTATAGCAGTCAGGTATCAATCTACCCTCATCTTATCCATCAATCAGTGTAAATAATTACATACCTAGACCTGCACTAGACACTCTGGATGGTATATCTGCAAGGTATACCATCTCCAAATTGATTGAGAGTTTGGAGAGTATAATGGCATCTAGGATCATTTCAAGTTGCAAACATAAAACTCATTAAGTTCAAAGAAGGGAGAGATTTCTGTGATCTAAGATAACCAGGGAAGAATTTATAAATGAAAAATTCGAGAGTCTTGCCTTATAGACAGCAGGACAGAAGAGGAGCAGAGGCCAGAAATCAGTGAAATCTCAGATCTTTGCTCTTGTGATCCTACTTTATGCTTTGAGCCATACCTATGTTTAGACTAGAATGTCTGGTTCCCCCGCCTTTTGTTTTCCCTCTTGAGAATAAAATATCAGTAAGCCATTAAATATATATTTTGCCAAACTAGGCTTCACGTGACAGAGTTAATGAAGTATCCATTAAAAACTCCAGAAACTGAACCTATTACTTTTTTATATACCTATATTTGACCCCTTGAAGATTTCTAGGACAAAATTCCAAAACTGTTGTTTCTATATATGTTCGTTCAATTTGGAAACCTGGTGTACCTTGCTAACCAAAATGAACACATTCAAAATCAAATTCATGTACTTTTTATTAAAGAGCCAAATTTAGATCTCTATGGTAACCACTGCAGTAAATGTACATCTTAAGCTATGATTATACTGTCACTCTTAGTGATGTCTGTCTTAAGTACATGACTACCAGTCGTTTCACTGTTGTTCTAGTCAACCAGAAATGTAGTTTAAAAAGGAAACCTATTATGAGACTTATTTAAATAAGGCTGAATGATTTCAGCAATAACTGATTCTAGATGCCAGGAATGATTCTTTTGAGGGTGTGAGATAATGTGGAGGGAAGACTTTGATCCAACTGTTCAGAATTTGAGTATTATGTACCAATGAAATTGAATTTTAAGTGCCATTGAAAACGTAGGTGGAGCTTTTTAAATAGATTTTTAAATTACCCTTAAAAATATATCTATGTTGAAAAGTTTCACTATATCTGCAAAAATTCAAACTTGATGAATTAAAAATTCTTAAAATATTTTATTACCAAACTACCACTGGTTTACACAGCAAATATGCTAAAATTGAAATCAAAATTTGGTGTAGCATTTCTCTGTTGCCACCATGATGTGCCTGGCTACTAAAACTTGTTTCTACATGAGCTCCTCCATTGTCAAAGATTTGCCTACACTTTTCTACTCATTTTATTATTTCATAGTTCAACAGTTATGCAGTCTTGATCGTATATATTTCCTCTATTTTAATTGGTCAACCAAAATGTTATTTGTTTTATTTTAATATTTTTATTGAAGTATAGTTGATTTACAGTGTTGTGCCCATCTCTGCTGTACAGCAAAGTGACTCAGCTATACACATCATTCTTTTTTTTATATTTTTCCCATTATGGTTTATCATAGGATATTGAATATAGTTCTCTGTGCTATACAGTAGGACCTTGTTGTTTTGTTTATGTTTTTAAATTCTGTATTTTAATTGGTCAACCAACTCTATATTCTATATTTTTATTGGGGTTTGAGAAATCATCTTAACCTCTGGAATTCCTGAATTAAGATAGGAATCTATAAATAAATTGTTTAAGGGTAAAATGTCCCACACTAACCCTGTAATGATGAATGGTAATTAGACCTAATGAAAGACTAGTGCTCCTTGATCATTTCCCTGGCCCTGCAAGAGAAGACCCCAGGAACTACAAGCTTTCTTTTCATTTTGGGGGGACAGAATGGAAACTTGAATCTTTAAGGTCATGGAAAGTTAAAGGTGTACATGAGGAAGCTGGAAATGTGTTACATGGTGGAGGCAAAGTATAAGGAAGGTGACAGATTTGAGAGTTAGCTTTACAGAGTTGATAGTTTAATGAGCATATAAGAATGGATGTTTGCCAAGAAAGAAAATACAGAGGGCGGAATAGCAAGGCAAGTCTTAGGTAGCACCTGCATTTAGGGGTGGGAGAAAAAAAGAGAAAGCAAACGCTAGGACAAAGCTGTCAGGGAAGAACAAATATATCTATCAGAAGAACTTAGAATGTTATGGTGATTGTCAACAGTGTCAAATGCTGTAGAGAAGTGAGGAAGAATAATGAAAGCTCATAAAAAGTTTCAGATGATAGAATCGAGATACTAGAATATAAGATGTTCAGAAAATTGAATTGTAAAGATAACTTAGAGAAAAGCCAAACTTTTTAAGAAGTTTCTCAGCAAACAGGAAAGAAAATGCATGGTAACTTAAAGGGTAAATATGATCAAGGTAATTATTTTATGTTTGCTATTCTTTTATCATAGGAGATAAAGTAAACGTAAGCCGATAGAAAGGATTTAAAAATCTAAAATGTACTGAAAAAGAAAGAGAAAGGAACAACTGATGAGATAAATATCTACAGATGTTGGAAGAATATTCTAGATATAATAAAGTATACCTGTGTAATTCTTTTTAGTTTACCACACAGTTTTATGCTCACTATTTCACTACGCTCTTACCAGAGCACTGTGGATGAGTTGTTGTTATTGTCTTATTCTATAATTAAAGGTTTTGAGTTGCAAAGAAACTAAGTCATGTGGCTGGAAGTTGTAAGGGCTGAGCATCAAACCCACACCTTCTGCTCCTACTCTAGAATTCCTCTATTTGAGTTTAAGGTCCTAAAGGCAGGATATTTAACTTTGGAGAGTTGACTCTTTTTCTTAAAATGGAGAAAAGAAGCTAAGGCTATATGAGATATTTCAAGGTGGAAATGAATAGAAAGTTGGCTCAACTGTTTCTGAGCTCAAGAAAAGTGGAAAGCAGAAGATTATCTACAGAGAGGATGGGATTGATATTGGGAGCTTGATGAGAGGAGACAGTTTTGGATTAAAGGCAGCTTCTTCAGCAAGCACCTGAATGAGCAATGATGTTCTCTATGAAACAACCTTTAAATGTCCTAAGAATGACATCTTGCAATTTTAATGAAACAGAGAAGAAGAAATTATCTTCCCTGTGCTTTGAGCATCATATCTGGAGAAATAAACCGTGCACTGCCTTCTCCTGGTTTGTGACTGATAAGTGAGCAAAGTAACATTCTGTGTGTTGCTATTTCACGGTTCCTCCTTTACTTTTCTTCTAAAGTATAATGTAACCTACACTGACTAGTACCAATTTGTTTTTAAAAAATTAAAAACTGTCAAAGTAGAGTATAACTTCCCTTCATAGTGGGTTTTGTGGGTATTTGTAATGAGCGCTTGAGGTGATATCAATATGGATATTTTTATGTGTTTCACGTTTATCTCTCTAAACATTTTATAGCAAAAAAAAAGATACCTGTAAGATGATTTTTGGAAGGGAATCATAGTGTTCCATAGATGGCAAGAGAGTTTTATAGGTGTTGCCAAGGGAAATTCTTTATCTGAAGCAAAACGTATAGCTTTGTATGAAAATGTCTCAGGTCCTTGATAAAAAAACAAAATGTCTCCAGCTAATTAAAAACCAGGAAAAAAAATTCTGTCCATGAAGGGTTTATGGTTGGAGTGAGTACTCTTAAGACAGTCCTTTTCTTGTAGGCATGAGAGACTGCTCTTCAACTGTCAAGTGCAAACTGATGACTAGACATTAATATGCTCAGTCTTAACACTCACAACACCTAAGACTGGCCTGTGAGCTACTTGAAGACAGAGAGCCGTGTTTTATTATCCTTTCTCTAAGCCCCAGAGCCCAGCATGGTGCTTGACACAAAGTCAATGGCTAGTAAATATTTGCTCGGTAGATGCCAGCCAAGTTCCGAGGGAAAATGCTTGAGAGGAGAGAGGTCATTCCCTCTCCTCAAATTTATCACGGACCTTCCATTTGAAAAGCACTTGACGGCTTTGCAAATTATACAGGAAGTTTCATTTAAACTAAAATGTTATAGCTGCAATCAGGGGAGGTGGATGGTTTAAAGATGGAGAAATTGAGTAACTGAAGGATAACGGTTTTGGAGGTACCAGGTTTTCTTTTCCTACCCCATCCAAGTTCTTTTTAAGTATCTCTGGCATTCACAAAGAGCAGGAAATGTTGTCACACATTGTAGCTGGATACCCAGTGGTCTACTGGTATTCAGAGGGGACTGTTCTGGCATGAATTCTAGGGCAGCATCACACAGCTGTCGTGCGCTGCTCTGTGGCTGCAAGCGGCAGATGTTACTGATACCTGACAGGCGGTCGGATCGTCAGACACAAGGGGACACCAGTGTAAAATACAAAATATCTGACCCAAATCTCATTTAGTAATCACAGACCCTTTCCATCTAGTTCTCAAAAATCTCATCTACATACAATTTTTCACCGTTTAAATGTATTTGTAGGATTAATTATACAATGAGGAACTCACAAATTCCAATCATTCTAGATTTTTCTTAGTCACTAGTCCCCTTAAAAGCACTGACAATATTCCAAAACCTCCAGTATTATCAAACTTTAAGATTATTGATTATGGAAAGATGAAAAAGCGTCACTGTATTGCATATTATTTGTGTTCTTTTTTCATGAATTATCTGCCTGTGACCATCTATGCTAATAAAAAACCAATACTTTATTGTAAATATGAAAAACTAGGCCCTAATTTTCTTAAGCAGAGCCACCTTATCTTACATTGGAGTTTCAATATCCGGTAGGCTACTCGATGGTCTTCATTTTCACGTCATTTAAGCAGCAGAAGGGAGATTTGCCATAACACAGTCAGGACTATGTGTTGCTCTGTTGATCTAAAGGGGAACTGGGAAATTCTGCAATACCAGCCGTCCTAATAAGATGTGGAATAACGACAGGTAACAATTCTCCTGATGCCAGGAAACACGGTGGCCATAATGTCTGGTAATTCCGAAGGTCAGAATGCTCCAAGGCTAAAGGAAGTTGTTGAGAGGCGAAAAGTAATAGTGGAATTTATATATTAAAATGTTGGCCTGTGTACATTAAAGGTATTTCCACTATTCATTTTAACTGCTGAGAATGGGTGTTTGTGTTTGAGAGGAGTGGGAGACGGGGTTAAAAGGACTCCATCTGTGACCACAACTACCTCTCTATACTTGTGCTGCACACTGGTTCATACACAGACTGCCTCAGTTCCTTTTCAGAGCAATTCCTCCCCTTCGTCACACCCAGTATGAGCACACCTTTTCGTGCTTCTGCTCTGTGTTGCTTCTCTCCCTTCCTGGTACCTCATCCCCTACACCTCAGCCCCCAAGAATCACTTGCTTAGTCTTTGGCAAAGGAAAAAGATGAACTGGCTTGGGAAACTGCCCTTAAACTCATTTCAGGATTAATTTGTTAAGTCCTTTATCAAATGAGTAGATATAAGAGGGTCCATTTTGAATTGGGGGCTTTCAGGAGGTTCAGTTCTAAGCTAAGAGGCAAAGTACTTTATAAGGGAAAGCAGTTAATAACTGGATATTTTTAGAACCAAATTAATGGGATATATGAAATGGTATAGATTCAACTCAGAATTTTCTACATTTAATGCCAAGGTGAAAACAAAATCTTCAAACAAATTAATATATGGCTATGTCTTGAAAAACTCATGGAGAACAAAAGTGCTTTTGTATTTTTCATTGTTTTCATAACATTTGTGACCTTTCTAAAATAGAATTCCCAGACTTGAAGGGAGAAGACACATTGATTGCCTCATAATAAGTTTTGCAAACTCAGACTTTCTCTTGTTCAGAGAATGGTATCTTTACCATGTACTTCTAATACAGCTAAAGTAAAGTAAGCTCATCTAAGGAGGAAAATGTGGATTCAAATTTTGGAGAGTTTTATCATTCCCATCTAAAAATCTGATCTCTGAAAGTGGTATTTACTCTATACAAAGAGATTAATCTGAATCCTAGAAACTCAGAAGAAAACCTAGTCTTCTTTTACATGTGAGTTTTCTGAGGACTGTCAAGCTTAGGTGACTTGTTCCAAATCCTGCAATCAATTTGTGTTTATTTCAAGTCCAGAATCCAGTTTTCCAATTTCAAATCAGATGCTTGCTTCTCTTTTTCATACAAATAATCATTCTATTAAAAAAAATTATCAAGTACTGGATAGATTCCTCAGACATGTTGAATCTGTGATCTCTGGCAACTCAGGTGAGCACTTAAAGGCCACGGAAGCTTGATGTACAAGAGTCTTCATCTTGAGATGTTATGGTGATATCAGGATATGACTTGAGCTCTAGAGATCTCTTCCAGATTGCATAAATGACCTCAATTACACTATGAAGTGAAAACTAGGTTAAGAGACAAACCAGCCAATTAAAGAAGACATTCCCCAAATCAAGCTGACTATGAAGAATAACTGGGAAGTTTCTTGTCCAGAATGAATAGAAAATGCCTACTGAGCCCCTTATCGTGACTTCCATACCTCCTGTGTTTCTGCCAACTTATCAAAGATCACAGCGTCTTCAGGGTCTCACTGAAGGCTCTTTTAGACTTTGTTTCAACTGTAAGAATTAAAGGATTTGTCATCAGTCTACTTGAATATGTATAAACAAAGTGGAGACTTGAAGTGCTGATGGGGATTATTTGAAACAAACAATGAATGTAGAGTGAGATAGGTTGAAAACTGAGTCATAGTAACTTGTTTCATTTTTCGCTTTGCCAGAACTAAGAAAATAATAGCTTTTGTTCCCAATTCCACTTTATAATAGATACATTTTGTGTACACTCTAATTTTCCAGATTCCTCTATATCAATATTAAGAGATCAATCAGTTAATATGTACTGAGCACCAATATTTCAAGCATTTTTTAAACTTTGCACACACTTATGTAACAGTATATTTAAGTTGTGATTTTTTTCACTATGTGTGAATTATACCAGTTACGTAAAGTGAAACGTGATGATGAAATTCAGTTTCATAAAGTGACTTTCAATTTCATGTGCTGATGAAGTTCAGTTTCATAAAGTGAAATGTGTGATATTTTTTCTCAAAGAGATAATAATGTGGTCAGGGAGATAAGACTAATATATACAAATAATATATTTATGTCAGTATACACACACATAAATATACATGCACACACACAAATATTTATCAAGATGACATACTATATAGAACTGAGAGCTAAATGGGGTACAGTGGGATGGATGTACAGTAGTAAATGCTGTGAGTTAGTGAAAATTAAGATCAGTGAAAGATAGCATAGTTAAGAACTGGTTACTGGAAGAAAATGTATATAAAGTGAGCTTATTAGAGAGGACAAAATAGATAAGGGAAAGCACATACAATAATTCTTAATTTTAAGCCCCCAAATTATGTCAAGTTATTGAATTCCCTTCTATTTCCCTTGCCATCACTCTGGTCCCAGTCATTCTCATCTCTTTCCTAGATGATTACAATAACCCCTTAATAAATCTCCCCTATTTGCTTCATTTCAATTCTTTTTCACATAAAGCCTAAGTATTGTTACGTGCACTGCTTTGCCTCACTCCTCACAACAACCCCCTGAGGTGGCTTCTTCAAGTCATGTTATTACCTGAAACCTGAACCACAGAAAGATGAGTTCACCCAGCTGGTAAGTGGCAGAGCTGGGATATGGTCTCAGGAACTAGAGCCTACACACTCATAACCATTGTGCTTCGTGCCCTCCGTGATATATTGTGGTGGTGGTTGCTATTAAAGCCATATTAAGCAGTGACTTTGTGCCAGTGACAGTACGTGTGTGGGCCGGGGGTGGGGGGTGAAGGTTAGTATAAAATGAAGCAGCTGCATGAGTTTGGCATAACATCTGGACAGCTAGAAACAATCGTAGCACCAGAACTGAGATTGCAAAGTTGGAGCTTGTGAAGTTTATGAACCTTAATTAAAATGTCACTGAT
Source organism: Neophocaena asiaeorientalis asiaeorientalis (assembly GCF_003031525.2). NCBI lineage: Eukaryota > Metazoa > Chordata > Mammalia > Artiodactyla > Phocoenidae > Neophocaena > Neophocaena asiaeorientalis. The sequence goes on along the minus strand of NW_020185336.1, from coordinate 11,273,005 downwards.
GGGAATAAAGATGCAGACGTAGAGGATGGACTTGAAGACACGGGGAGGGGGGAGGGGAGGTTGGGACAAAGTGAGAGAGTGGCATGGACATATATACACTACCAAATGTAAAATAGATAGCTAGTGGGAAGCAGCCGCATAGCACAGGGAGGTCAGCTCGGTGCTTTGTGGCCCCTTGGAGGGGTGGGATAGGGAGGGTGGGAGGGAGGGAGATGCAAGAGGGAGGAGATATGGGAACATATGTATATGTATAACTGATTCACTTTGTTATAAAGCAGAAACTAACACATCATTGTAAAGCAATTATACTCCAATAAAGATGTTAAAAAAAAATGTCACTGATGTAGGTACCAAAAAACATGAAAAGGATAATGTATGTTAGTTAATTGTCTTCTTTCTAGGGGAAGAAAATCAAGTACATAATGAAATGAGCAATGGGCATTTTGCATTTTGATTAATAACCTTCTCCATCATCAAAAGACTCTCATAAAAATATCTGGGAAGCAAGACAAGTAACCAGCTAGCTTCAATCCTCTGTGGATAAAAGGACAGTTTGTATGTTACACATGGTCAACTTTATTTGAGAGAAGTAACATACAAATATTAATCTTTTTGGAAGCCTAGAAAATAACAATCAGATATGCTCTATGATACAAAGTAATTCGGACATCACATGTTTATGTGGATGAGACATTTCAGTTTATATATTGTGTTTAAACATTGTAAATTAATTTCAGAGAACAAAATGTAGTATTCTAATTGGGAACTAATTGGCAATTCTTTTAAACTCCTCACCTAAGTCCCCAGACATTGATATTGCAATTTCAAAAAGAGGTAAAACTCACCAAAATGTAGCTAAATATTTTTTAAGAAGCAAGAATCAGCTAATAATCTACATATGTTGGTTTTCCTGAACAGCAGGAACTAATATACAAATAACATTTTATTTCCTCCCATATGAGGTGTCAGGCATGGTGCTTGATACACACAATCTCATTATGGTCTTAGGAAGCAGTTATTATTATCCTTGTTTTCCAATGGGAACATCAAGGTCTTGGAGATGTAAATAATTTTCACCAGTGTACATAGATAGTAAGTGAGAGAGCCCCTAGAAGATTCTGTTTGCTTATTTCCAAGCCCAAATTCTTAATGACTGTGTCATACTCTTCCTTCTTTTTTTTTCTTCTTTCTTTCCTTTCATCCGTCCTTCCAAAATATTTATTAAAGATACACTAAGGGAAATTATCATGGTAGTCATTAGGGACTCCACTCAATTTGAATTGTCTCCACTTTAATATTTAATCATATAGTTTTCTGGGAACTGTTTATTTTTTAATTATTTCACATTACCCAAATGTCTACTAAGTATATGGCAACTGTCTGGTCAATATTTGATCAATTAAATATTTTGTTTTCATATTAACTGGGTATTAGCATGACCAGATATCAGCCTAATTAATGCATAACGTTATGCTTTTCTACCTTGATCTTTTTATTTTAGTGTAAATTTGGGGGAGATGCTTTACTTTGGAAATGCAATATGAGTATTTATTCACACATTCTATGAGCACAGATGGCAATGGGAAAAGTATGCATTTTATTCCAGGAGTCAGTAGAGTATGATCCACAAGCAAAACACAGGCCAGTATCCACTGAGTTATAGAAGAGTTACCTCCACCTCTGTTATCTCTCCTAAATATACTAAAAAATCTGCCTCTATCTGTGAGAATCAACATCAGGGGCAGGTTTTCCTTCTGTCTTGTAAATCAACAGTCATTATTGAATTATGCCTTTACATGTACACACAAAGATCTCATTGCTTGGAGGATAACCAGAAATCAGCACTTTTGTATAAGAAGTGAGACCACTGGAACTCTACTTTTAAAGGATTTCAAACTAGATTTTTTTTTTTTTCTTTTCTGTGTGCAAGCTTGGGCCATAGAAGCCATAAGCATACAAAACCAGGGTAGGGCCAAGAAGTGGAAGAGTAGAAATAAAGTGCCCTCACACAACCACAGTGCTAATCCATATTTGCAAAAAGGCAACTTGGGAACCCTGAGGACAGCTGTAAATCACTGGTTCGTTTGCAGTAGGGCTTATCGCATAGTCTGTATTTAGTAAGCATGCACACTTAAAATGGTTTTACTTTTTCTCCAATCATTGCTTCATGCTCTGAAGAATATTCCTTTCCAATGTGACATCATTTAGCACAGATTCTATAGCTTTCTGGTCACTTTCAGTTATTAAAAATACTAGTAATGTTCAGCTTAAAGGCTTTGATTTTGTAAGCAATCACAGTTCACATTCTCTTCTCTCCCCAGGGCAATGCTGATAGAAGCTCTTGGAATGGGGAAGGTCAGGGTTCTCTGGGTTGCCACTTCTACAGTGTATGGGGTCAAATAAGAGGGCTAGAGAAACAGCAGGTCTTATCTGATATATTTTATGATGTCTGACTGTTGTTGGCTCAGTGTGGTTCCACTTGCTACTAGTGGCCTCCATTTATATGATAGGCTTCTGTACATGGTTTCACTGTTTTCTTAAAAGTGTTCTGAACTTCACCTTTTACCGCGTCTGTTATACAAGGCCCTTTTGAAGAGGGAAATCTTTCTCTCTCTCACCCTGTGAGGTCCCCAGCTGCCTTTTCCAGTGGTACATCTCCTTGCTGATCTGCCATATTGCTAGTGCCACAGATCACTTTTTTCTAGTCTATATTCCATGCTCTGTAGAGTTTTGAAACCACTGAAGTCTTGTCCAGTTGTCTCCAAAGACCACTCCCTCCCAGGGTCACTACATCACTGGACCTATCAATTTTGCTGGAACAAGCTGTTCAATAAACCCCAGCCCACCTTCAGGATTCTCTAGACTAGTGGTGGTCCCCATTTTACTAAGGTCATGTTTTTCCCCACACTTGAGGCTTTCCCATAGACTCACTCACCGTATTCTGCTATGTTCCAATGGGAGCACCAGGGTAATCTGCTGATTTTGCTGCTCAGCAAGTGTCCAGCCAGGAGTGAAATGCCAGTCTCTCCATGCATTTAGTTCCCTTATATGACTTGGGTGAAGGAAGAAAGGAACTCTTTAATCATACCTAATCCATAGAGGAGAAGGGAAAGCTCTACCACTAACACTGTGCTCCTCACAATAAGGAAAAGTTTTTCAATTCCCCCTCAAGTATAACATATATGCTATTTCTTCTGAATTCAGGGCACCTTGTTGAATGGTGTGGTCGCCGTACAAACACCTGAGTACTTTACTAAATCATGTTTTTAAGAGATAGTATCAGTTGGACTAAATGGTTACTTTGAAAACACATTAAAAATAAAGAATGTGGAGCTTCCCTGGTGGCGCAGTGGTTGGGAGTCTGCCTGCTGGTGTGGGGGACGCGGGTTCGTGCCCCGGTCTCCCAAAAAAAAAAAAAAAAAAAAAAAAAAAAATTAAGAATGTGTTATTTAGCAACCTTGTTTGCCATAAACCATCAACCATTTCTGATGTTTATTTGTTGTGTTGTGACCTCCAAAGACCTTCCTCAGTTCCCAAGACATGTGGAACAGCAGTTGCATATCATTTTACTAGACTACTCTGCCTAGTTTGGTACTAAAAATATTTCCTTAAAAACTGTAATTTAAAATCCCTCCAAAAATACGTCTGTTTAAATCTCATCATTCTGCCAGGGTTGCTTGGTTTTTTTTGTTTTTTGTTTTTTTCCGGTACGCGGGCCTCTCACCGTTGTGGCCTCTCCCGCTGCGGAACACAGGCTCCGGACGCGCAGGCTTAGCGGCCATAGCTCACGGGTCCAGCCGCTCCTCGGCATGTGGGATCTTCCCGGACCGGGGCACGAACCCGTGTCCCCTGCATCGGCAGGCGGACTCTCAACCACTGCGCCACCAGGGAAGCCCCAGGGTTGCTTTTTTAATGTTAGTCTTGGTAGTTAAATTTGAGTTTCCATTCTTCCATTCAACCAACATACAGTGACACCTACCATGTAACAAGCAGTGGGCTGGGCTCTGGGGGTGCAACCATGAGTAAACCTCTCCACTGCCCTTCTAAAGTCTACATTCTAGTTGGGAGAATATGTGCATAGCCAAACAGTTAGAGAAATAAATTGCAGATTGTGATAAGCAATGAAGGCAACAAATAGGGTGCTATTAGAGAAAATAACTTGGGTGGGGCACTTTAAATATGGCAGTTAGGGAAAATCTGATGAGGTAATATGTTAACTGAGATGAGAAGTATGGGAAAGAGGCAGTCCAGTGAAGGGCTGACAGAATTGTTTTCCAGGTATAAGGAAAGCGCATGTTGAAGCTTTGGTGTGTGAAAAAAATATGTGATTTGTTATTCTAGGAAATGGCAGAGGGCCAATATCACCATAGTTTATTGACAGAAGGGGAGAGTCGTGTAGTTCTTAGAGGCCTTGATAAAGGATTTTATTTATATTCACAGTGCAGTGAAAAACCATTGAAGGATTTGAAGCAGGGAAGTAAAATGACATGATTAAGAATTTTAAAGACCACTCTGATTTCTCAGCAGAAAACAAATTATAGAAGAGCAACAGTGATAGTAGAAAAACAATTAAGAGCCTATTACAACTGACAGACAAGAGATGTTGATGATTAGGACAAGGATGGCGGCAGTAGAGACAGAACGAGATGGATATACTGAGAATTGTTTTATAGATAGCACCACCAGGATTTGTTAATGGATGGAATATAAGTGATGAAAGAAAAGAAGAAATCGGCGATGACTTCTAGGGGATTTTTTGGGGGCAGAAGGGAGTTCTATTGTCATTTTTGCTTTGTTTTGTTTTTGGATTGACTGCCTGGGTGAATAGTGGCTCCATTTATTGATGGTTTAAAAAAAAAAAACTGAGGGCTTCCCTGGTGGTGCAGTGGTTGAGAGTCCGCCTGCCGATGCAGGGGACACAGGTTCGTGCCCCAGTCCGGGAAGATCCCACATGCCGCAGAGCGGCTGGGCCCATGAGCTGTATAAATAGTGAAGTAGTAGGATGAAAAGCAAGAGGATCCAAGAAAGGAGTCTGCTAGATATTCATCAAAGGAGAAATTTGTGATTTTCATCATGGCAATATTGTGGGACTGCGGAAATAAACAGCATTTCACGATGAGTAGAAGAACAGATGAAAATTGAGGAAGGGATATAACATGTATCAGTAAAAAAATTATATTAATTACAGTGAGGGGAAACAGAAAGAAGAGATATGTTGGATGGGAATATAGATCAAGGGATGAACCTTTTGTTGTATTTTGTAATTTTAAAAATTTGTTTATCTCTATTTTAAATCTGTTTGAAAGATAGGAGGTTTAGGAGGTATTATGCAAAGATAGGCATAATCCAATTATGAGGGAAATGACTGATGTTTCAGGAGAAACTCAAGGGGAGGACCAAATCAATAAAGTCATTAAGACAGACTTAAGTAATATGCTCTAGACTGACATACAAGTATTGATTTGTCTTTGGTAGGAGAAGGATTAACTTCCTCTATTTTAATAGAAAGGAGGAATGTAAAGAGTTGTGTAATTACAAGACAGTTTATAGACTTTATGCTAGAAAGATGAGAAAGTTACCAATCAATTAAGTAATTTGATTATTTAAGAATGAGCTACCCGTCTTTCTAGGGATATGGTGAATTCCATTCCTCTTTTACATTGTCCATCATTTCAGCGTTGGGTTGGAACATCTTTTCTATTAGCATCACACTGTTTAAACAATTAGAAAATGAGATAGAATAGACTGTACATGTAATGCACAAACATTGTTGATGAGTATAACTTATTTATCATCTTTCATCTTCTAGAAAAGATGTCTCTTACTGCTACCCAAGACCAATAGCAGCCCTCTTCTCAGATGAATATTACTTGAGGGATCAATAGGAGAAAACCTTTTCTTCCAAAATAAACAGCTCTTTTTTTTTTTTTCCTGTACGCGGGCCTCTCACTGTTGTGGCCTCTCCCGTTGCGGAGCACGGGCTCCGGACGCGCAGGCTCAGCGGCCATGGCTCACGGGCCCAGCTGCTCCGCGGCATGTGGGATCTTCCTGAACCGGGGCACGAACCCGTGTCCCCTGCATCAGCAGGTGGACTCTCAACCACTGTACCACCAGGGAAGCCCAACAGCTCTTCTTAAAATAAGAATAATGTTATTTATGGTATAAAGCCAAATCCTTCCAATTACAGATGGCAATAATTATGACTTTCATTTACTAGGATGAATAAATGTACTATATGTATATATATATATATAATATATTTATATGTATGATATACATATATAACACACACATACACATACATGCTATTGTAACCTATGGCTGTATAATATAATTTTATAGAAATAAATGTTTTATGGACACTTAATACCTATCCTCAACTGAACAGTAAATCTAGGATACCAAGAAATATATAGCATTTGTCTTTCAAGGGTTCATAATTTTAAGGGAGCAATAGTGAAGTGAACAATTTAAAATATTGAGTTGGCCAAAAAGTTCATTCGGGTTTTTCCATACAATGTTACAGAAGAACCCAAATGAACATTTTGGCCAACCCAATACATTGTAATATGTTCTTAATACAACTGTGTTTAAAGTACAAAGTCACACAGTACTAAATCTCCCCACAGAGCTGCCTAGAAGAAATGATCCTGGAAGTGGGCTTTAAAGGATGCATAGAAGTTGAATAGATTTAAAGGATACTTAGCATGCTTTAATAAGAATAATAGCTTATTCAAAAGCCTAAGATACAGGAGATATGGAGAGGTGAAAATGAATGGTTACTTGAAGTTCCAGGTGGATGGGGTATAGCAGATTGATTTTCTCCAAATCAGATTTAGTTATTGACCATGGCATCCAACATGTACAAATTCATTTATTTATAGAAAATTTTGGATACCAAATATCTATTAAATAGAAATTAGGTTAAGTATTAGAAACTGAAAATTAGGTAGTCTAATAAAGGCACATAAAAATAATTACATCTTCCACAGTTCCAATACTACAATATTTAAATACATCAAACTCTTCCAAATTAGAATCCTTTGCCAAACCCAAGTATACCCATTCTAAATTTTGTGTTCATCTGACATTGTTTGAACCAAGTAAGGTCTGAAGATTTGGTCTTAACTGAGTTAGCCTCAGTTGCTTCTCAGACAATATTACTGCATTATCTGCAATGATTGCTATACAACAATTGCTCTTTTTTTTCCAGATTTGGCAATGTGGAGGCTCATTGGAAATTGTGACTTGCTCCCACGTGGGTCACGTTTTTCGGAAGGCAACTCCATACACTTTCCCTGGTGGCACTGGTCATGTCATCAACAAGAACAACAGGAGACTGGCAGAAGTTTGGATGGATGAATTTAAAGATTTCTTTTATATCATATCCCCAGGTAAGCAATTCTGACACTTTCTTCCTCTGCAGGGGAAAATACAATTTTAAACATGCTGAGTATGTGTTGCATTATTGCTCCTCTTCTACTAGTTTAAATAAGATATTGTTTATCACCATAATATTGTAGAAAATTGTGTTTGAGAAGTTGTCCTATGAAGTCAATTTTGACCTAAAATGAGAAAGACTATCCTCATCTCAAATGCCTAAATATTCTTTTTTCTTTGTTTCTTTCTGGGCACAAGTATTATGCTAAAAAAAAATGAAGCAATCAATATATAAGGCCATCCAAATTTAACTGACATGTACCAGCTCAATTTAAGAAAAAAATTTTTAAGGGAAGTAAGTCTTTATTTCTGTGTTATACACATAAGACTGACTGAGTTGGTAAGGAATTTTTTTAATGTTTATAGAGAGATGTTTTCTACTGCCTTGTTTTCTTAAATATCTGAGTAGGGAAAGATGAAATGATTTCCTACGGAAACAAGATGGAAAACTATGCAGATATAAAAAATTATATTTTTAAAGAATATTAAATGACAGTAAATTACTCATCGATAAATATGTGAAAAAGCATAATATGGGACAATAAAATATCCTACTTTAGTTACAGAGAAGGATAGTTATAGAAATAGAAGTAAATTTAGGCTATCACTGGGTAGTGAGATTATGAGTAATTTCATTATTTTCCTTATACTTTTCTATATTTTATAAATTTTCTTTATAAGGCAATTATTTTTCAAAATTCATTAAAAACAAATTTTAAAAGAAAATAAATAATTAAAAGAAAATTTTAAATGTCATTAAAAGAGAGAAAATAAATAAATCATTGTGAGAAAATCCCATTACTGGGTGGCATCATTATGAGTTATTGCATTCTTTAAAATTTTTTAGGATTTCTCCAACAGCCATATTAATTATTTAAAAAAACCTCTGAGGTATTACATTTTTTAAGGAAAAAAAGAAACATATGAGAAGATACAGACAAGAGGAAGACACAGGTTTATCTTCAAGATCTCAAAGTCCAAAGAAACCAAAGCATAAATTAATATAACAGGAATTCAGCTGTATTTATAAAATAATTTGTAATGTTCTATTTTTGATAGTTTATGATAGGCCTTACGGTCATCAATGCCATTGTTATGTAACCTGTAAGAACAACAACAAAAATCCATGCCCACATCCTCTTTTCTACATTATCATCTATCACAGGTTTAGAAAAGTCAGTGTGGGTTCTAATTGACGTGCTCTGGTTCTGAAAGTATATATGAGGCTGTGAACATCCTTCTTTTATAGATGAAAAAGGGAATGAGCAGCATGAACTTTCTTATTAAGATCCAACATTACTCCACAGAAAAGAAAAATTGGGGCAATGCATGTGTAAATGTGTGATTAGGAGATGGATTTTTTTCACACATTTTTAACCCTCCTCTATGTCAAGAAGCTTTTGCCAGGAACACTATTTCGCATATAGATGTATTTCTCTTTACAATAGAAACCCAGTCCAGATGTTATATAACCTTTTCATTTTCTTTTGATGATACTTTTTGAATTCAGATCATTACTTGTAGAAATATATAAGCCAAATATGAAGAAAGAATTAATGCAAGAAAGAAATGTGTTATGTGGGATTATATACAGCGTACATTCGGGAATGTAAGCAATTGAGAATAATTGTAACCATATGTATTCTATTCACTCATGATGAATATTATTTGTAGAAAGTCAGGTGTTAGTCTTTTGTATAATTTCCCATTGAGTGAAAAAGGCAGATAAGTGGTAGAACCATTTCTCAAAATGCAATGAAATGACAAGCTTTAGAGTTTAAAGGATGAAAGAAAATGCCTGCTATCTGGAACTAATGACTTGCTGCTCAAGAGGGACTGTTTGTATATTCTGGAAAATGTAGTTTTTACATTACAATAAATATCATTTGGAAGGTTATTATTCTTATAAAATGGGCTCATTTAAGCCCAGAAATTACTTTGGAAAGCAGTAAAAGGACACTTGGGGAATATGCTGAAAGTATCTGGGAATTTCCTAAGGGGCATTTATGCTTCTGGAGGTCTCAGAGACAGCATCACTGAGTATGGAACCTGCCTGCTGTGTGTGGGCAAAGAGGGAAAACCAAAAATGTGAAACAATAAATTGCTTCTCAGTGGAAAGAGAAGGAGGGAAGTAAACTGGAAACTAGAGTTGGATGCCTATAAACAATGCTAGCCCTAGGCAGGTTTCAAATCATCCAAAAATCAGATAAAGTAGGTTGTATTGGGGAAGTCAGGAATCTGTCATTTGTATGATGGCAAGCCTTTGCTGAGTGGATAACTATTTTTGTCATTACTGGCAGTTTCTGGTACTCTTAAAATCAAAATCATGGATTTCTTCGCTATCATCTAAAATTGTTGGGTTTCTGTCTTTCATCTAAGTTTGTAAGAAGAGAAGTTGGTATGGGGGAGATGGGAGGGACACATGCTTGCACATTTTTGCTTAGAATTATATCTTTTTCTATAGTATACATAAACACACACGCAAACACACACATTTACAAAAAACTCTAACATGGTTTATATTGAGTTTTTTAAGTCTCCAGAACCTCCATAATAGTCCGGCTAAGGAAAATGTTACAGTTCTTTCTAGCAGCACCTCCGTGTATCTGTTCATTTGCCCAAGATGTTTTATAAGGAGACTCCCATTTTTTTTATACCAGGGCTTCTAGTACTACATCTTATTCTCCACGTATGCAGTTGTCCGAAATGTGATCTTTAAGTACTGAGTCTTTATGATTGAATTTTGACAACAATTTTGCTTCCTTCCAATATGCTCCTACCTACTTTATTTTTTGGTTTCAGGGATGCTTCAGTTCTGTCTTGAACTAACTGGGTATTCTTTCTCTCTCAAAGGTGTATTTCCTGCAGTTTCGATACCATGATACCATCCATCATTGCTATGTACTACATTGTTTAATTTTTATTACCTATATCTATTGCCAAAGTAGTTCAGAGACTTGTATTTACCATGCTTAGCAACTTTCCTGTCACTTTGCAGTCCTTGAAAGAAAATATGTGTTGAATAATTAGAAGAATAAGTGAATGACTAAATGAATGAGTGAATTTTTGAAGGGAGCCACTTTTGTTTCTTCTTTTCTACTGAATTCTCCATGGATATCTCCTCTATACCAGGGAATCTCTTCATAAGAATTGCAGCAAATGGGAACCCTTTGTCCCACTTCTCTAATGCAACCTGAGAAAGGACCCACTGATAAAAGAGAGGTGAAAGGTATTCTTCCTATGCCTGCACTGTCATTCCTCTGAGCCTGCCATCAGAAAAGAAGGTTCCATTGGCTTACCTGTGTGCTCTGTGCTCTATGATTCCACCGTAATCACTGGCACACATAGTCATATAATCTTACCTTCCAGGACTAATATAAAAGTCTAATAGGGACAATTTAGAAGGACAATGACATTTTCTAATAGAGCAGCATAATACAAGAGCTCATAAACTTAAAATAAGATACTTTTACACATGTTGATTTGTATTTTTCTCATGACCCCCATTAATTTAAAGTTAAAAGGAGTCATATAAATAGCTACATGTCTGAATTACTTTTATCTGATTTTTTTCAAAGTATTTACTATATGTCCTAATTGTCTTGCCCTATGCCCATTAGCCATTGGCAATACTGGTAGAGTTGCAGTGTCTAATTATGGCTCCTAAATGGGTATATGAATGAAGAGTAGAAATACTTTGAAATAGTGTTGAAGAATGCATTTTCAACATTTGTTTAGTTTGCTTTCCAGCTGTATTTTTAAGGATGCAAATACTATAGCATCAGAGTTTTAACGCCCTTTAGGCTCTTAAAGCCTGAGGCAGTTTTTACTAGTAATTGGGCTGTTTCAGCTTGAGCCAACCTGATTGTCCTAGCAAATCCTTTGAAATGACCTGATGTAATCAGAAACCACTCTGCACAGAACACCCCATTATAAATGGCAACGTTTTTATCCTATTGGTCACAGGTAAAAAACGTAAGAATTTTAAAATAGAGTGTAGTCACAGCACTAACCATATATTTGAAATGCTGGCTGTTCTATAAATATTGATTTTCTTTCTTTGCTGAGGTAGATTTCTAACAGTGTATCAATTGACATGGTGATTAGATGCAGCTGTCCTTTCACAACCTCCGGTTGTTCTTTTTCCTTTTCTTAATGGACAGCTGTGCTCTTGTTTTGAGCACAAATTGAAGATAAAATGGTAACGACTCCCCAAACATACCTTTAAAAGTATTTATATGTAACTGGGAAAACAGCTTATTTTCCTTGACATTATTGTAGTATTTTGATCTGTATTCCAAGTAAGCATTTAAAGAAGGATCCTTGAACTTACTTTGAAGGTTAACTCTCAATTGCTAACCTTTCAAAAATGCTTTCGAAAGCTCAGCTCATCAAAGGTAGTCTTTGTTAATAGCATCTTCAGATCATTATTAAAGTTTAAGGACTTTATTCGTTTCTATCTCTTGAAATTTGTACCTACAAAATAGAAATGTTTTTCAACACGCTGATTTTTTTAAAGATACAATATTTAATAACCAGCCCTTTGCGTTTAGGGCCTAATTTCTTTTATGAGTCATAAAAATGTGGTTCCAGGCTGATTTCATAAGCCCAGGTTTTGATGTTTCCAGCAAAATGTACAGCACATAGATATATATATTTTTAATAATCCAGGGATATCAGTTTTTGGTTGAGTTGACATGAATTCATCTGAAAAGAGTGTGGCACTTACGAAAGTAAAGTATGTTTGTACCTATGAATTTTGGATTTTTATTACTTAATAAATGCTTTTTTAGCAGTATCAACCATGGTATCACTGAGCGAATATGATATTATGAGGAGGAAATTCTGCATCATTTTGATATGCTATATTGTAATAACACAATTCATATATCTGTGTGATTCCCTTGAAAAGCCAAATGTTGAAGTTAATGATGACACCTACACTCAATATTGTTGCAGTGGACAGACAACAGCTTTTCCTTGCTGTAGTCGATCACTGGTCATTTTTTTTTTTTTATTAAAATAGTAATTTATTTACGAATGAAGAAATTAAGATCTACAGTAAATCCCCTACATAGAAACAAGTTCTGTTCTGAGAGCATGTTCATAAGTCTAATTTGTTCTTTTTTGTCCACACACACACACTGTATTTTATTTTTATAAGAGATAATAAGCTGACACCAAGCATTGTAAATGGATGACCAGAACAAAAGCAACAATGATTGCAATTACCAAACACGAAACACACTCACACTATGTCATAATATTGACATTCAGTCCAGGAATCCTCCACTGTAACAGCTCCTTTACTTTGCAGTGAAAATTGATTTGTATATTTTTTGCCTCTGAGTCCTTGAGGGATTTTTTTTTTTATTCAAACAGAAAGTCACAAAAATTATAATCATCCTCATCAGTTCACTCAGTCCCATGTCATTAATTTTCTTTCATTTTTTCCCAGCACCACTTATTGAAGAGACTGTCTTTTCTCCATTGTATGTCTTTGCCTCCTTTCTCATAGATTAGTTGATCATAGCTGCATGGGTTTATCTCTGGGCTTGCTACCTTGTTCCATTGATCTATGTTTCTGTTTCTTTGCCAGTACCATATTGTCTTGATGACTGTAGTTTTGTAGTATAGTCTGAAGTCAGGAACTCTCATTCCTCCAGCTCTGTTTTTTTCTGTCAAGACTGCTTTGGCTATTCGGGGTCTTTTGTGTCTCCATACAAATTTTAACATAATTTGTTCTAGTTCCTTAAAAATGCCACTGGTAATTTGATAGGGATTGCATTGAATCTGTAGATTGCTTTGGGTAGTATAGTCATTTTCACAATGTTGATTCTTCCAATCCAAGAACATGGTATATCTCTCCATCTGTTTGTATCGTCTTTAATTTCTTTCATCAGTGTCTTATAATTTTCTGCATACAGGTCTTTTGTCTCCTTAGGTAGGTTTATTCCTAGATATTTTATTCTTTTTGTTGCAGTGGTAAATGGGAGTGTTTCCTTAATTTCTCTTTCAGATTTTTCATCATTAGTGTATAGGAATGCAAGAGATTTCTGTGCATTAATTTTGTATCCTGCTACTTTACCAAATTCATTGATTAGCTCTAGTAGTTTTCTGGTGGCATCTTTAGGATTCTCTATGTATAGTATCATGTCATCTGCAAACAGTGACAGTTTTACTTCTTCTTTTCCAATTTGTATTCCTTTTATTTCTTTTTCTTCTCTGATTGCCGTGGCTAGAACTTCCAAAACTATGTTGAATAATAGTGGTGAGAGTGGACAACCTTGTCTTGTTCCTGATCTTAGAGGAAATGCTTTCAGTTTTTCACCATTGAGAATGATGTTGGCTGTGGGTTTGTCATATATGGCCTTTATTATGTTGAGGTAGGTTCCCTCTATGCCTACTTTCTGGAGAGTTTTTATCATAAATGGGTGTTGAATTTTGTCAAAAGCTTTTTCTGCATCTATTGAGATGATCATATGGTTTTTATTCTTCAATTTGTTAATATGGTGTATCACATTGATTGATTTGCATATATTGAAGAATCCTTGCATCCCTGGGATAAATCCCACTTGATCATGGTGTATGATCCTTTTAATGTGTTGTTGGATTCTGTTTGCTAGTATTTTGTTGAGGATTTTTGCATCTATATTCATCTGTGATATTGGTCTGTAGTTTTCTCTTTTTGTAGTATCTTTGTCTGGTTTTTGGTATCAGGGTGACAGTGGCCACATAGAATGAGTTTGGGAGTGTTCCTTCATAACCCGTGTCCCCTGCATCGGCAGGCGGACTCTCAACCACTGCACCACCAGGGAAGCCCCCTCTTGGAAGATTTTTAATCACTGTTTCAATTTGAGTGCTTGTGATTTGTCTGTTCATATTTTCTGTTTCTGTCTGCTTCAGTCTTGAAAGGTTATACCTTTCTAAGAATTTGTCCATTTCTTCCACATTCTCCATTTTATTGGCATAGAGTTGCTTGTAGTAGTCTCTTAGGATGCTTTGTATTTCTGCGATGTCTGTTGTAACTTCTCCTTTTTCATTTCTAATTTTATTGATTTGAGTCCTCTCCCTCTTTTTCTTGATGAGTCTGGCTAATGGTTTATCAATTTTGTTTATCTTCTCAAAGAACCAGCTTTTAGTTTTATTGATCTTTGCTATTGTTTTCTTTGTTTCTTTTTCATTTATTTCTGCTCTGATCTTTATGATTTCTTTCCTTCTGCTAACTTTGGGTTTTGTTTGTTCTTCTTTCTCTAGTTCCTTTAGGTGTAAGGTTAGCTTGCTTACTTGAGATATTTCTTGTTTCTTGAGGTAGGCTTGTATTGCTATAAACTTCCCTCTTAGAACTGCTTTTGCTGCATTCCATAGGTTTTGGATCGTCGTGTTTTCATCGTCATTTGTCTCTCTGTATTTTTTGATTTCCTCTTTGATTTATTCAGTGATCTCTTGGTCGTTTAGTAACGTATTGTTTAGCCGCCATGTTTTTGTGTTTTTTATGGTATTTTCCCTGTAATTCATTTCTAATCTCATAGCGTTGCGGTCAGAAAAGATGCTTGCTATGATTTCAATTTTCTCAAATTTACTGAGGCTTGATTTGTGACCCAAGATGTGATCTATCCTGAAGAATGTTCCATGCACACTTGAGAAGAAAGTGTAATCTGCTGTTTTTGGATGAAATGTCCTATAAATATCAACTAAATCTATCTGTTCTATTGTGTCATTTAAACCTTCTGTTTCCTTATTTATTTTCATTTTGGATGATCTGTCCATTGGTGTAAGTGAGGTGTTAAAGTCCCCCACTATTATTGTGTTACTGTCGATTTCCTCTTTTATAGCTGTTAGCAGTTGCCTTAGGTATTGAGGTGCTCCTATGTTTGGTACATATATATTTATAATTGTTATATCTTCTTATTGGATTGATCCCTTGATCATTATGTAGTTTCCTTCCTTGTCTCTTGTAACATTTTTTATTTTAAAGTCTACTTTATCTGATATGAGTATTGCTACTCCAGCTTTGTTTTGATTTCCTTTTGCATGGATGGAATATCTTTTTCCATCCCCTCACTTTCAGTCTGTATGTGTCCCTAGGTCTGAAGTAGATCTCTCATAGACAGCATATATATGGGTCCTGTTTTTGTATCCATTCATCAATCCTTTGTCTTTTGGTTGGAGCATTTAATCCATTCACATTTAAGATAATTATCAATATGTATGTTCCTGTGACCATTTTCTTAATTGTTTTGGGTTTGTTTTTGTAGGTCCTTTTCTTCTCTTTGTTTCCCACTTAGAGAAGTTCCTTTAGCATTTGTCGTAGAGCTGGTTTGGTGGTGCTGAATTCTCTTAGTTTTTGCTTGTCTGTAAAGCTTTTGATTTCTCCATCGAATCTGAATGAGATCCTTGTCAGGTAGAGTAATCTTGGTTGTAAGTTCTTCCCTTTCATCAGTTTAAGTATATCATGCCACTCCCTTCTGGCTTATAGATTTTCTGCTGAGAAATCAGCTGTTAACCTTATGGGAGTTCCCTTGTATGTTATTTTTCGTTTTTCCCTTGCTGCTTTCAATAAATTTTCTTTGTCTTTAATTTTTGCCAATTTGGTTACTGTGTGTCTCGTCGTGTTTCTCCTGTATGGGACTCGCTGCACTTCCTGGACTTGAGTGGCTATTTCCTTTCCCATGTTAGGGAAGTTTTCGACTATAATCTCGTCAAATATTTTCTCTAGTCCTTTCTCTCTCTCTTCTCCTTCTGGGACCCCTGTAATGCAAATGTTCTTGCGTGTAATATTGTCCCAGAGGTCTCTTAGGCTGTCTTCATTTGTTTTCATTCTTTTTTCTTTTTTCTGTTCCGCAGCATTGAATTCCACCATTCTGTCTTCCAGGTCACTTATTCGTTCTTCTGCCTCAGTCATTCTGCTATTGATTCCTTCTAGTGAAGTTTTCATTTCAGTTATTGTATTGTTCATCTCTGTTTTTTTGTTCTTTAATTCTTCTAGGTCTTTGTTAAACATTTCTTGCATCTTCTCCATCTTTGCCTCCATTCTTTTTCTGAGGTCCTGGATCATCTTGGCTATCATTATTCTGAATTCTTTTTCTGGAAGGTTGCCTATCTCCACTTCATTTACTGTTTTTCTGGGGTTTTATCTTGTTCCTTCATCTGGTACATAGCCCTCTGCCTTTTCATCTTGTCTATCTTTCTGTGAATGTGGTTTTTGTTCCACAGGCTGCAGGATTGTAGTTCTTGCTTCTGCTGTCTGCCCTCTACTAGTCAATTTTTATTTTTGGTATTGTTCTTAGCATTGCATGGGTATTTCTTTGTATTTTTATAATAATGATACTACCTTGCTTCTGTCTTCATTTGATGAGAATTATTAAGTTCTTGATTTGCACTGTGCCAGGCAAAGGGATACAAACACGGAAAAGACATTGCCTTTGCCTTTAAAGAGTGAACTGTCTACATCATCACAGTTAATTAGTTTAAGTGGAAAATACTATTAAGTGCATAGTATGTGAGGAACACACAGACAGCAATTAAAGGGGATACTTATATGAACTTGCTTACACTTTCCTAGTTTCCTCCTTCTCACTCACAAACTTCAAAGTCAAATAAATACTCAAGTTCTTTCTATTCTACCTGCTAAGTTCTCTCAGATTTATGAGTTATCCTCATTCTCACACTCATCCTGCATCCTGATAACCTCCTAACTGTCCTGATGGCTCTCCCTGCCTCAAAGCTTGCCCTCCCTTCACTCACCCTTACAGTGCTGCTGGAGGACCTTCCTAAATTTTGATCTCTCATTTACCTAAGGACCTCTTAACACAAAGTCAGAAGTCTAGAACATGGCCAACAAGGCTCTATGTAATCTGGTACTTGTCCAGCTTACCAGTCTTTCACCCTATACTTTCAACCCTAGCAGTCCACATACCAACCATCTAGAACTATATTCAGATCCAAAGCTCAACACGCTCCCTCCTGCTTTTAGGTTTTTCATATGTCTAAAACAGTATTTGATGAGCTAATGACTGCTGCTACATCTGCATAAAGTACCATCATCATCCATCTGCATTCATCATTCATGTATAAAGTTTGGTATAATTTCCCCCCAGGAAATCCAATGGCTGCCTGTACTTCCCCTGTTGTAGCATTTATGCATTTTTAAAGTATTTTTTCTCCTCTACTAAGCTATACGAATAAAGGATCTATCTCTCTCTCTTTTTTTTAATGTGTTTGTTTGGTTCCTTTTTCTTTTTGAGTCAGTCAAATATTTATTGAATGCCTATGATTTTTCTTTTTTTTTTAATTGGAGTAACAGTTGATTTACAATGTTGTGTTACTCTTTGCTGTACAGTACACTGAATCAGTTATATATATCAGTTATATATACACTCTTTTTTAGATTCTTTTTCCATATAGGTTATTACAGAATATTCAGTAGAGCTCCTTATAGAGTATCCTTATTAGTTATCTATTTTATATTTAGTAGTGCATATATGTCTATCCCAGTCTCCCAATTTATCCCTCCCTCCTTTCTCACCTGGTTCCCATAAGATTGTTTTCTACATCTGTAACTCTATTTCTGTTTTGTAAATAAGTTCATTTGTACCATTTTTTTTAGATTCCACATATAAGCAATATCATATGATATTCTTCTCTATCTGACTTCATTCGGTATGTGAATCTCTAGGTCCATCCATGTTGCTGCAAATGTCATTATTTTGTTCTTTTTTATGGCTGAGTAATATGGTTCTGTTTTTAGATACAGTTCATTAAGCTCAAAATTTTTTAAATTTTATAACATATGTCCAAAAGCAAATAAAATGTGTTTCCATCACTGCCTCTGTCACTCTTCCTTCAAATCTTTTTCCTATGCATTTGCATAACTATACATACATATACAAACACATATATAAGTAAATAAGATCATACAATGAGTAATATTTTGATTTCCATTCTTTTAATTTAATAATATGTTCTGCAGTATTTTATAATTCACAAAGGATTGTATCATTTGACATTGCAGCTAAATAAAATTATACTATACAAATTTATCAAAACGTATCTAATCAAACCAGTATCAACAAGTATTAGGTTTCAGTTGTCTGCTATTATAAAAAATTGGAGAAACATTCTTTTTTTTTAACATCTTTATTGGAGTATAATTGCTTTACACTGATGTGTTAGTTTCTGCATTATAAGAAAGCGAATCAGCTATAGATATACATATATCCCTATATCTCCTCCCTCTTGGTCTCCCTCCCAGCGGCCCTATCCCACCCCTCTAGGTGGTCACAAAGCAATGAGCTGATCTCCCTGTGCTATGCAGCTGCTTCCCACTAGCCATCTGTTTTACCTTTGGTAGTGTATATATGTCAGTGCTACTCTATCACTTCATCCCAGCTTACCCTTCCCTCCTCCCCATGTCCTCAAATCCATTCTCTATGACTGAGTCTTTATTCCTGTCCTGCCCCTAGGTTCTTCATAACAACTTTTTTCTTTTAGATTCCATATATATGTGTTAGCATATGATATTTGTTTTTTTCTTTCTGACTTACTTCATTCTGTATGACAGACTCTAGTTTCATCTACCACACTACAAATAACTCAATTTTGTTTCTTTTTATGGCTAATATTCCATTGTATAAATGAGCCACATCTTCTTTATCCATTCCTCTCTCGATGGACTCTTAGGTTGCTTCCATGTTGTAGCTACTGTAAATAGAGCTGCAATGAACATTGTGGTACATGACTCTTCTTGAATTATGGTTTTCTCAGAGTATATGCCCAGTAGTAGGGTTGCTGGGTCACATGGTAGTTCAATTTTTAGTTTTTTAAGGAACCTCCATACTGTTCTCCATAGTAACTGTATCAATTTACATTCCCACCAACAGTGCAAGAGGGTTCCCTTTTCTCCACACCCTCTCCAGCATTTATTGTTTGTAGATTTTTTGATGATGGCCATTCTGACCGGTGTGAGGTGGTACCTCATTGTAGTTTTGATTTGCATTTTTCTAATGATTAGTGATGTTGAGCATCCTTTCATGTGTCTGTTGGCAATCTATATATCTTCTTTGGAGAAATGTCTATGTAAGTCTTCTGCCCTTTTTTGAATTGAGTTGTTTGTTTTTTTGATATTGAGCTGCATGAGCTGCTCGTAAATTTTGGAGATTAATCGTTTGTCACTTGCTTCATTTGCAAATATTTTCTCCCATTCTCAGGGTTGTCTCTTCATCTTGTTTATGGTTTCCTTTGCTTTGAAAAGCTTTTCAATATAAATAGGTCCATTTCTTTTTTTTTTTTTCCGTACGCAGGCCTCTCACTGTTGTGGCCTCTCCCGTTGCGGAGCACAGGCTCCGGACATGCAGGCTTAGTGGCCATGGCTCACAGGCCCAGCCCCTCTGCGGCATGTGGGATCTTCCCAGACTGGGGCACAAACCTGTGTCCCCTGCATTGGCAGGCGGACTCTCAACCACTGCGCCACCAGGGAAGCCCCTATTTCTTTATTTTTGTTTTTATTTCCGTTTCTCTAGGTTGTGGGTCAAAAAATATCTTTCTGTGATTTATGTCATAAAGTGTTCTGCCTATGTTTTCCTCTAATAGTTTTATAGTGTCTAGCCTTACATTTAGGTCTGTAATCCATTTTGAGTTTATTTTTGTGTATGGTGTTAGGGAGTGTTCTAATTTCATCCTTTTACATGTAGCTGTCCAGTTTTTCCAGCACCACTTATTGAAGAGGCTGTCCTTTCTCAATTGTATATTATTGCCTTCTTTATCAAAGATAAGGTGACCATATTTATGTGGGTTTATCTCTGGGCTTCCTATCCTGTTCCATTGATCTATATTTCTGTTTTTGTGCCAGTACCATACTATCTTGATTACTAAAACTTTGTAGTATAGTCTGAAGTCCAGAAGCCTAATTCCTCCAGCTCCATTTTTCTTTCTCAAGATTGCTTTAGGTACTTGGGGTCTTTTGTTTTTCCATACAAATTGGGAAATTTTTTGTTCTAGTTCTGTGAAAAATGCCAGTGGTAGTTTGATAGGGATTGCACTGAATCTGTAGATTGCTTTGGATAGTAGAGACATTTTCACAATGTTGATTCTTCCAATTCAAGAACATGGTATATGTCTCCACTTTTTTGTATCATCTTTAATTTCTTTCTTCAGTGTCTTATAGTTTTCTGCATACAGGTCTTTTGTCTCCTTAGGTATGTTTATTCCAAGGTATTTTATTCTTTTTGTTGCAATAGTAAATGGGAATGTTTCCTAATTTCTCTTTCAAATTTTTTATCATTAGTGTCTAGGAATGCAGAAGATTTCTGTGCATTCATTTTGTATCCTGCTACTTTACCAAATTCATTGATTAGCTCTAGTAGTTTTCTGGTAGCGTCTTTAGGATTCTCTATGTATAGTGTCATGTCATCTGCAGACAGTGACAGCTTTACTTCTTCTTTTCCATTTTGGGTTCTTTTTATTTCTTTTTATCCTCTGATTGCTGTGGCTAAAACTTCCAAAACTATGTTGAATAATAGTCGTGAGAGTGGCCAACCTTGTATGTTCCTGATCTTAGAGGAAATGGTTTCAGTTTTTCACCACTGAGGACAGTGTTGGCTGTGGGTTTGTCATATATGGCCTTTATTATGTTGAGGTAAGTTCCCTCTATGCCTACTTTCTGATAGGTTTTTATCATAAATGGGTGTTGAATTTTGTCAAAAGCTTTTTCTGCATCTATTCAAATGATCATATGGTTTTTCTCTTTCATTTTGTTAATATGGTGTATCACGTTGTTTGACTTGAGTATACTGAAGAATGCTTTCATTCCTGGGATAAACCCCACTTACTCGTGGTGTATGACCCTTTTAATGTGCTGTTGGATTCTGTTTGCTAGTATTTTCTTGAGGATTTTTGCATCTATGTTCATCAGTGATATTGGCCTGTAGTTTTCTTTCTTTGTGACATCTTTGTCTGGTTTTGGTATCAGGGTGATAGTAGCCTCGTAGAATGAGTTTGGGAGTGTTCCTCCCTCTGCTATATTTTGGAAGAGTTTTAGAAGGATAGGTGTTAGCTCTTCCCTAAATGTTTGATAGAATTCGCCTGTAAAGCCATCTGGTCCTGGGCTTTGTTTTTTTGAATATTTTTAATCACTGTCTCAATTTCAGTGCTTGTGATTGGTCTGTTTATATTTTCTATTTCTTCTTGGTTTAGCCTCAGAAGTTTGTGCTTTTGTAAGAATTTGTTCATTTCTTCCAGGTTGTCCATTTTATTGGCATAGAGTTGCTAGTAATAATGTCCCATGATCCTTTGTATTTCTGCCTGTCAGTTGTTACTTCTTTTTCGTTTCTAATTCTGTTGGTTTTAGTTTTCTCCTTTTTTTCTTGATGAGTCTGGCTAATGATTTATCCATTTTGTTTATCTTCTCAAAGAAGCAGCCTTTAGTTTCATTGATCTTTGCTATTGTTTCCTTCATTTCGTTTTCATTTATTTCTGATCTGATCTTTGTGATTTCTTTCCTTCTGCTAACTTTGGGGTTTCTGTTGTTCTTCTTCTTCTTTCTCTAATTGCTTTAGGTGTAAGTTTAGGTTGTTTATTTGAGATGTTTCTTGTTTCTTGAAGTAGGATTGTATTGCTATAAACTTCCCTCTTAGAACTGCTTTTGCTGCATCCCATATGTTTTGGATCATTGTGTTTTCATTGTCATTTGTTTCTAGGTATTTTTTGATTTCTCTTTGGTTTCTTCAGTGATCTCTTGCTTTTTAAGTAGTGTATTGTTTAGAGTCCATGTGTTTGTATTTTTTACAGATTTTTTCCTGTAATTTATATCTAGTCTCATAGCGTTGTGGTCGGAAAGGATACTTCATACAATTTGAATTTTCTTAAATTTACCAAGGCTTGATTTGTGACGCAAGATATGACCTATCCTGGAGAATGTTCCATGGGCACTTGAGAAGAAAGTGTATTCTGTTGTTTTTGGATGAAAAGCCCTATAAATACCAATTAAGTCCATCTTGTTTAGTGTATCATTTAAAGCTTGTGCTTCCTTATTTATTTTCATTTTGAATGATCTGTCTGTTGGTGAAAGTGGGGTGTTAAAGTCCCCTACTATGATTGTGTTACTGTTGACTTCCCCTTTTACAGCTGTTAGCCTTTGCCTTATGTATTGAGGTACTCCTATGTTGGGTGCATAAATATTTACAATTGTTATATCTTCTTCTTGGATGGATCCCTTGATCATTATATAGTGTCCTTCTTTGTCTCTTTTAATATTCTTTATTTTAAAGTCTATTTTGTCTGATGTGAGAATTGCTACTCCAGCTTTCTTTTGATTTTCATTTGCATGGAATATCTTTTTCCATCCCCTCACTTTCAGTCTGTATGTGTCTCTAGGTCTGAAGTCGGTCTCTTGTAGACAGCATATATATGGGTCTTGTTTTCATATCCATTCAGTCAGTCTATGTCTTTTGGTTGGAGCATTTAATCCATTTACAATTAAGGTAGTTATCGATATGTATGTTCCTATTACCATTTTCTTAATTGTTTTGGGTTTGTTATTATAGGTCTTTTCCTTCTCTTGTGTTTCCTCCCTAGAAAAGTTCCTTTAGCATTTCTGGTAAAGCTGGTTTGGTTTTGTGAATTCTCTTATCTTTTGCTTGTCTGTAAAGGTTTTGATTTCTCTGTTGAATCTGAATGAGATCCTTGCTGGGTAGAGTAATCTTGGTTGTAGGTTGTTCTCCTTCATCACTTTAAATATGTCCTGCCACTCCCTTCTGCCTTGTAGGGTTTCTGCTGAAAGATCAGCTTTAACCTAATGGGGATTCCCTTGTATATTATTTGTTGTTTTTCCCTTGCTGCTTTTAATATTTTTTCTTCGTATTTAATTTTTGATAGTTTGATTAATATGTGTCTTGGAGTGTTTCTCCTTGGATTTATCCAGTATGGGACTCTCAGTGCTTCCTGGACTAGATTAACTATTTCCTTTCCCATATTAGGGAAGTTTTCAAGTATCATCTCTTCAAATTTTTTCTCAGACCCTTTCATTTCTCTTCGTCTTCTGGGACCCCTATAATTCAAATGTTGGTGCATTTAATGTTGTCCCAGAGGTCTCTGAGACTGTCTTCAATTCTTTTCATTCTTTTTTCTTTATTCTGCTCTGCAGTAGTTACTTCTACTGGTTTATCTTCCAGGTCACTTATTCCTTCTTCTGGCTCAGTTATTCTGCTATTGAGTCCTTCTAGAGAATTTTTAATTTCATTTATTGTGTTGTTCATCACTGTTTGTTTGGTCTTTAGTTCTTCTAGGTCCTTGTTAAATGTTTCTTGTATTTTCTCCATTCTATTTCCAAGATTTGGGATCATCTTTACTCTCATTACTCTGAATTCTTTTTCAGGTAGACTGCCTTTTTCTTCTTCATTTGTTTGGTCTTGTGGGTTTTTACCTTGCTCCTTCATCTGCTGCGTATTTCTCTGTCTTCTCATTGTAACTTACTGTGTTTGGGGTCTCCTTTTTGCAGGCTGCAGGTTCGTAGTTCCCACTGTTTTGGGTGTCTGCCCCCAGTGGCTAAGGCTGTTTCAGTGGGTTGTGTAGGCTTCCTGGTGGAGGGGTCTGGTGCCTGTGTTCTGGTGGTTGAGACTGGGTCTTGTCTTTCTGGTGGACAGGACCACATCCGGTGGTGTGTTTTGGGGGTCTATGACCTTATTATGATTTTAGGCAGCCTCTCTGCTAATGGGTGGGGTTGTGTTCCTGTCTTGCTAGTTGTTTGGCATAGGATGTGCAGCACTGTAGTTTGCCAGTCGTTGAGTGGAGCTGGGTGTTAGCATTGAGATTGAGATCTCTGGGAGAGCTCTTTTGCTGTTTAATATTACATGGAGCTGGGAGTTCTCTGGTGGACCAATGTCCTGAAGTTGGCTCTCCCACGTCAGAGGCACAGGCCTGACACCTGGCCGGAGCACCAAGACCCTGCCAGCCGCATGGTTTAACTTGGTATGAGGGATGCTTGCCAGTGAATCAAGGTGCCAAAAAGACACAAGGCATAAATACCTCAATCTTATACTTTAAGTTTTTAATAACTCTGGCAGATAGAAATCCAGACTTAAATGAGAAACAGTACACACTTTATGTTACATGCACTTTGCTCTGCTTTGATTTCTTTACCCTCAAGTAGCACACAGTCCACAAAAGTATTGCATGCGGTGCCAACTCTCTGTGTTCAAGGACCAGAAACATTCTTGAAGCAACATTTTTGTGAACTTAAGAGATTAATTCTGAGAAAGTAATAGCTTTAAGAAAGAGAGCTCTAGCAGAAATATAGATCAGTGGAACAGAATAGAAAGCCTATAGATAAACCCACACACCTATGGTCACCCAACCTATGACAAAGGAGGCCAGAATATACAATGGAGTAGGCCAGAATATACAATGGAGCTTCTTTACCCTCAAGTAGCACACAGTCCACAAAAGTATTGCGTGCGGTGCCAACTCTCTGTGTTCAAGGACCAGAAACATTCTTGAAGCAACATTTTTGTGAACTTAAGAGATTAATTCTGAGAAAGTAATAGCTTTAAGAAAGAGAGCTCTAGCAGAAATATAGATCAGTGGAACAGAATAGAAAGCCTATAGATAAACCCACACACCTATGGTCACCCAACCTATGACAAAGGAGGCCAGAATATACAATGGAGTAGGCCGGAATATACAATGGAGCAAAGACTACCTCTTCATTAAGTGGTGCTGGGAAAACTGGACAGCTACACGTAAAAGAATGAAATTAGAACATTTTCTCACACCATATACAAAAATAAACTCAAAATTGATTAAAGACTTAATCTAAGGCCAGACACTATAAAACTCTTAGAGGAAAACATAGGCAGAACACGCTTCGACATCAATCTCAGCAAGATCCTTTTTGACCCACCTCCTAGAGTAATGAGAATAAAAACGAAAATAAACAAATGGGACCTAATTAAACTTAAAGGCTTTTGCATAGCAAAGGAAACCATAAACAATATGACAAGACAGCCCTCAGAATTGGAGAAAATATTTGCAAGCAAAGGAACTGACAAAGGATTACTCTCCAAAATATACAAACAGCTCATCAATATCTGAAAAACAAACAACCCAATCAAAAAATGGGTGGAAGACCTAAATAGACATTTCTCCAAAGAAGACATACAGATGGCCAACAAACACATGAAAAAATGCTCAGCATCACTAATTATTAGAGAAATGCAAATCAAAACTTCAGTGAGCTATCACCTCACACTGGGCAGAAAATGGTCATCATCACAAAATCTACAAACAATAAATGCTGGAGAGGGTGTGGAGAAAAGGGAACCCTTTTGCACTGTTGGTGGGAATGTAAACTGGTACAACCGTTATGGAGAACAGTATGGCGGTTCCTTAAAAAACTAAAAATAGAACTACCATGTGACCCAACAATCCCACTACTGGGCATATACCCAGAGAAAACCATAATTCAAAAAGACACATTCACCCCAATGTTCATTGCAGCACTATTTACAATAGCCAGGACATGGAAGCAACCTAAATGTCCATCAACAGAGGAAAGGATACAGAAGAAGTGGTACATATATACAATGGAGTATTACTCAGCCATAAAAAGGAATGAAATTGGGTCATTTGTACAGAGATGGATGTACATAAAGATTGTCATACAGAGTGAAGTAAGTCAGAAAGAGAAAAACAAATATCATATATTAACACATGTATGTGGAATCTGAAAATATTGGTGTAGATGATCTTATCTACAAAGCAAAAATAGAGATATGTAGAGAACAAACATATGGATACCAAGGGGGAAGGGGGGAGTGGGATGAATTGGGAGATTGGGATTGACATATATACACTGTTGATACTATATATAAAGTAGATAACTAATGAGAACCTACTGTATAGCTCAGGTGCTCTGTGGTGACCTAAATGGGAAGGAAATCCAGAAAAGAGGGGATATATGTATACATATAGCTGGTTCACTTCGCTGTACAGTAGAAACTAACACAATTTTGTAGAGCAACCATACTCCAATAAAAATTTTTTTAAAAAAGAAGAAAGAAAGCTCTGGTGGCAGACTGCCTGGATTAGTTTAAATCTTTGTTCCATATAACCCCTTTATATTTACTAAACCTCTCAGTACTTAGTTTCCTTACTGTCAAATGGAAATATTATAATAGGGCTTTCCACATAGAGTTTTTTGAGACTTAATTGAAAAAAGATACATAAAGCACTTAGAACAACACCTGGCAAATATTAAACATTCAATTAGTGTTAGATATTTCTTTAGTTATTAACCAGATAGATTCATAGAAGTAGATTTATTGGATCAATGGATATGTACATTTATATTTTGGTAGACATTTTCAAAACTTCCATCCCAAAAGACTGCAGCAGTGCTTGAGCACTTACACTATACTATTAATATTCCAGATTCTCAATCCTTATTTTTGCAAATATATTTGTGTGTGTACATATATGCATGCATTCATTTATATTTGCATATATTTACATGTATATACAGTTTCTCTTCTCACACTGCTGCTAGAAATGAATGTCTTTCACCACTTTTTTTATTTGGATTTCTTCTTTTCATTCATATCCTTTGTTCATTTTACTCTTGGATCTCTTTTGTTCTTTTATATATTCATAGATCTTTATGTATTCTGGGAATTCATCTTTTGTTTGTTATATACATTTCAAGGGTTTTCTCCCAGACTATTACACATATTGTAACTCAATTGATATAAAAAAAGATATTTTAAAAAATAATTTGTTTATGTAAAATCTGTTTATCTTAGCCTTTATGGCATTTGGGATTATTTGTTTTTGTAAAAACAGTTTCCCCCAAGCCTAGTACATTTTATGTGCCCCGGAAGTATTTGTTGAATGATTTAGGTTTTATTGAGTAAAATGCATGCTTTTTTTTTTTAAGTGGTCAGTGAGCTCTCTGGGCAATAAGCATGAGCAGAATGCCAGAATCAGATAACACTCCTATACAAAATATTGTTATCTTTATCCATGGAACGTAAATAAAAGTATCAGCCATAAAAGTTATGATTTTAAATAAATCTATTAATATGATTATATCAGTTCCCATTACAGTTATTCTTTCCAAGTGTCTTGAATTGTATTCATGGTTCATAAAATTAATAAACAGATGGTATAAACAATATTTATTGAATCTTACAAAAATATTGAATTGAACAGTAAGAGTGGATCATTGTATTGTCAAAGTCTTTGATTAGCAATTCAACAACTATTTCTGATAATTAACCCCTTATATAATGTTACTATTATCAAATCTGGGCAAGTTCAAAGTATTTCTAGAGTGAATAAATATAACCTAAGTTCTAGTATAGATCTGTTCACAGAATAATCAGTACCTTCTAGGGTTTAGATACCAAAATCATTTAGTTTTTGCACCCCCCTCAAACAAAGTGTGTATAGCCCTAGTCTAATCAGTGTGTGTGTATATGTGTGTATGCAACCAATGCGGTACTCTGAAGTTTCCAATTTGTAAATTCTACCCCAGTTGGATCAGATGGATCATGATTAATTTTCATTTCCTTAAGGCTTGTTCAACTAGTCAAAGTAGAAAATGTCAATGTTTTTTAAATTAGTACAAATGATCAAGAACACTTGTGTAAGATTCATGGGTTTTTACTGTCAGGAGTTGGCTGAGAGTTTTTGTTTTATGTAAAAGCATTAAATATGTATCAAACATGACTCAGGTGCATACAGAGGTTTTATCATACCTATTTCCATCTTGTCGTCTTCAGAGTGCCCTAACTTCATTATTTAATTTTAGAATAGCTAAAATTGACCAGCTTAAAAATTATATAGTCAGTACATTGCATTTCAATCCTAATTCTTAACTGAATTAAGTGGATCACTCAATACTCAGCAGTGGTCATTACATAAATTTACTGGTAGTCAGGTAGTTACACATTGCAGGTTTCGGATTTCTAATACTAGCAGTTTAAGTCCCCCTCATAAGGTGTTCTGGTGGACCATCTTTGCCTAATTTCTATGTTATCATCATCCTTTAGCTATTTTAAAATAAAATAGTAAAATATTAGTTTAATTCTGGAATTACTTAGTTACATCAACTCATGAAAGTGAGCAGTGTCAAGGATAACTTTTAGAGAATTAGGAAACACAATCTTTTCTAGATCCAGTACTGATATATCAGGTAGTTTAAACTTTTCAGATGTGCTAAGTTGAGGCTCTTTAAATAGTACCCTGAAAAAATAAGCCAAAGCCAAAAAAAATAAATAAATAACCTACCCACATACTTGCTTACCAGACATTCAACTCTAATGAAAGACTACCTCAACATCCTAATAATCTTCAATCCATTGCCCTTGGGAGTAGCTCTTCTTTAGCATAATAACACAGATTCTCTAGAAAATAAAAATTTTATTTTTCATAGTTGTCTTTATCTAGTGGGGTTATGAGTTGAAGAGAGCTTTGCATCAAGTCCTTGGTAGGAAGGAATGCTGAACAATGGATATAGACCAGGATGAAAAGGTGCATTAGGGAGAAAAGGGGAGGGCTTTGCAAAGGGAAGGGGAGACAGTTTCTGAAAAGGTAGGATGCCTGTTTAACAAATAGGCTTTCTGTGTAATTTTATCAGAAGCAGCAGTAATATGGAGTAGTTACAGTTGATGTGGATTGTCAATGCCTAAGAGCAGGTGGCTGCCATATTGATAACTGCCTGGCTCTGAGTCACTTGATGGAAAGCTCTACTTTAGCATCTATTTGGCTCTTTTTTATTTCACTGGGCTTTCCCGTGTTTAGAATTACTGTATTTTATTAACAAAGAAGTGAACAGGAAGGAAAGCAATGAGGTACAGGCTTCTTGGCAGGCTTCCAAGTGCATGTACCATAGGGATGTTGTCCAGAAATGTTTGTGTCACATGCCACAATGTGCACACAGAAGTCTTTTTCCTCGTGACTGTCAGTAAAGAGCAGTAGAGGAGGTTGGTGGCTATGTGGTAAAAACTACAAATGCATGGTCTAACACAAACCAAACCATAAAAGCTTTATTTTATTTGTAAATATACTAACGTTCCCCAATGACGAACCTTCTCCACGTTCAGTCTCCACAGCTTTCTTAATTATCTTACAGCGGCCAGTCTAGCCTGTCCTAGGCATGGAACAGAGAGATTCAAGAAGGCTCTTCTTTTCTTCTGCTTTCAGATGCCATCTCATTCTGGTACTGAAAGCCAGATCTCTCTTCGCACAAACCTAGGTCATCCAAGATTTTAAATTTGATTGCTAACCTCATCCCAGATTAGATTCCTGGGGACATTAACACTGAAAGATGTTTTTTACCTGTAGAACCTTTTCCAGTAAGAGTTACTTGATGTTTTGGTTTCCCATTTTCTTCTGGTATTTATTGGCTTCACTTGGGAAAAGCCTCAAATCTAGGTGGGAAAGACAGTAAGTAGAAAACCAGCTCAGGGAAAATGTATTAAGCAAATGTATTAAGCATCATAGATGTGTTTTGCTTAAGAGTTGTCCAGGTAAATGGAAGATGAGAGGGGATGCCAGGATCTAGCATAAGCGATTATAGGCCAGGGAGGAGTAGAGATGGAAGAGGAGAGAGAGACCCTAGTGTTGTAACCCAGGAGTCAGCTTGGCTACATCATGATGAAGGGCACTACGTCTAGATGAAGAAAGAGTTGGAACAATAGTAGCTGTCTTTTACAGGTGGAGCTTTGGTGGTGTTTTCCATTATCAGCCTTTCTTCCTTTCTCCTAATCCATGATCCTTGCCAAGTGACCCCTATTTTTCCATACCTGCTTCCAACTGCTTTTATTCTACCATCTTTTAAACTCCTTAGTTAGTTGAATGTAATCAATAACTGCTACTTCTTCTCATCCTCTTGTCTTCTCTGCAAATTAAAACATTAATAGAGAAAATATTTCAACTTTTTTGATCAAACATGTATTAATATAGAAGCAAGGTCAAAATCCAGAATTAGCTGTGTAACCTTGGACAGGTATGTAACCTCTTTATGCCTCAGTTTCTGCATCTATGAAGTGGGAATTTTATAATATTTTCTCACAGAATCTCTTGATATTTTGAGATTCTCGTTGATCTCACATATTCCACTTTTGTGAGCAATAATGAGATAAATTATGTAAAGATATTGGAACTGTATCTGAAGCATACTAAAGACTTAATAAATTATAGATAATAATAAATATCTGAAGAAATAATAAAAGAAAGCACTGGCCAAGGGTCAAGTATTTTATACATAAATATGTGTGTATTCTATTATTTTTGGAAAAGTTATTTAAAATATTGTTGATAAATAACATATATGTGGCAAAATATTTGTATAATGAAATGACATCTTCTTTGATATAAGAATACACTGCTGGCTTACTTTAAGGCAATGTTTGTCAACTTGGGGCAGAGATCACAAACTGCTTTGAAAATCTGTGAAGTATATAATAAACTATTCCCAGTCAGATACATAAATTCACAACCTTATTCATACAGATTTGGAATTCATGGAAGCTTTCATTCCTATTTATGAAATTTGAAGGTACCTAGAGCCCAGGACCCTGGGTCTAGGACTCTAGCTTTAAAGGCAAGAAGGTAAATTAGAAATCTTATATTTGAATTTAAGATCTAAACATGTAGATTTTTAAAATTATTTTGGGAAAGTGACAATCTCTGGGGTATTGAATATTTTCTTTAAATTAGTAGCTGAAAATGATGATCTCTAACTTTATTTCTAACTTCCTATATTCTTATGAAACAACTAGCTTCTCCACTCCTTTTGAAAGATGAGACCATTTTCAGCCACCTGATTATGTTGATATAAAGGGGATGATTCAGCAGTACTCACTAAGGAGGTATGCCTTCCTCCAACTCAGGTCTTTTAAATTGGGACAAGGCACAGGGCGCAAGAGACAGAAACAGGATCAAAGCCTTGCTCTCAGGGACTAGGAAAACAATTAAATAGGAATATATCTGGATGTTGTGGCAGCCTTAGTTTGAAAGGCTCTGACTCAGGGTAGAAAGCAGTTTCAGAAGTTATAATACCATTTTGTTTATCTTTGTCTTTTAGTCCTTCATAATTTTATCCTTGATACCTAGACTTTAAAATTGGTGGTCGTCAGGTATTATTATTAGTTAGTGTTGATTCTTGTTTTCTATTACTGCATAGCAAATTATCCTAAAACTTAGTGGCTTAAAACAGAAGATTTCATTATATCTCATGATTCTGTGGGTCAGGAATTGAGGCAGGGCTCAGCACAGTGGTTCCTCTGCTCCATATGGCATTGACTGAAGTTACTCAGTGGTATTCAGCCAGCACGTGGGATGGTCTGGAGAGTCCACAATGGCTCCTGTTGCATATCTGTCCCCTTGCTATGATGGCTGAAAGGCTGGACTGAGGGAGGATGGTCAGCTGAAGTGCTTATCAGCAGCCTTTCCAGCATAATGCTCTCAAGGTACTCAGATAACTGTCAAGGAAGCTGTCTTCCCCCAGAGTAAATGTTTCAAGGGGCCTGGGCAGAGCCGCAAGTATTGTAACTGAGAGCCTTGAGAATCCTTCAGCTACATTCTATTAGTTTAGCAAGTCATTAAGGCAGACAGAATCAAGGAGAGAGATTTTAAACCCTACTTCTGTCTCAAAGGAAGGAGTAACAAAGTATCTGCGACCATCTTTAATCTATCACAGATTTTCCCCCTAAACTTTGGGTAAAGAGGATTTAGTTAATCATACTTTTTGGTTCATGGCTATGGCTTTCTTTCTTCTTTTCTTTCTTGCCCTTCCTCTCTTCCTCCTTTCTTCTTCCTCCTTCTCCTCTCCCTCCTCCTCCCTCTCCTCTTTCTTTCTTTCTTCTCTTTCTCTTTCCTTCCTTCTTTTATTTCCTTTATCCCTCATTATAGATAACATTATAATTTGTTTAATATGTATATTTTGTTTGAATGATTTATTGAAAACTGTGTATTGTTAGGGGTTAATTTATTTTTAATTAGTATAAATGGCATTGAGTTATATATGTCATTTTTTTCTTTTCTTTGTAACATAAACATTGTGATTTTAACACCCATTCCAGGGTTTTAAGCACACATCTATGTGCTGCAAAGCACTCAGTGGTGAGAATCCACTGCATTTTAACTATTCACTTTCTTAATGATGATTACTCAAAGTGGCTCCAATTCCCTGCCACAATTAACATTACTTTCTTCAACAAATAGTATCAAATATTAACTGTGTGACAGACACTGTTCTAAGTAGTAGCAACATACATGTTTTTATGAACTTATATAAGAATGGGAAAGGGCATTTATGCTCTGGAGCAAAATTTGTGAGTCATAGAATTTCATCGGATGTTTTTCAGAATCCCAGTAAGTATCTTATTCCAGGTTCCTATTAACTGTCCATGTTTTTTTCATTAAGCAGGATTCATTTTTTTTAATAATTTTTAAATGTTTATTCTATTTTGAATACGTAATGTATTCAAAAAGTTCAAAAATAAAAATAATATAACGAGGTCAATACGGAGAAATCTTGATCCAAGCCCCTTTCCACCTATCCCATTCCTCTTCCATTCTTTGTCTTAATTTCTTCTGCATCATTCCAATGAGAAATCTTTGATTTTGATGTAATCAGATTCGTTGATTTTTTTTTTTCCTGCCTTTTGGTTTATGCTCTTGAAGACTTTCGAACCCGTGTCCCCTACATCGGCAGGTGGACTCTCAACCGCTGCGCCACCAGGGAAGCCCCTCTTGAAGACTTTTTAGAAAACATTTTCTAGTATTTTTTATTCTTTCCTTTAACATTTCAGTTCTTTATCATCTTATTAGTATGAGATATTGTCTTAAATATTCTCAATTATGTCTTGTTCTTACTAACTTTAAAATCATGTGCAAAGGGTACAATTTTACTTTACTAATTTTTTAATACATAGAATCTGATCTTTTTCCTCTGGAGGTTATTGAGCAGCACAATGCATGAAGATTTCTGTTTTTATATTGTGCTATATTTAAATGACACTTTTAGAGAAGCTTTTGCAAATGACTTGGCAAATGCTACATCAGCATCTTTTGTGCAGCTCTGATCTGTGGAGATAAGGCGGATTGATTTGCCTCAGGAGCCCATGGTCTTCCTGAAGGGAAAGAACCAATCCTCTTTCAAGTTCCACAATTAAGGGGTTAAACTAGGGTGGCCACAAGAAAGCAACTAAATTGCAATGAAGGTATGGAGGACCAGTGGGCCTTTTCTGACCCTGAATCAGAAAATGTGGGAGTGGGCACAGTGGCTCTGGTACACAGAGCAAAGATGAGGCTGCCAGTTGTAACTGAGAGCTCCTGGGGCTGGCTGCTTCCGGCAGTTGTGTGGTCATCCTTGACTGGCAAGTGGGACTAGTAGGTGGAAATATTTCAGCCCCACCACAGCGCCCTGGACATGGTCTCCAGAAGTAGTAGGTGGTTTCCAATGAAGAGACTTGACTTTATTTATGAGATGCTTCACCCTGTTAAAAGTGTTTGCCTCCTTTTCACTTCTGTCTCTTTATGGGAGACCCGGCCAGTATTCCTCCCTGAGTCTTGAACCTGCTGGCACTGGTCCACTGTAGTTGGAATCTCCACCACCTCATCTCTATGAGGTCATATCGTGGGGCATCTTAGCACCATGTAGAAGTGGCTGGTTGAGGAAATCAAAAGTGCTTCCCAGTAGAGAGCCTGGCCACTTTGAATAGGAACATCCTCATCCCTGAGCCTAAGCTTGAGAAAGGAGTCAGATCAGCTTCCCAGGAGAGCAAAGGACCACCTCAGGGCTGATAGCCATCCCAGAACAGAAAGCTTTCCTCCTGCCCCCAGTGTGAGACACAGTTATTCAAGGCAGCTTTAAGTACCAGTCTGTGGTACTTTATTATAGCAGCCGGAACTAACTAAGACACCACTGTAATAGAATCTGCATTTTAACAAGATCTCTGGTGATTCTTGTTCATGTTCAAGTTTGAGAGAACTTTAAGCCCTCATTTTTATCCCCTTTGGTTGGCTCTCTTGTTTTCCTCTGGCCCCTGTAACAGATGCACAGGTTTTTATTCAACATGGAGTCCTTTAATTCTAAGATCAAAGCACTAAGCTTTATAATATGATTTCTCCATATACAAAGGGATTCCAGTCCCCCTCCTCCCAAAATAAGACTCCATGTAAAATTTGAATGTCAGATCAACAACAAATAATATTTTAATGTTCTGAGTAATACTTGATACTTGGGTCATATGTATACCAAGAAATTGTTGATAACATGAAATACAAATTTAACTGGACAGCCTGTATTTTTATTTTCTACATCTAGCAACTCTACCTATAGACCAAAACTCCCCATTGTACTAGTAATTTCTGCCAGCATCAATATGAATATTTGCTAAAACAGTTGTATCTTTTTATATAACAGTTTTTCAGTTCCTGGCAGACAGAAATTGAAATCCTGGTCTCTGCCCTCTACTCAGCCAGCATCTGTATGCCTTTGTATACCTACAAAGGATGTCATTGAACAGAGCCTTATTATCTTAAACAGGAACTGGCCCTGAGATACAAAACACCCTACTTTCTAACATTTGTCAGAAGAAAGGACTTAAAATTAACTATGAAAAGCCAAAAAATCCTGTTTTGAAAATATTCTCCAACATAAAATATCGGTAGCAACTAACTCTCTGCAGTAGATTAAATCTTTCAGGTGCCAAGGGTACATTTCACAGCTAAGTCATTCTGGCATGCCCATCAGGAGTCCCTCTTGCTTTAAATGTGATACTGTCTCTGCTGGATCACTACTAAAGGTTCCTCTAGTCTTGGAGGATAACTGGTAACACCTGCTTTGAGTGGGTTTTTTTTTTTTTTTTGCGGTTCACGGGCCTCTCACCGCCGTGGCCTCTCCCGCTGCGGAGCACAGGCTACAGACGCGCAGGCTCAGCGGCCATGGTTCACGGGCCCAGCCGCTCCGCGGCACGTGGGATCTTCCCGGACCGGGGCACAAACCCGGGGTCCCCAGCATCGGCAGGCGGACTCTCAACCACTGCGCCACCAGGGAAGCCCTTGAGTGGGTTTTTTAAGGTCAGAATTGTCTCTGCTATAATCTGTGCTGGTAATTTGCAGTTGAATACAGGATTGGTGCTGGGGGGTAACTAAGACGCTTTCCTGAAGAAATCTTTTATTGGTTGTCCTTGGGCCCAACTCTGTGTGGAGATGAAGTGCACTTTTATTTGAATGAAAGTACTGGATGAGAGCACTCTAATTTCAATAATGTAAAGTCTGTCCCTGCTCACTAGGTTTCCAGAACTTAGATAAATGACCTTAATCAGCAATATTATCACTGCAATTTAAACTCTGACTACAGGAGTATTACTGATGTATAATTTGTAGTTTCTACCAAAAGTCTCATAGAAGATAATTTAAGGCGTATGCTGCTAACAATGCACTCCTCTGTATATTTAAAGTCTATTTTTGGATTAAATTAGAACATCAAAGTGCTATAAATGTAATCATATCACTGGTAGAATGGCCTCTTCTGAATTCTCTTTTTAGGTTTTGCCTTCAAATTTTATCAATTGTCATATAAGATATAGTCGCATGCATTTTTAAATTTTCACTTTTTAGTCTTGTTAACCTCATTTTCCCCTTTTATATTACATTTACATAATATTTATATTAATTTATATTTATATTAGGAACCTAGTGTAGAAGATTTTGTTTGTTTTTATTATGCAAACAAACATTCATGAGATAAAGTACAGTTGAAAGAATAATATCAAAATAAACATCTTTATACACAAATGCTGTTTAAGAGCTACTAACTGTACATTAAAAGCACCTGTGGGCCTCTTCTTAACTGCATCAAATTGACCATCCTCCTGCTAGAGTTGAGTGGTATTCTGAATTTTGTGATAAATATTTTCTTGCTTCTCTTGCCTACTGAATTTTACTACATACATGTTTATTTGCTTGCTTTTGATCTTTTACAGAACTGGAATTATTTTGTATGTATTCCTCTGAACCTTATTCTTCTGCTCAGTATTATATTTTTAATATTCCTCCACACTGGTTCATTGTCACTGCTGCATAGTGTTCTGTGGTCTGGCTGTATCATAATGTGTTTATTCCTGCTACCAAACATGGCCAAGTGGGTTGTCTCCGACTATCTCATTGTAAATGATGCTGCTCTGAACATTCTTTGACATGGCTCCTGGAGCACAGGTACAAGAGATTCTGTAGGGCTTGGTACCAAAAATGTGTGGTCCAAGGATTAGCTGCATCAGCTGGAACTTGTTAAAAATTCCTTACCCTAGATCTACTGAATCAGAATCTGCATCTTACTGTATCTTCTGTGGCTATTAAAGGTTGAAACGCACTAGTCTGTGGGATATATCTAGGGGTGAAATTGCTAAAGCCCAGCGTTTTTCCCAAGTTAATGTGCCAATTCTAATTGCTACCAGCAAAGTTCCCCTTGCCCTAACACTTTTACCAGCGATGGCACTGTCAGGCTTTAAAATAGTATGACATGGAGAATGTGAGAATTGTGTTATTTTTCTGATTATTGGTACTTCATATAAATGCAATTGATGTTTACATATCAATCTTTTATTGGGTCTTCTTGTTAATGAGGTTGAACTTCAGTTGGCCATCAATGTTTTGTTCATTTATTTGTTTGCTTTTTATCGTTCCCTTATTGATTTTAAGGTATTCTTTATATATTCTGTTTATTATTCCTTTGTTGGCTAACAGGTATTGAAAGTATTTTCATCCAGTTTGGACCTTGTAATTTTAATCTCTTTATGAGGTTGTTGATTAACTGAAGTTCTTATTTTTAATAATAATGAAATTATCAATTGTTATAATGACCATCAGTGTGTGTGTGTGTGTGTGTGTGTGTGTGTGTGTGTGTGTGTGTGAGATTGTGTGCTTTGCCAGTTTGGTTCCTTTGGGCATCTAATTATTTACATTTTTGGAAACAGAAGTCATAGTCAGGTTCCCATACCTGGACCCACCCCCTTCATATCGTAGCTAATGAGTTCTTAGCGGTAGTAGTGTACAGACAAGAAAAAAATAGCCATATGGGAAACAAAGATCACATCATAGCCAGGCAGATGATTTGCACCCATCTTCAAAGCAAGATTCCAGAGAAGACACAATCTTACTAGGAGCCCAGTCAGAGGCAATTAAAACACACACACACCTGGAGCAAATGCTGTTCTATAGGAGAATGGGCAAGTGGTAAATGAATGAACAAACGAACAAAAGTAGTATTTATATTTTCGAATATATTTGAACACTGTGTATTTATAATTATGTCTAATCACCCAATATTGTCCAGCGTGTAAGTTGCTTCAGACATTATGACCTCTGAGAAAAGCTGAAGGGTTTGATGGTATTAAAGAGAAAAGAATTGAGGTTGTCATTAAATGCATGTGAATATGAATGTTGTATATGTATATGAGTGTTGTATAAAAGATAAAAGAGATATTGTTTTCTACATCAGCCGAATCTAGATAACATAAACCCAGACTTTGTAGCCAGATGGTTCAAGGCCTGGTTTTACAAGACTTGTCTAGTTACAGTAAATCCTTGAAACTTAATGGGTCTCAGAAACCCATCTGGAAAATGGAAATAATAAATTCTGTCCTAGCTACCCCACAGAAAAACTGAGTATCTAACCAAGTGAGACATTAAAGGAAATGATAAGTTGTCTATAAAGCCCTGTTTCATGGTTTTCAAAATGAGATCTCTTTTTTTTTTTTTAAGTAATATTCTTTACTGGGCCCAATATTCTAGATGCTGAGAGTTCAAACAAGCAAGTTGAGGAGACGCTTTACAATAACACACCTACCTATTCTAGTTGCTTGCCCAGCAACAGAGGTATCACCAGAAAGTGAATGGGTCTCCCTGTGCTCTCAGACTTGTCAGTAGCTGCAGCCTATGCTTCCCCACTCCCAGAGCCAGATGTCTGGTAAGGTATCTGTTGAGATCCGGCAGAGTTATGAAAGTAAATTCAAGCCTAAAATCAAATGAAGAAAATTCATTTGTTTTCTTATCTGACAGCAAAAGAAAATGAATGAAAAATAAGAAATCTAATTACCATATATCTGTTTTCTATTACTCAAATATTCTGTTGTAGGAAAATAAAAAGCACAGAGGTGTGTGCTGCCTCCTTTGGAAACTTTTCTACCTCTCACGTCTCCTTTTCCTAATTCTTCCTGAGCAGAATTAGGCATTTCATTCTCAGTGCTTCTGTAGAATTGCTCAAACCTTGGAAATGTCGTAGTGATTTGAAATGATCTGTTTATGAGTCTGCCTTCCCCACCAACAGGGACGTGTTTTAGGAAGCCAGTCTTTTCCTCTTTGTATGGCCAGGACCTGCATAGATCTGCACCCGGGATTCAGAAGGGCCTCAGGAAACACTGACTCTTGAAAAATAATGAAAGTTTTTAACTTTTCCTTCAGACCCTTTAGTATTAAGTATGTTCTGAAAGAGGCAAGGAGAGAAGAGAGCTTGAATACATGGCAGAAAATGGAGAGGTTTGGGAAAAGAAAAAGCACATGACTTTATTTTTCAGAAAGCTTGGTAATAATAGAAGGCTGTGTCGCTGCTTCAACTTAGCACTGAGCAAATGAGGATTTTTCACTTGTCGAAGCAATGCTCTCTGTTCATGTGAATACATTTATGGAAGGGACATAGGAAAGAGAGAGCAACTCCAACAAAGGCCATTACAGAGAAGGGTCCTAGGAGTCTGTTATTAAGCTTAATATCCTCGGTGTTCTGGCACTGTAAGGACTCAGCTGTAGAACAAATAGGAAACATGCTTGTGAGAGAAAAATGGATTTTATTTCTGCAGAAAGCAGAAAATAACCCAGCCGTTGAAAGGGGAGAATAAAAAAAAACATTGGAACAATATAAAAGAAGTGTGATGCCTTTGGAATGATATTATTTTAGACACTTAGGATAGGGCTAAGGAGTTTGAAGCCCTGAGCTGGAAGAAAATTAGGTAGTTCTGTTTATGTGGCAACAAATTTGAGTTATAATGAAACATATATGAATAATTTTTGCTATGAAATCTTGAGTGCATTCATTTTTTTTCATGAAGAAATGTTGAATTAAAAATCATACTCCCCATTCGCATTAATTTTACCACATAGAGGTGAATGAAGGCAAGTAAATAAGGCATTAGGATGCAGTTTAAAAAGTAGGATGGGGGGGCTTCCCTGGTGGCGCAGTGGTTGAGAATCTGCCTGCTAATGTAGGGGACACGGGTTCGAGCCCCGGTCTGGGAGGATCCCACATGCTGCGGAGCGGCTGGGCCCATGAGCCACAACTACTGAGCCTGCGCGTCCGGAGCCTGTGCTCCACAACAAGAGAGGCCGCGATAGTGAGAGGCCCGCGCACTGTGATGAAGAGTGGCCCCCGCTTGCCACAATTAGAGAAAGCCCTCGCACAGAAACGAAGACCCAACACAGCAAAAATAAATTAATTAATAAACTCCTACTCCCAACATCTTCTTTAAAAAAAAAAAAAAGAAAGGATGGGGAATGGAGAGATGTGGAGCAGAATGTATAGAAAGTCTTCTGAAAATAGCTTTAGGAAGCCAGAGCAGTCTTTCTGAGTGAAGCGATTTCAAAGCCAAAACATAAATGATAAGCAGAAGTTAGCCAGGGACAAAGGAGACAGTGGGAAAAATAGAGTTTTCCTGACAGAAGGATCAAAGTTTGTCACTGCAGGGAATGAAGAGAGAGCATGATGCTTTCCACGAACTGAAAGTGAGAACTTTAATATGTTTGGAATAGTTAAGCAGCAGCATGGGAATTTATCTCAAAGGGCAGTGGGGTGTCATTGAAGGACATAAGTGAAAAGTGAATTATTTTGAGAGATCACTCTGACTGTTATATGGTAAAGGAATTGCAGTGGGGATGAGACTGAAGTTTGCAGGATGAATTCTAAATCAAGTGTAAAATGTTGACCGCCTAAATTTGTATAGTAGTGAGAATGGAGAGATGTACAAAAAGTCCAGGGATACTGTGAAGTAGAAATAACAAAAGGTAGTGAATGCTTGAAAGTTTTAAATTAAGAGAGAGAAGGAGTCAGAGATGGTGGCAAGTCTTCTGAAGCAAGCAACTAGATGGATAGTTACTGCCTTTGTTTGAATGGGGACCCCAGGAAAAAGTTCTGGAGTAGTGGCTATAAGGTTTAGATGACAAGGACTGAAAATCCATATCCATTACCCAACATTTTTTGCTGTGTCATATTTATAGCTCAAATTTATTAAGCGCTTAGACTACTTCTCGTTCTGATTCAGTTTAAAGATTGTTTATTGATTTCTTAGACATCAATGAGTTATCTTGGTGCATGTTATAGGAATCCATATTGAGCTTATGGTGTGTCAAATACTATGATATCCTACAGGGTTTCAGA
This sequence comes from Neophocaena asiaeorientalis asiaeorientalis, assembly GCF_003031525.2. NCBI lineage: Eukaryota > Metazoa > Chordata > Mammalia > Artiodactyla > Phocoenidae > Neophocaena > Neophocaena asiaeorientalis. The sequence goes on along the minus strand of NW_020185336.1, from coordinate 11,232,135 downwards.
GTGCAGGCAAAGCAAAAATCTCAAGGTGACAGGGAAAATGATTTTTAAAAATTTGAGATTAGCTTGAAGAATCATATCTTGAACACTAATGGAATGAATAAATGTCTTAGTTTTCTGTTATGGCAAAGAAAATCTTATGGGAATCTTCTAGAATGTCATTTGTAAGGAGATGGAATGGAATGTTTCAACATCTTATAAAAGAGAAGAGAAAAAAATGTCCATGAGGAAACATGACAGTGAGAGTTCAAAAGCTATATAAATGACTGGCTGTGTGATTGGCAGCTCTAACATAATGAACTCAGCTGTCTTTGAAGCTTTGCAAGTTACTACAATTGTAGATAAAGGCCTCTCTGATATGATCTTTCATGATTAGTATCCAAGCAAAGGCATAGGATAAGTTTCATTTGTTAAAACAAAAGGCTAGTTTCAAACAAAGCATCAGCTGCCACTTTCAGATTTGGTAAGAGAACAACTCACTTTTTCCTTTCACAGAGAAATATTCATCATTTTAATTTGTCTAGGAGAAGGGATAAGCTGCTAATTGCCTTTACAATAGCAAGAACTATTCATTTATAACTTAGTCATTGCTCAACACTGATGTTTTGAACCATTTTTGGCATTTCTTTTATAAATCAGAGATATAAAGAATTCATTGCTATTTTAAATGAATTCAAAATTAATATTATAATATGAAATAACAGGAAAGTAGGGCAGTGTTACAGAAAGTAAATGCCTGCACAATTGAAGATTTGCAAAATTATTTGCTTCCTTCAATGACTTTGTTCAACAAATGGCAAATGCTAAACATCATTATTTTGAACCCAATAATATAATTTTATTTCTTACTTTCAAAGAATAAAGCTTTTTGTTTTTGTTTTTTGCGGTACATGGGCCTCTCACTGTTGTGGCCTCTCCCGCTGCGGAGCACAGGCTCCTGACGCGCAGGCCCAGCGGCCATGGCTCACGGGCCCAACCACTCTGTGGCATGTGGGATCCTCCTGGACCGGGGCACGAACCCACGTCCCCTGCATCGGCAGGCGGACTCCCAACCACTGTGCCACCAGGGAAGCCCGAATAAAGCTTTTTAGATAAAGCATTTTTTTTTAATGTTGAGCCTTCTTTTAATTTATTTATTTTTATTTTTGGCTGTGTTGGGTCTTCGTTTCTATTCAAGGGCTTTCTCTAGTTGTGGCAAGCGGAGGCCACTCTTCATCGTGGTGCGCGGGCCTCTCACTGTCGTGGCCTCTCCCCTTGCGGAGCATAGGTTCCAGACGCGCAGGCTCAGTAGTTGTGGCTCACGAGCCTAGTTGCTCTGTGGCATGTGGGATCTTCCCAGACCAGGGCTCGAACCCATGTCACCTCCATTAGCAGGCAGATTCTCAACCACTGCGCCACCAGGGAAGCCCTAGATAAAGCATTTTCTTTAATGCAGCACTAGAGCAACTAGATAAAGAATCACTTTGATCATTAAACCACTTCATTTAATCATGTTTAATAATTTATATTTCTGTTATCATAAAAAGAATATGTGCAGGAAAAGTAGAAATAAAAAGATTTTTTTGAAAAAGTCAATGATAAACAACTATAAATCTAATACCAGTGATAATGACTATGAACATTTTTGTATATACTCTTGTAATCTCCAGATAGAAAACAAGAAAGAAAAACAAGTAATCTACATATGTTGAACATCTTCCAATTCAGAAATTATATTTATACTTCATTATGACTACATTATGTTATACTATGTGGATTAATCAAAATTATTTATTCAAACCCTAATTACTGGGATTCTGGGTCATTTATTATAAATGGTATAGCCGTGAACTTTTTGGAATTAAATTGTTACCTAACCTTAGTATAAATTATTAGAAATTAAAATTTTGTGATAGCTAGTAAAATAAAAGAATCAAGTTTCCTCATGATCTGACAGCTTCCTTTATCTCTCTTATCTCTTTTAAGTCTACATTTATGTCTTTTTTGTCTATTCATTAAGTATCTACTTGGTACTTTAATTTGGTAGGAAACCTTAGGGATTCTAATACGAATAATGTATAGATAATGGCTATAAATGAGCATATGTCTATCAGGATGAATGACAAATACACAATAATACCAAAGGGCAGAATAGCATGCATAGTGGGTCAGAGAAGGAAGCGAGTGCTATCTGCATACAGAACTATTAAGCACACCTAGAATTTTGAGTCAGTGAGCTCCTGCTATGTTTGGGATTAAAAGAACAGACTATGAGGCACAACTGGAATGGTTAGTGGTAAAAAATATTTTAAATTAGAGATACAGTTTCCATAGTCAACAGCCATAGACTTCGCTTTTCTTTTAAAAGTGGCCCTCACCTGGCCAACACAAAGACCATCAGGGAAACCAGAAAGCTTTGCCAACCCAGGCAATTAGAGACCGTGCGCGTGGGTGATAACTCCTGTGCTCTAATCAAGGATATTCTTGGCTCCTAGCTCACTTGTGAGACCACAGGGGTCAATTTCGATTTCAAATCATCTGTTGAGGTTATTTCATTTGTAGAACTTCTCCTATTAAGCACCAAAGGAGTACAAAGTTATTCTGTAGGCAGAACATTTTATTTACAGTGTGGTTATATTTAAATGATGCTTTTAGAATTCAGAGATCATGGACAATTTCTTTTGTCTAAGCAAACTAATAAAACCACAATCTTTTAAATATATTTATAACATTACTTTGAAAATAATCAAATTCATTTTCTGATTAAAAGCCCTTGTTTGTAATTATAACTTGGCATCTAGTTTAAAAATTTAACATCCCAATATTTATTCGTAAGGGAAGCTACAGTGAAATTAACTGAGCACTCCTCTGCAGTGGGACTTCCTACTGCAAGAAACTTCTGGTATACCTAACCGTGTAAATCCCTGGAGCAACAGTTCTAATTAGTTCAGAGTGTTAGTGTGCTTTTCTGGGGGATATGACCAAAATGGCAGAGTAGGAAGGCTGTGAGCTCACCTCCTCCCAAGGGCACGGCCAAATTACAACTATTTATAGACAAATATCTTTGAGAACAACCTGAAGACTAGAAGAAAAGATTTTCTACAACTAAAGGTATAAAGAAGGAACCACAACAAGACAGGAAGGATGGGCAGAGACATAGTAGAGTCAAGACTCACACCCCCATTTGTAGGTGTCCCACAAACAGGAGGAAAATCACAATTGCTGAGGTTCTCCCCAGAGTTATTGAAGCAAGCTAAGTGTTCATCAATAGACAAATGGATGCAGATGATGTGGTACATATATACAATAGAATATTACTCAGCCATTAAAAAAAATGAACTCTTGTCATTTGCTACAACAGCATGGATAGACCCAGAGAATATTATGGTGAGTGAAATAAATCAGATAAAGGCAAACACTGCATTATCTCACTTATATGTGGAATCTAAAAAAACAAATAAAACAAAATGAAAACAGATTCACAGATACAGAAAACAAAAGAGTGGTTGCCAGAACAGAAGGGGTGGAGAGGTGGGTAAAATGGGTAAAGAGAATTAAGAATTACAAAACTCCAGTTATATAATAAGTCACTGGGATGTAATATACAGCATAAGGAATATGATCTATAATATTGTAATAACTTTGTATGGGGACAGGTGGTTATTAGACTTGTGATCATTTCACAATGAGTGCAAACGTCAAATCATTATATAGTACACATGAAACTAACCTAATATTGTATGTCAACTATATTTCATTAAGTAAATAAATAAATGTAATGTTCTTTTCTGCTTCCATGCTCGAAATGTTATCTAAGCAAAAAAGTTATAATCAGTAACTTTACAAATATACTATGTCTATTAATAAATGAATATAAATTTTAAATGGTTAAATATTTTACTATAATGACTTATGTATGTATTTCCATCAAAGAATCCCTGATATGCCTGGCAGCCTCTGGTGGAGTTTCATGTCCCATATGTTAAGCATTCCATGATAGGGCCAAGGTTTAAGTGGAAATGCTACCATTTAAAATGTAAAATGGTGACGCAGATTAGTTCAGTATGAAGAGACATTAGAATGCCACACCAGATATATTTAATGCGATTTTCCTAATTACAAAGTAATATATATTCACTGAAGAAATTTTTTAAGTATAAATGGACGATAATGGCATTATAGATAAATTATGGGGAGGCAGGAAAAGAAGAGGGATAAGTGGGGCGTTTAGCTGTGTAATACTTTGTTTTTTAAAAATAGATCGCAAGCTAACATGGTAAGCCAATTGCCTTATGTTACACCTAGATTTTGGGTACATGGTTTAACTTATCTATTTTTTAACATTTAAAAACCTAAAATAAAACATTTTAAAACACCCATAAACTCACCACAGAGTGTTACTCATTCAGCATTTTAGTGTTCAACCTTCCAGCCTTTGTTATATGAGTAACCAAATAGGTTTTGTTATAAATGTGGAATTGTAATTTTTTTATCTTTGTGTTTGAACAATGTGTTATATGTTTCCATGTAATATATATTACATATTATAGGTTATATATGTACATATATCTACATATTTAGATAGATAGATAGATAGATAGATAGATAGATAGATAGATAGATAGAATTAACATCACTCTATTCCATTAGGCATTTTACTTAGTTGTAGGGTTTTTTTTTTTATCACAAATTGAGTTAATTGTTGCAATATTGATTTAAGTACTTCCAAAATGTCTTTTAGGACATTTGCATGAAACTGTACTCAGAATGATCAGTTTAAAAATCTTGGCCAACTCCATAGGTGAAAAATCTCTCATTGCTTTTATATGAAACTGATTTTTTTCCCAAATGTGGAGTTGTGTTTGATTTGCCCATAGTTTAAATGGAAATACTGTCCCAAAGAAATTGTGTTTTAAGGATACCGGTATGTTTTAATCAGGTATAGTAAAACATGTGGACATGGAAACGACTGTCCTGAAATGTTTGTTATACTCACAGATCCCTAGAAACAGGAGGCATGGCATACCATACAGGCGGGCAACTTGGGAAAGTTCCAGAATCAGTCAGGAGGCAGAGGGGATGAGAAAAATGTAGACAGGAGCCTCAATTGTGGTTTCCATGGGAAGGCAGGGTGAGCAGGCTTAGGATTGGCTAATTTGAATATTTTCATTAGGCTCTAGTATTAATATATATGGACTGTCCCTAGTTGTCTGGTACCTGGGTGACTGGAGCGAGTGGTAGTAGTGGCCCCAGAGTTTGAGAGCCCTGTGGAAGAGGTGGTTGGGGTGTGAGCTCTGTACTGGTTGGCTTGCATTTGGCAGGCACACATCCTGCTAAGTTGCTTATCTCTAGAAAGTAACTGACCCTGGAAGGGTCAGTCCATCCAGGGTCAGCAAGGTCTCAGATGTCATTGCATCAGAATACAGAAAATAAGAAGGCATGGTTAATACAAATTAGTATAAAATGTGGTGCTTTTAAAGGATGAGCAGGTGTGCGTAATACACTTGGTGGATAAGAGAGCTAGACCAAAGATAAAGTGGTTGTGAAAAGTATTTACTCATTCATCAGGCAGTTATTTTCTGAGCACCTACTACATGTTAGGCATTCAGTCATGGGCAAAACCAGATGCAGGCCCTCCTGTCATATACTCTGAACTTCATTTTAAAACACGTTGTACTGGAGTAGCTTTCTCATAGTTTATATTAATAGAAGAAGTTTCAAAACCAAATGTAACTAACATGTACTTGGTACATCTACCATTATTTTCTATATCCTCTATCTATGATAGCTTTTCAAGTTTGTCTTGCTCTTTTACAGAGATAATAGTTTATAATCTGTTGATCACAATTTGGAGGAATTTTAGATAATTGCAAGCTTTTTTTGCAGTGACTCCATAAACTAATAAACATATTTTAGGCTACTATTCCATTATACTTGGAATGAAACTGCAGGCGTTTTTTCCCTAATATAGAAGTTTTCACACAGACAGACTTGACTGGAAATAATGAATAATAAGGGTTAACACCTGCTTTGAGTTTTTAGGGAGAGTTTTAGCCTTGAATACTATTCAGTTCACATGCAGAAATGGATATCCACTTTAATGACACTGGGAATTAAATGATTAGGTTTTGCCAATTACTGATATAAATTCTGATTCCCTAAGAATGATTTCAACCCCATTTAGTAGTGAAAACTCTGTTTTGATAATCAGTTTTGGTTCCTAAGCCTTCTCTCTCTGTATACACCAGAGTTTCTCAGATTGATGGCATAACTCCCAATGACTAGAAGGGATTTTTATGTTCAATCTACTAGAAGTTTATTGGTAGATAAAATATACTTTCAGTTGTAATACATGTCTTATAAACATGTTTCATGTTTGTTTATCACAGGAATATTTTGCAGGTACATTAATACCTTGATATAATACAAACTGATTTTAAATGCAGCTATCCTATTTCTGTTTTTAAATGATAGGGAAAGAATTGGAATGTTGTATGTGACTTTGAAGTAATAGAACCCGTTGACACTTTCTAAGCCAGCCAGCAGAGTACTGTGTTATTCCCATTGCCTGTCTCCTAGCAGATCTCCATTGCCCCAACTTTCTAACGATTAGGAGACGATGGTTCCTTCATCCCCCATCTTCTGCTTACAACTCCATTAACTGTACTTGAACCCCTTTATCCCTTCTCATCCTTCCTCATGTGCATAGTACACGTATATTCTTCAAATGTGGTACATGAAAAGCATTTAGCTCTTAATGCCACTTGACACTGTTTCCGTAATGACTTCTATTTAATTTTTTTATTAATTTTTATTGGAGTATAGTTGATTTACAAGGTTGTGTAAATTTCAGGTGTACAGCAAAGTGAATCAGTTATACATATACATATATCCACTCTTTTTTTAGATTCTTTTCCCACATAGGCCATTACAGAGTATTGAGTAGAGTTCCCTGTGCTATAAGTTCTTATTAATTATCTATTTTATATATAGTAGTGTGTATATGTCAATCCCAATCTCCCAGTTTATCCCTCCCCCACTTACACCCTGGTAACCATAAGTTTGTTTTCTACATCTGTAACTTTCTGTTTTGTAGATAAGTTCATTTGTACCCTCTTTTTAGATTCCACATATAAGAGATATCACATGATATTTGTCTTTCTCTGTCTTACTTCACTTACTATCACAATCTCTAGGTCCATCCATGTTGCTGCAAATGGCATTATTTTGTTCTTTTTTATGGCTGAGCAATATTCCATTGTGTATATGTACCACATCTTCTTTATGCATTCCTCTGTTGATAGACATTTAGGTTGCTTCCATGTCCTGACTATTGCAAATAGCGCTGAAATGAACATTGGGGTGCATGTATCTTTTCGAATTATAGTTTTCTCCAGGTATATGCCCAGGAGTGGGATTGCTGGATCATACGGTAGTTCTGTTTTTAGTTTTTTAAGGAACCTCCATACTGTTATCCATAGTGACTGTACCAGTTTACATTCCCACTAACAGTGTAGGAGGGTTCCCTTTACTCCAAACCCTCTCCAGCATTTATTGTTTGTAGATATTTTGTTGATGGCCATTCTGACTGGTATGAGGTGATACCTCAGTGTAGTTTTGATTTGCATTTCTCTAATGATTAGTGATTTGGGCATCTTTTCATGTGCTTTTTAGCCATCTATATGTCTTCTTAGGAGAAATGACAATTTAAATCTTCCGCCCATTTTTTAATTGTGTTGTTTGGTATTTTAAATATTGATTCATTTCTTATTTATTGTTCCTTGTGTCACCTGATGTACTATAGTGTTGTTGATGGTGAAATTGAATTTTTTTAAGATTCTTCTTCCTTTGCTCCTTCCATATCTGGAGAAAACTCACTATGCCATCACCTTGAATTTAGATTCAAAACTAGTCCTTCATTAAATTCAGATTACAGAGGCCATGAGACAGAAATAAATATGTGAGTGTACTTGAGTCTATTTATTGTAAAATGATTAGGAGAAATATATATATAACCTCTCTTTGTAATGATCTCATGTTGAGCAGCCTTTAATTTATAAAATATTTTCAAAAACATTTATCATATTTTATCATCACAATAATATACATATGTTAGGCAGTTATAGAATATCTTTTTGTTTTATCATATATATGTATATATAGGTATATATGCGTATAGGTATATATATGTATACACGTGTGTGTATATATATAATAGATAACTTTTTATCTTGTTTTAGTCCTACAGATAAAAATTCAAGTTATAGACTTTTGAACTTACTGAAGTTCACACAGATGTAAAGTGACATATTCAAGACTAGAGCCCAATATGTGTGTCTCTTGATCTAAAGTCTGCCCTACTTTTTCTTCTTTTTAGTAGGAAATACAGGCATGCACAAAGAAAAGAAATAATGGTTGCCCACAATTCCATCACCAAAAAATGCTCAGTTATCCAACAAATACATTTTGAATTCTTACTATGCCAGGTACAATTCTACTCTACTAGGGTGGAGTACAGTGAAAGAAGCAAATAAACATGTGTACTATCATGGAGGTTACATTCTAGTAAGGTGATTTAAATAGTTAAAATGTGCAGTATTTGTCAAATGGTGACAATGTGATGGAGAGAAGCAGGAAAGCAGGAACATACTGGGATTGGAGATATGGGATGTAGTATGAGATCGATCAATAATCAAGAAATACCTCATTGAGAAATTAACATTTGAGCAAAAAACCTATGTTCCAATCATTAGATTCCAGACAGAGGTGTGACTGTCATGCTTCAAGCACCACAAGGAGACCAGTGTGGCTGCAGCAAGGTGAGCAGCAGCAAGAGCTGAGGAAGATGAGGTCAGACAGGTTGGGAAGGGGGAATAGAGGACATGGGGAATGTAGGGGAATTACGTAGGACACAGCAAGGACTCTGGCATTTTCTCTGAATGAAATAGAGCCATTAGAATGTTGTGAACCCACGAATGACATGATCTAACTTAGATTGTAACAGATCACTCTGAATCTTGTATTGAGAATAGACTGTAGATGGCTGAGGGGAGGGGACATAGTGGCACCAATTGGGAGCCTACTGCAGTAATGGTAATGGTAAATGGTAATGATGATAACAGTAGGGACGACATGAAACGATTATATTCTGGGTATATTTTGAAGTTAGAGCCAAGAGTATTTGCAGGTGGAATAGATGTTGTGCTGTAAGAAAAATAAAAGAATCAAGGGTAGTCTCAGGTTTTGGCCTGAACAAATAGAAAGCAGAGTTGCCATAAATTGGGATAAAAGGACTGTGAGAGAAATAAGTTTAGGAGAAAGATCGTGAGTTTAGTTTTGGACATGTCAAGTTTGAGATGAACTTTAGATATCCAGGTGGAGATATTAAGCAGGGTGTTTGAAATATGAGTCTAGGGTTCAGAAAAAAAGTTCAGGTTGAAGATATAAATTGGAAGCCATCAACTTGTAGATGATTATCAGGTCAGAACACTGGATGACCTCACCAAGAGAGTAGGTGTAGAGAAAATGAGATCTAATAAGTGATGAGTGCTAAGGCAATTTAAAGACACTAATAATAGAAGAGTTAATTCACCTCTCAAAAGGTGATTGAGTTATTAAGTCAGCATATAAGGAAGAAAAACTGTATAGTAAACATTAATCTTAAAAATTCCCTAAATCACCCATAAATTTCAGTATACATGGCTTGGTTTATGCTGGAGGTTGGCAAACTATGGCCATGGGACAAATTTAGCCTGCTGTCTTTTTTTAAATGAGAGCTAAGAATGTTTTTTACATTTCTAAATGACTAGGAAAAATCTAAAGAAGAATAATATTTTATCACACATGAAAATTCTGTAGAATTCATATTTCAGTGTCCATAAATAAAGTTTTATTACAACATAGTCATGTTCATTTTTTTATGCATTATTTAGGGCTGCTTTAACACTCCAAGAGCAGAGCTGAATAGTTGCAACAGAGACTGAATGTCTCACAAAACCTGAAATCTTTACTACATGGCCCTTTACAGAAAAGGCCTGGCTCGTACAATTCTATACAGTTGTATGTATGTATGTACAGTAAAGTGCATTATATAATTAAGAGTATATATATATATATATATATATATATATATATGCAAGATATAATTCTTCAGCATTTTTAAAGACATTTAAAACATTTTTTTATTTTGTAATGAGCATACATTTAATTCACCTGAGTTAAGCTCACTGCACTTATTATCATGTCTTGAGCATCTGCTGTGTGCCTAGTGCTTTGTAAGTTATCACATTTAGTATGAATTTGCTATCCCCGTTTTACAGACAAGAAAGTTGAGGATCAGAGAGATTGAGTATGTTATCAGAATACAAACTCAGGCTGATCTGGGTTTTAAGTCTGGGGTCTCTTTTATCCTACCACAACCCTGCCATGTGGAGCTAAGCATATGGGGCGTCAGCACCTGACATAGTGTATGCAGGTCCAGCAGGTCCTCACAAGGGAGATCCAGAGATTTAGAGAATATTCAGAAATTTGGAGAAAGGTGAGAGAAATGGTTTTTAAGGTGTCAATATTAAAGCGCTGTTACCTGACGCAGAAGATTTAGAACTATGTGTTTTAGTGGGGACTTGAGTACTATCAGTAAGTGCATACGTTTACTCATTCCTAAGTTCATTCATTTTAAGAAAATAGTTTTAATATATGGTATTAGGCAGTTTCCTGAGATCTGGAGATAAAAGAGGTAAATGACACGTTCCTTGACTCCAAGAAATTTTCAAACCAGTGAGCAGATAAACAGGCAACTTTATTACAAATAAGGTACAAATAAAATGTGATCTCATAGGTCTGATGCATTAAAATATGAGACATTTCATTTTTTTAAAGTGTATTTCGATATTCATTCCTAACTCTTGACATTTACAAGAAGTCAGTCAACAAACTACAGCCATACCCTTCCCAGCATGCCTTTTGTGACATCTTTCAAATGGCATTCTGACTTGACTGAACCTTACATATGATGACATCCTGGAAGTCCTAGGTAATCTTGAATGTGCTATCCCAAATTGTGGATACAACATCATGCTCAGTAAAATGCACTTATAATTACTGGTATAATTAGAAAGAGACGAATCCTCCTACAGGCTTTTGGTTGCTTGAAATGAGATAGTAGATTATGAAAATATTTTGAAAAAAAAAATTTCATGAGCTATTCAAGCTTGGGAAGGTGGCTGTTCTTATTGATGTTACTGTACTTAATCCACCCCTGAGAAGAACGTATTTCATTTTGAGAAGACATGTGATTCTGTCACTTGTCTATTTATAGACGATATTTCAATTTTTTGAGTGGCACCTTAGTGGCTTGGAAATATGAATATAGCTGCAAATATACACTCTTTTCTCTTCCTTTTGAGAGCCTTATGACCCTTTACTTGATAAAATATGTTTCTAAAGAAAGGTTTTACGCTTCCTGTCTCCATGATCTTTACAAATTCTTTATTAGGCAGTAACAGTAAGCTCACATCTAAAACTGTCTGCTTTTAAAACACAAAAGACTTTGTTTGCAAACTCTGTAATCACATGGTGTAAATTTATACAATTTAAAGTAAATTAACTCATACTACACAGCTCCAAATAGAAGGGGTTCTTGCTTGTTGACTGGCCTGACAAAGACTTTTAACACGCCATTATGTTGCTGTTATTGTCATCCTTTTATCTTCGAAGTAACAAATAACATTCTGACAGTGTTAAAGGACATCTGAATTTTTCTGCAAAAAGCAGCCCTGAGCTGACATCAGTGCTTTCACAAAGGCATAAAATAACACTGGCAAAGATATTAGTTTGACATCATGGGGAAAAATTGTTAGGATGGATTTATATCAAAATCCATCATCCCATTTAATCTTCACAGAAACCATGTGTTATAGGTATTATTGTCCCCATTTTTCATATGAAGAATTCAACTCAAGACAGTTAAATACTATGCCTGTAGCTACATAATTAAGAGATGGTGGAGGCAGAACCAAACTCAGGTTTTCTTATTCCATTTTTTTGTTCTTTCAATGATATAGTCTTGGGGAATTCCCTGGCGGTCCAGTGGTTAGGACTCCATGCTTCCACTAAGGGGGCCCTGGGTCAGGGAATTAAAAAAAAAAAAAAAATATATATATATATATATATATATATAGTCTTGGAATACTACTCCCCACACCAGAAAATCCAAGTACTCTTATTTCTAAGGTGTTCTCATTATGCCATCACCATTAATCATTAACTACACAGACAAGAATTAGTTAATGCAATTAGCTGGAGAGAATAGAATTCTAGAAAGGTGTATTTTGTTGGCCAGTGGAGGGTAGAGGAGGCAGGATAAATTTTAAGCTTGGAAAGAGTTCACTAGGATCAGGTGATAGGCTTCAAGACCCTGGGAGGATATTGTATGGGCTCCAAGCATATTGTGGTTAAAAATAAGGAAAAATAGAGAGAGAGACTCAGAACAATAGGGGACTGTTGCTAAAAGCAAACTCCACATTCTGTAGAATTTGCTCCAAATTGGAAATGCCTTGAGATCCACTATTTGGGGAATTAAGTCAACAAGGGTAGGATTTTCCCATGAGCAGCCTTAGTATATCTCCTGAGATAGGACTCTCCAAAGAACTCTTAGATAACTATGCACTTCTCTCCTAATAGTACATATTATTGATTGAGAGTGATTCTTCTATCGTTTGCTGCTCTTTCCTGACCCCTTAGTAGGTGGAAAGGGCATAAATAATTCCCAAACATCTGGAGCATGAGACAGATGATCCCCTGAGATCAAGAATAATCCCACAGAAAGAATCCAAGCTCACCAAATGGTTCGATAACTTCCCATGTTCCCTGAGTTGAAGGTTTTCCCCCAACAAAGAAGTAGCCAGTCGGTAGGAAATTTGTTGCTCAATAGCGTAGTCTGCAAAGATGAAAATGCTTTATAATCCTGCACTGTTCCGTATGGTAGCTACTAGCTATATGTGCCTATTGAGGACTTGAAATGTACCTAAGATGACTAAGGAACTGGATTTCTAATTTTATTTAAATTAATATCAATTTAATTATGTGGACAGCACAGCTCTAGAATAAAGACAGGATGATGCTTGACCCAAAGCACAGCCCTAAAATCAAGTCACTTTTGAGACCTAGAATGCTAGTGTCACAAACTCCCAATAATTATAGACGTTCAGTCTCTTCTGGGATCCTCACTAACTCTGGAATGGACATTCTCAGAGTCTCTGTTGTAAAGACTTTCAAGTCAGCATTTACTGACAATGCTTCTAAGCTTCACTGCACTCTAACTCCTTTAGCCATCAGTAGGACTTTTTATCTCAATGTTGTCAAAACAGCAAGTTTGAGAAAACTTCATTTATATGTGTTCACTTTCTCTATTTACCCTCATCCTCTGTCCAAAATCTCTATGATAGTCTACAATAACACTTGATTCTTTATCATTGAAGCTCATATAGTAATACTTTTTATATCCAGGTCAACATAGTGGGAAGCAGAGAACCTTCATTTGGGAGACTTAGGTCCAAGCCCTAGCTGTAGTTCTACTGGTATCTGAGCTTGGGGCAGGGAATTATTTAACCTCTTTGAAACTCAATATCCTCATCTGTAAAAATGAAATAATATATATTGTACAGAATCATTAAGGGATTAAATTAGAGAAATATATGTGACGGTGCTTTCCAAGAAATAAATAAATAGAATACTAGGAAAATATCAAAAATTATAATTACTTTGTCAGTCATCTACTTTCTCACAGACTTCCCCCTTCTTCCCATTTCTAAAGTTGCATCCCTAATATTCACAGCAGACATTATTTTTTCAACATACTTTTAAATATAACACCATGTATTTACTGCCTAATGCACAGATTCTCTATTAGACTCTGATTGAATGTCTGTATTTAGAGTTTCCAGAAATATTCTCAAAAAATATATAATACATAATCATTGTACACAACAACCAGCTGTGCGTTCCATGGTCTCATGCTGGTATGAAAATTGTCCACTACTCCTGCATCTGTTCATCTTTTATCCAATTATTTATTATAAATTTACAGTTAAGAATAGTATAACCTCATTTAGAAAATTTGAAAGGGGAAATTCAGTGTTAGAAACTTAGAGTTTTATTAGGCATCAACACCAGCAGTAATCATCATTAATTTAAATTTTAAAATAATTAACGGGTGACTAATCCTTTCTCAGTATTTTAGTTTGTATCCTTGGATTAATAAAAATTCTGGATATTTTGTTTTATGTTTATTTAATAGTTGTATTTCCCCTTTTGTAAAGTCTGTCCTTTTGCCCATTTATTTATCAAGGCCTTAGTGCATTAATGATCATTTATGTGAGCACATACTATATAAAAGATAATAACCCTTGATCTCTCATGTTTGTTATAAATATAACGTTTTATTCCAAATTCCTTTTTTGTTCTTATTTTGGTAACATATTTTGAAGATCTGATTTTTTAATTTTTATGTATTCAAAACCTGCAATTATTGTTCTTTTTTTTTTAACATCTTTATTGGAGTATAATTGCTTTACAATGGTGTGTTGGTTTCTGCTTTACCTGTAATTCGTCTTCTTTGTAATTTTTTCTATATCTTCTCAACTTTATAAATCAGTCATCCTTCCGTGGTTTAACCAATTACTGTGAAATCTAGTCTCTCCATACCAATCAGCTGCCTATACAGTATATTTTGTTTCTTCTTAACTTTGCTTTTGCTGCTAATATTGAAGCTAATAGAATTAAGAGATCATATTGCCAGAAAAGAGTCATGGAAGAGAAATGTCTAGTCTTTTCATTTCTGCCCAACTGAAATGATGGACAAAAATTATAGCAGTAGGTTTCCAGTGAAGGCTCAAGAGACTAGCCAAGGACTACAGTAGGTACTTGGCATGTGTGACCTTATTTCGTGTTCACCACAGCTTTCAAAAGTAGATATTATTCTTATTTACAGAGGAAGCAACTGAGGCTATGAGAGGCGTACAGTGGTAAAATCATACAGCCAGAAATCAGAGGAGCTGGCTCCCTAAGCCAGATCCAGCTGGCTCAAAGTCAGTATTCTCTTCACCAGACAGGTATTTCTAAAGTCTCTAACCTTACCCGGACTTTCTGTTTATCCAGTACCTTCATGTTAATAATAATGATTCAGAAATAGCTAATAATTATTGACCCCTCCTAGGAAGCAGGCACTCTCCTCAAGATTTGTCATGCTTTATCTTATTTGATAATGACCACAGTAATGTAGAGTGGTATTATATGTCTATTTTTAAAATGAGGAAATGGTGACTGAAGGTAACAAAGTTATGAAGTATTAGAGGCTTATTACCATGGTCTAGTTCCTAACTCTTGGCCCTTAACCGCTCAATAATCCTGCCTCATACTTACTACGTACTTGACTCTTGTCTCATACTTTAAATGACTTCCCAGTCATTGAGAGTGGAAAAAACCTACTCTTGGGCTTCCCTGGTGGCGCAGTGGTTGAGAGTCCGCCTGCTAATGCAGGGGACACAGGTTCGTGCCCCGGTCCGGGAGGATCCCACATGCCACGGAGCAGCTGGGCACGTGAGACACGGCCACTAAGCCTGCGCGTCCGGAGCCTGTGCGCCACAACAGTGAGAGGCCCGCGTACCGCAAAAAAAAAAAAAAAAACCTACTCTTATGAATCATTGCTCAAATAATTTTTTAACACACTTCTTTGATTAGGCACTCTTAATATATTCACTGCCAATTTAATAGTGTTAGTGGTGCGTAATAGGTTCTCAGTGTTAAAACGTGCTTTCTTTGTTTGCTTGTTTAAGTGTATTTTTACCAGGCAGAATTTACAGTCAAGAGGGAAAAAACACTCACACCAGTGTTAGGTTTCCTAGCATGTCCTAGAGCTCCCTTGAAAAACAGCATGCATTCCCTCCACACAGGAGTGTTGACCCTGAAGTCTGTCATATTCATAACAAAGCCACAGTATCTGTTTCATGTTTGGGCCTGGCCTGTCTCTGATGTGCTATGAGCTGCCTCCTGACCGTGTGTCCCGGCAGGGGAATCTATTTGAGGAAGTCCCAATACTGTTTTATACTAGACAGTCGGAAAGCCTTCACAAAGCAGTCTCTGACACTTTTAAATCTGCAAGGTCTTGGAAATGCACTCAAATATCTGGCTCTCTGGAGTCTACATGTTATTCAGAGGTGAGCATTAAGGATGAAAAAGCATAGTCAGAATCAAACAGAGCCTTTCCAGAACTTTTTAAAGGGTCATGGAAATGAAAAGACTAGTGGATTCATTCTAATAATTCTTCTTTTCTCCATTTTTCACTAAATTTTTAGAAACATATAGTGTGATTTCAAGATCACCACTGTTGCAGGTTCACTAAAATACTTTAGATACCAAATTATTTGAAATTATCATAGTATTTTAAAATATCATAACAAATTATACTTGTTCTATTAATCAAATGCCATTCTAGAGAGTACCAAGAATGTCCCAAAGAATGTTCACATAAACAATCATCAATAAACTGATTTGTATAATCCAGGGAAAGAGCCATAAAGTGGGAATCAAAGGATCTCCATTTAATTATCATCAATAATTAAACACATAAATGAGGGAACAAGTCACTGGATTTATCCTGTTATAATTTCCTATCCATGAAATGTGGGTAAAATAACACTATCTTATCTTGCTTACAGAAACATTGCAAGGATCATGTAAAGTACCATGTAAAATAATTTAAAGCAGTTTTAACAAAAGGGACTGACTTCCAGGTCTTTCTCCTCCTTGGCCAAAATATAGATGAATATGATAAAAGTTTTTAGTTATAAATATTTCCCTTAAAAGGTGGAAGAAATCAAAATGTTCTTTGCATAAAATCAAATTATTCGCAAACAATACTGTGTTAGATCCAATATTAAAATTGTCACAAGTCATGTTTTAGGATGTGGCTGACCATGGCTCAGTTTACTGTGAAATCATTCAAATTGGTAAAGACCTGAGAACTGATCTAAATCCAAACACTAGGGTGACACAGGTGCAGAAAAAGAAGCCAGGAGGGAAGGAGATGGGCATATCCAGAATCTGATGCTAGGAAGTGTCAAATCTAACAAACAGACTTAATATCCTAAATCTATGGACTCTGATAATAGGTGGCCACCCAGGCCCAAAGTCAACATAAAATGGATCCAGCATTAAGTAACTCTGAGTCTGGCTCATAATTGAAGAGTATAATGAAGCTAGATGAAACGCAGGAGGAGGACCGTACCAGTCGAGTCTGCTCAAAGCGTCAGGGCTCTGCTCATTAGACTGTGTGCAGATCAGAAATAGATGTCAGTTCTCTTAGGTGTTACTAAGAGCAGGAGGGAGACTCAGCAACCTAGAGCCTCTGAGATTCAAGGACAAAAGAATAAAGCTGTATTAAAAGTAGACCGTTAATTCAGAGTCAGAATAGCAGTAAGAGTGACTTTTGTTTATTTGTTTGTTCGTTCAAAAATATTCATGAATTCCCTACTCTGGACAAATGAACATACTGGTTTCAGGAATGTAGCAATAAAAGGCACAATAGCCCTTATATGCTCACATCCTAGTTAGGAGACATGCAGGCAAACAGACAGGAAGCAGCATTGTGTGGCAGGGAGCACAGGCACGTGGGGTTGAGGCAATGGCTTCCCAGAAAACTTGACACTTGCATCATGTCTTAAATGACAAGTAGAAACTGGTAGTTACACTTCAAGAAGAATATGTAAGACAGAGGAAATGTGTATATGTGTTGTGTGTGTGTGTGTGTGTGTGTGTGTGTGTGTGTGTGTGTAAAAGCTTGGTTTATTGGAGTATAGTAAGTACTTTGCTATTCCTGAAGATTGAGGTGCATGTATGGGAAAAGGGGTTTGAGCTGGAGGTGTGGATGCAGAATTTGAAGCTGAATGTTTACAGTTTCATGAAGGTCCATGTATGCCACTTAAAGAGCTCTAGTCTTTATCATGAAGAACATAGGGAGGCGTTGAAGGACTTTTAACCACAGGAATGACAGCACAGTTTTCATTCTGAGTCAGTCTAAGCATTAATGACAAGGCCATGCAATATCTTTTGGAAATGATGTAAACATGATGTTAGTTTTTGAAAGATCTCAGATTTAATAAACCTGAAAAAATTTCATTTGGAACCATGAGTTAGCATTATAATATTTTTTTCATCTTGTTGTAGAAGTTTTCAGTTGTGAGCTTCTAGAGCTGAATTGAAAAAAAAAAAAATTCAGTGAAGACCAGAGTTCTATTTCATGAGATCATTCAGTCCCTAGTACACAAATATGTCTGTTATAAAATCATATTTATCCATGCATCTCTATCACAAGGAAAATATAGGTTCTAAACACTTGGATCAATATAACAAGTAGTTTTATATAAGCATATAAAAAAGGAAAAATAAAATACACATATTAATCAATCATAGAAACCATAAAAACTTCACCATAATGTCATTTTTCTTTGAAACAAGCTATTTACTAAATGCACCATCTTTCGGGAAGTCTAATTATTTCATGTGAAATTTTTCTACATTTCAGTTCCACGAGGATATTTTTTTTCATACTTTTTCAGTGGTGGTTGACAATAATAATACAAAGTTAGATTACATGTTATTTCAACTTAAGGAGTGTATTTACACAATTTGGTTGTAAGTCTTATAACATTCTATGAAATAAGTATTACTACCCCTTTTAATAAATGAGTAAATTGAAGCCAAAGGAGGAAAAGAGACTCACCCAGTGTCACTCCATGTACATGCCTCAACCCCATGTAAGTCAGCCGGCCTCGCCTTTGCTCTAATAAACAATAAAGTGAACCACTGATGTGTCATTGTAACTGCCCTCCCATAGCTCTACCCAACCTGCCCCTCTTCTGGGCCAGTCTCTCTCTAACTTTGTACCAACTTTGGTTTCCCTAACACTTATTTTCAATTCTCAGGTAAATGAAATAGGTGTTACCTTTACACATTGAAAAGTAAACTGTGTTGCCTTCTAGTCAACAAATGCCACTATTTATTTAGTGTTCGTTAATACTTTCAGACATAGTTCTATGCGCTGTCCATGCCTTATCTCATTTAAGCCTCATAACCCATGAGGTAGGTCCTTTTTTATTTTTTTAATTAATTTATTTATTTTTGGCTGCATTGGGTCTTCATTGCTGCACGCGGGCTTTCTCTAGTTGTGGCGAGCGGGGGCTACTCTTCGTTGCGGTGCGCAGGCTTCTCATTGCAGTGGCTTCTCTTGTGGAGCACGGGCTCTAGGTGCACGGGTTTCATTAGTTGTGGCACGCGGGCTCTAGAGCGCAGGCTCAGTAGTTGCGGCACTTGGGCTTAGTTGCTCTGCGGCATGTGGGATCTTCCCAGACCACGGCTCAAACCTGTGTCCCCTGCATTGGCAGGTGGATTCTTAACCACTGCACCACCAGGGAAGTCCCAAGGTAGGTCCTTTTATTTTTCTCACTTTACAAATGAGAAATTTGAGGTTCAAAAATCTGGAAGAACTTCTGATGAGGGTCTGCCACATAGGACGTGGTGGGGCAAAACTTGAATTGAATCCAAGTCAGTCTGACTCCAGGGCTGGTGTCCTTGCCAATACCACATTGCCCCTCTCTTCCATGGCCACCATTATAAGAAATGATTCTCAATCCTCCTACTTATGTTCATTCTGTGTACTTACTAGAGTAGGAATCTTCAGTGTCCCTCCTCCTCCGTGTCTCCACTTGCTCTTCTCCAGCTCTGCCTACTAAAGCTTATTTAGCCTCCCTAGGCACTCTGAGGACTTAACAAGTCCAGTGCAGAGTCTAACTGAGAGCATCTTCTCTGGGCAGCATCCAGTTAGTCTTACCAGTAGTATCTTATCTTATTGCTCTGGTCCTCTGGCAACTAGAGACTTTGAATGACATCTACTCGGAATGAGTGCTGGCCTTTTCTCTGGTGAATGGGTAATTTTCTTGTATAAAGTCATGGAAAGATTGTGAGTTTTATATTACAGTGACCCGGTTTCAAACATCAACTCAGTCGTTTACTAGGTGTGCAACTTTCATCAAGCGACTTAAACTCTTTGAGCTTAATTTTACTATCTGTATAATGGTATTACTATAAAATATAGCCCATTAGGCTTATTGTCAATTCAAATTAAATAATGGATATAAAGGACATTAGCATAGTGCCCCCTGTATATAATAGTTAGGCTTCAAAAAGCCCTTCTTATCATAATTCCTAACTCTAGGTTACTCTCTCTACTCCAGCTCTTTCATGCCTGGGTTCCCGTACTTGAATACTAGTGTTCCTATGCCTGCGACGTCCCGTTTGTTTCTATGATACCAATTCTCTAGCTGTCTGGATCTCTGCTATAATCCTTCAAAGACAGAAATTAGACTGGAATTACTAGTTGGAACTTAATAATAATCATACAGTTCCTAACTTCTGTGGACTGATTTTGAATTTATGAACAACTTTTAAGCTTTAGTCCCCGCTCACCTGCCAGCAGAATAATGCACCCCAGGCTTGCACCCATGCTGACTCCCATGTCTTGCCTCTTCCCAAGCTCAGGTTGTATTGCCTGTAGATATAGGTACTAAGTACTTTCGGATTTGCCATCTCATTTGATTCTTTCAATAAGTCAGTTGATGGCTTGTAAAGGGTCAGATGAAGAAATAGAGACCTGCCTTTTTAAAATAATATTTAATCTAACTGTATGAAATTGCCGATATTTGAACATTTTGGACCTACACAGTTTCTTATGATTCAATCTAATACCTTCTTAAACATGCAGGATGTGAGTTCTTTTTCTTGGTTCTTGAGGTGCATCAGCACAGGTACCTGTAAATGTCACACTTCATCCTGACGTTATGGTATTTGCCACACTGAAATGAGAGAAGCTTTCTACTTTGGCACAAAACACGGGATTCCAAAAGACAGATGCTGTCTTGATGTCATCAACTGGCACAACATGAAACCCTCCTCAGCTTATTGCTTCTCTTCTAGAACTCAAGAAGCTAAATTCTTGGCCATACTTAGAAGGTTGCCTAGATGTTCTTACCTAGTCTTATATCCATTAACGCTTCTTCTGTTAAGTGTTCGATATGAGAAGGACTGGTAACCTTTTGTGGAAACCTATAAAGCACAGTATTAACCAATATATCCTTCTTAGCACAGTTAAGTGACACATTGTAAACTGCTTAACAAATCTTCTTTAACTGAATTGATAAATAAAATAACTTAATTGGGTACAACTTAATGAGTAGTGTAAGTGTATTAATATTTTATTATGTAAAATAGTTTCATATCTATTCTGTTAAAAATAGGAACCTGAAAGTAAATGATTTCTGAAATATATTCGTTCTGAGATATTCTCTTGTATGAAATTAGCTAAATCATGTTACCAAAACATTAATTTTCTCAGAATAGATAAAATAACATACATCAATTAGACATTGTGCCTTGGGCGCTTTACTTAAAAGTCTTTGTGTTTTTACTGATTTATTTTATAAGCACTTCTTAGCACTACTAAACAAGATTCTTGAGAGTCGCATACGTTTTTTTTCTAAATGCAAAGAATAATTATGATTATATTCTAATTAAATTCAAAGCTTATGTTTAAAATGAAAGAGAAAGGTAGTTTTTGTATGAACAGCCTTTCACTAAAGTTGTGATCAAGGATACATGGACAAGTACTACAAAAATACTGTTTATGCTTTAGTTTACAGAAGCCAATGGGTGCCTCTAACCTTCTCATGAGGATGTTATTACAGAATTTAAATGATTTTTAAAATCTTGTTGGTGACTGTAGTGTTTAATGAGGAACACAGAAGTCTTTGTCATTATCAAGACAACTTTAATGAATAATAGCACTGTCCTTATAGTCTCCATATTAAGCTAAAACATCCTAAATCATTTTGTTTTGTGGCGATATGTTATCCAATAAATTTTTTGTGTCCTAGCAGTGATTTTACCTGTCTACTATTCCATCTGTGGATAAAATAGTATATTTTTTCTCAAAATTTTATGAAAATTTTCAAACACACAGCTAAGTTGACAGAACTTTACAGAGAACAACTGTATACCCAACCACCTACATTCTGCTATTAACATTTTACTATATACTTCCTTTATCACATACCTATCCATCTACCTAGCTTTCTATCTAATAATCCATCCTATTTTTAATCAACTTCAAAGCAAATTGAAGACATCGGTACACTGCCCATAAATACTTAAATTTAATACTTTAAGTATGTAAATACTAAATGTTTAATATTAAATATTTAATACTTAAGTACTTTAAAAGCACTAAACACTTAAATAGCACCAAGTAAAGTCAGTATTTGTTTAGAGGTTTTTTTGAGGTGAAATTTACATACAATGAAATATAAATATCTTAAGTGCATATTTCTGAGTCTTGACAAACGTATACAATTGTGTAAACCAAGACTCTATTCAAATTATAGCACAGTAACATCACTGCAGAAAATTCCCCTGTGCCCTTTACTTGTCAGTCCATCCTCCCAGAGGCTGATGTTTTTGAACCATAGATTAGTTTTGCCTGGTCTAGAACATCAGGTAAATGAAATCATATAGTAAGGGCTCGTTTATTGTGCAAGTTTTTTGAGACTTATCTATGATACTGCATGTCTCAGTGGTCTCTTTCTGTTGCTGAGGAGAATGCCATTGTGCGAATACACCAGTTTGTTTATCCATTCTCCTATTAATGAACGTCTGGGTAGTTTCCTGTTCTGTTTGGTCTTGTTTTGCCATTATGAATCAAAATGCTATGAACATTTATGAACAAGCGGTGCTAAGGCAGCAATCAGGTAGCTGGTGACCCTTAAGATATTTCTATTTCACCATTCTGGGGAACGTATGGTGGTATCTCATTGTGGTTTTAATTTTTATTTCCCTGGCAACTAATGATATTGACTACTTTTCTTGTGTGCTTATTGGCCATTTGAATGTTTTTATTTGAAATATCTCTATTCAGATATTTTCCAGCTTTTAATAGAGTTGTCTTTTTATATTATTGATTTGTAGGAGGGCTTTATGTATCTTATATATCAGTCCTTTATCAAATATGTTTTGCAAGTATTTTCTGTTTGTGGTTTGCATCTTATTTTTTAATAATGTCTTTCAATGAGCAGAATTTTGGTGAAGCCTAATTTGTCAATGGTTATTTTATAATATCCTAAGAGTTTTTTCCCTACACCCATGTCACAAAGTTATTTTCACAGGTTTACTTCTAAAAGCGGTATGGGCTTAGCTTTTATAATTAAGTCTGTGATCAATCTTAAGTTATTTTTTATGTGTAGTTTGAGGTAGGGGTTGAGTGTTTTGTTTTGTTTTGCCTGTAAATTTACTCAGTTATTTCAGCACCATTTTGGAAAATATTTTCACTTCCCCATTGTGTTAGTTTGTCACTTTTGTTGAAAATCAAATGTCCATTTAAATATATGACATTTCTGGACTCCTCATTTTGTTCCACTGACCTGTGTGTCTGTGCTTTTACCTACCACACTGCTTTGATTACTATAGCTTTACAAGTCTTGAAATCAGGTAGTTTAAATCTTCTAAACTGGTTCTTTTCCAAGATTGTGTTGGGTAGAGTAGGTCCCATCATTTTAATTGTCCATTTAAAAATAAAAATTGGTTATTTTACACTGTTGGGAGATACAGCAGGAACTGGCAAAAAATATTCACTTTATATGAATACTTTTCTAAAATAACTCAGTTTTTGTTTCTCTTCAGTGTCTATATATCTAAAAATGTAACTAGAGTTTTGTCATTAATGGATTGGTCATCTTAGGAAGATGTAATGTTTCAAAATATTTCCCTAGAAGGTAGGGATTCTTTAAAAGTTCCTAGTAAAATACTCTTCAATTATTTAAACATAATTTAAAGAGTAAAACATGTAAAACTTCTCAAACGTTGAAAGTAACATGATTTCTGTATAAGAATGGTTACAAGAGACTTCTGATTACATAAGCATAGTGCTGATTCTTGTAATGTTCATGTGTGTCTGGGCTATTTCCGTTTTAAAATTTTATTTTTTTATTTATTTTTGGCTCTGTTGGGTCTTTGTTGTTGCACACGGGCTTTCTCTAGCTGTGGCGAGCGGGGGCTACTCTGCGTTGCGGTGCGCAGGCTTCTCATTGCAGTGGCTTCTCTTGTGGAACACGGTCTCTAGGTGCACGGGCTTCAGTAGTTGTGGCACACGGGCTCAATAGTTGTGGCTCGTGGGCTCTAGAGCGCAGGCTCAGTAGTTGTGGTGCACAGGCTTAGTGGCTTCGCGGCATGTGGGATCTTCCCGGACCAGGGCTTGAACGCGTGTCCCCTGAAATGGCAGGTGGATTCTTAACTACTGCACCATCAGGGAAGTCCCTGGGCTATTTCTTATTCATCTCTGTACTATAGTAACTCTTAAGATGCCTAACAAGTTGTCTGTGGACCTAATTTATTGGCCTTGTTGGTTATTTTAACTATTGAGCCTAAAAGAAGATGCCATATATTCCTAATGAAAGTGATGGGACAACCCAGGGTTTTGAATAAGACATGTTTAATTCTAGGCACCTAAGAGGTATTTGGGATATGTTCTTAGGTACAATTGATGAGAGCCCCAATTCCGTGAACCATCATCACTACTGCAGATAATTCCAGATTGAATTTTCATTCTTATTTTAGATAATGTGATTATTGTCTCTAGGCAGATGTAGTTTTCCTTAGCTATATGAGAGGAATTGCAACTCTGTTTGGCATTGTTTAAAATTTGTCTTTAGGAAATACATTTCAGATTTTGGTGGATGATACCTTAGAATATATGTTACATAATACGGTGCAATCTGCCTTTTAAAATCATATGTGAAATCATATATATGAAACATAATCATAAAACATATGTATGATATAGTAAAAGTTTATTATACAACAGTGAAAAGTAAGTTGTTCATTTTCATTATTGCTGATATGCTTAACTGATAACCCCAGAGTTTATTTATAAGTGTAATAATAAAATCTCACAGCAAACCCCAGAGTTTATTTATAAGTGTAATAATAAAATCTCACAGCAAACCCCAGAGTTTATTTATAAGTGTAATAATAAAATCTCACAGCAAACCCCAGAGTTTATTTATAAGTGTAATAATAAAATCTCACAGCATCCACAGGACAGCTTTCATTTTGAGAGACTGCATTAAATGAGTAGTTTCCTCAAGCAAAATTATCTACTTAATAATGTTCTAGAAAGTTAGACACTGCGTTCTGAGGTTAAATTGTTTTTGATAATGGACTGCGAGGTCACATTTTCTTCTTGCTGCCAGCGGACCAAAGAGAGGATTTAAAATTTTCCTGGTTAGAGGTAAGAGTCTCAGTCTCAGCATTCTGCCTTTCTTCCTGCCAGTATCTTTAATTGCCAGTTGTTCTTATTGAGAGCAGAATTTCTTGTTTGTCATCACATTCCCCTTGAAATTAAAATGGTTTCAAACATCTCAAGTGGACTTCATTTAGGTCTTATACTGTTCACTAAATCTCTACTAAACACAATTTCTAGTGATTTCTCTTTGATCACTGTTCTATGATTATTTGGGAGCAAAGCCTCTGAGTTGGTTGAAAACCTTTTTGCTTTATTTTCTACAAAGTTATCTACAGATTTTCCCCTTAGCTCTTTACTGTTAAGCAAGTAAATTTAAATCTAACTGCTATTAAGTAGATTTTTCTTAGCATTCTTTGGGAAAAAAAGAAAAACTTGAAGAAGTGTGTCTCTGGTGTATTATTCTGATTTTCTAAACTCAGACTCTAAAATCCTGTGCTTTCACTTAAGAGCCTGAGAACTGCTGCCAGTTTTCAGTATGTTCAGATTAAATTTTAGTTGTGAGAAATCTAGATCCATGGAAAAACTGCTTTTTAATTAGTTCTTGAAATCAATAATGCAATACATGAGAAACAAATTATTTTAAAGAAATTTATAGGGTAGATATCATGGAGTATTCAAGGTCATTTCATATTTAAGTAAGTTATTTTGTCACTTACACTAAATTATTTTATTTAGGAAACCCCATCACTGGTACAACTTCAGGTAAATAAGCACTCTTTTCAATTTTATATGGCCAATATATTCTACTTTAGATCAGTATGCCCCGAACCTCTGTCCTTAATTTATCTCTTTCATTACTTTTGCCATATCATAATCTATATTTACATTTTTAAAAATTGATTTTAAATCTCCTTACAATTTAACTGAGCCTTAAACTATGAAGCTGTAGGTTGATACATGTTAAATAAATACTTAGCTATCAAGATGTAAATTGATATCCATATACCACCTAGAAGTCATCATTTTTTCCACTAGTGGTACAGGTATCTCTGTTTAAGAAAAGCTTTCAGTTGTCTTATATGATCTATTATATATAAATGCATGCATTTGACAATACCTGTTTTTACTAACCTGGGGGTTGATTGAAAATAAAGATGTGGAGATTCAGGCAGTATGTTGAAAATAACATTGTATTGGAAATTAGATAAATTAGATCTACCTTCTAATTCCCTTTGTATCTTTTTTTTGTGATATAATTTTGAGTACATATTTTTCTGAGGCAAAATCAGTTGTTTCATCTCCACATTAAAAGTACATTCACTTACATAATCTTTAAGATCCCTTCTAGCTTTTAACTCTCTAGGGGAGTCAAAAATGCTTTATAGCACTCTTGAAAGATGAGTGCTTAATATTTGGCAATGCCTTTTTAAAAAAGTTTTATTACTATTACTGTTTTTTTGTTTTTCTTGTCTTGTAGCACTGATAAGAGTGCTACCCTTTGTTTTAATAATCAGTCTGAGTTCTTGTAACCTCATTAGAGTTCACTGTCTGCCCTGGGATCCCAAGTCGATTCGTGGTTTCTCATTTGGCTACATGTTCAATTTAGGACATAGTGCTTCTGATATTCAACGAATGCAAGTTCTTTAGTTGGCTGAGTTTAGTCACTCCCAGGAGGCAATGATGAGGCACTGTGCTTTGGCAGAGAACAGTTGGAGAAAGACTTGACTTTGATATTCTCTGTAACATTGGGAAAGCTACTCAAATACTCTGGTCTTCCACATTCTCCCCTGTAACAAAGCTACATTTATTAAAACTGCCATGAAAGTATTGGTCAAGGGATAGCTGATCATTCAGTGGGGTGCTCAGGACACTCTCTAACACCCCGATATCAGTCATGTTTGACATTTAGCTAGAATGATGGCAGGAGTAGGTAGATATCACTGGTCTTTCAGTGTGCGCCTTATAAAGGATAAAGAATGACTATGAACCTCTGTTATGCTCCAATGGGCCTTATAAAAGAGACTGCTAATTAAATGACTAACTAAGATAAATTACAAATATTTTAACTTTTCTCTTTTTATTTACTAATTATTCTTTGGTCCTCTATACTGAGGTTCCAACTTACTCATATCAGTAAATTTTGAGTATATGTGAGCTTTAAGTGGACGATGCCCTTGCAAACTGTAGATATTTCTGTAAAATGTGACGGTTTTTGCATACTGCTTAAGGAATACTTGACATATTAAAATCATCCTCTGATTTGCTTTGCCCTGACACAAATTACATGGTGTTCTAAATATACATATTAAAAGCAAGAATGCTGCTCTTCCAAACAGCAAGTTTTGTTACCATAGAAGAGTGATCCAGTTACCTTTGATACTATTTTTCTTCCCTCTTATTTCCTTTAGAGAATTACTCAACTTAGAAAAATCTGTCATTTTTTTTCATAAGGTGATTTCTTTTAGGTGAACTGAGAGATCACTTATAATGCTAAGTCATTTCTATAAACATCCATAGAACTATGTTCACTTTTATGTAAAATTTTACATGAAAATGTCTAGGTTCAAAATCACGTAATTTGACATTTCCATGCAATACTCTAAACAATGGGAAAAGGTTACACAGGACTGAAAGTAAGAATCATAATTGGTGCTGTCTTGGTTTTGTTTACTTGGTTGCTTTTTTTTTTTATCTTTTCAGAATTTAAAGAAATGAATCTTACCATTTTTCAAAATACTTCCTCACTTGCTGATTTGATCCACAAATTTGTATGATCTTTTAACAAAGGGCCTGCCCATTTTCTTTATGTTGTTCCAACTTTCATACATCTAACTTCAGTACTTAGATACTTGCCAAGTGCAGTCTTCAGCATTTTTAAGTCTACGAGTAGCTACGATGAAAGAAATGCATAGCCTTCATTCACAGTACTATGAAGTATTTTTAACTCACTGAAATTCACTAAAAACAGAACCTATTTTCAGCCATTCCTTGTTTCAATCTGCATTCCTTGCCTGAATAACTGTAATAAAATAGGACAAAACAAATTTTGATGGGCAATTTCACCACAGCCCATCTGTTTACTTATGCTGTGAGGCAGAAACCTGGGCTTATCTGTCCCACTGCTTGTGGGGGTGCCTTACTAAAGTGTGGAGAATCAGAATGACAAGGATATTCATTTATTTCTATCTCTATGCTGTTGGTTGACTCCCCTTCCCGCCCTTCACAGCAGCACCTAGGAAGCAATCAGGTAGCTGGGTGATACCAGAGATGAGAGCTCAGATGGAGCTGGAATAGACCAGGTATCCTGTTCAAGGCGGTCCTGACCAAAATGCATTAGTGGAATGAATCCAAATTATAATCCGCTAGGGAGAACTGAGATTCAATCACTAGAGAGACCAACTCTATACTCCAAGTTCAGATGACAAGAAGGATAATTAAAGTGAGGGTTCAGAGCCAACAGTGAGCAGGTGGGCAGAGACCAGATCGGCATCAGAGCTGATCATAATCCAGCAAAGAGGATTGCTGCCTGGAGCCATGGTGGCTGGAACTACTCTTTACCAACTGGAGGTTTCCTAGGATTAAAAGATCATGAAAATGTTGACAACTGCTTCAGTACTTGAGGACTAAAACTAGGTGAAGGTGAGAACAGGACTTTCTCCTTACTTTCCTGGTAAAATTCCTCAGATATTCTGCTTCATTTGACAGACTAAAGGAAGACAATCTGCTTGTGATTCATGGGTCACTTGTTCTTTCTCCAAAATGGCCTTGCACATTTTATTATATTTTATTTGAATGTAAACACAATTACTGAGCAATAAATAATGATTTTCCCTACCCACTGATTACTGAGTGCATGTGGATGGTAGAGATGCATTGATCTGTACAAGCCCAGCTTAAAATGGGGCAGATGTGTATGTAAAGGTTTACTCAAAATCAATGTGAATTCGATTGCTGCTCCCCAGTAAAATGGATTATGAGTTAGAATGGATTATAAGAAAATGGCTATTTTCTTAAACCTAATGTGATAGAATGCTGTCTAAGGCAATCTGTTAAGGTGGACTGACTCAAAATGTAGCCCTTGATCTTAAAAGTCAGCATTGCAAAAGAAACATATGATTTAGTGAGCAGAGACATAAATATCAGATGAAGGGACCATATTGTGTCTCTGAAAGTGTAGTTAATGAATTTTAGCAAATCTCGGGGAAAAAAATGCTTGGCAATAAATCTTGTACAAAAGAAAGATAACCATGTTCTTTTGCGTTAAACAGTACTACATTGACTGCTTTTCTTCCTAGATTGGGTGTTTGCAAATATTCGCACACATATATATATATATCACAGTAGTTGAGTCATTGTACTGTTCTGAATGCAAGAGTGCTGACCGGATGGCTTCGGTTAAAGGGAAGTCATTAACATGTATGTCCTTGTTTACTGCTGTCGCTTACAATGTAAAGAAAAAGATAATCTGTGTACAGTCCATTGGCTCCCTATTCAGGCTACTTCCTTCCTTTCACGCAAAAAGGTCTAGCCATTCAAGTCCCTAAATATTAAAAGGAATAGACTACTCTTTGTCCAGGTCTTTTCCTAGCTAGATCTTGGAGGTTTGGAAAGGCCAGGCAGGAGAGGTAGGTGCCAGAGTGGGTGCAGCCGACAGGGTTTTAGCCCAGTACGGTGCGCTGCTTTGGCAGAAAAGCGAAACGCGTTCTAAAATGATTGTGGGCTTTTGGTTTCCTACCAGAGATGCTCATCAGATGGGTTATGCTTATGATCCCATGTCCATTTTTAGAGTGATTTGCAACAGTGTACCTATGTGTGGATAAATATCCCCCCAAAAGTCCATTTTCATAGATGAGACTGCTCAGTAAATCTTTACTGAGTATATATTTTGTACCAAGTAGTATACTGTGCACTCAGGATTTAAAGAAACATAAAGCAGAACTCCTGCTTTCACGGAACCCACAGTTTGTTGTGGCTCCATGATAACGATCGGGCAATATAAACCCTATGCAAGCTGCGTGAATACGATGCTCCAAGAACTCAGAGGAGAGAATGTGATATTAATCCAGCCAGGGAGGATTGTAGCATTTGAATTGGGTTAAAGATGAATCATACTTTGGAGGATTGGAATAGCAGGGAGAAGATGGGATTAGTGAAAAAGCTAGGGAATTCAAAAAAGAGAAATGAAGATACAATGCAAAATTTGGAAGGGTGGGTTAAATAAGTAATTAGAACATAGAATGGTTGGTGGGAAAATAACCTAGAGGGATCTTGAATATACAGCCTGTTTTCCCTGTATATTTTTCAGACTAAAACCTAAAGGAAAATTATTTATTTTTGTCTGATTATTTAAGTTTGAGAGAGATTTTATTGAGCAGAATATGCTCACCACTGTGGGGTGTAATAAAGAGTGGACATATCTGTAGATCAATAGATTTAACAATGTATTTATATACAGTTTATAGTATAAACATACATTTATAGTATAAACCTTCTTTTCAAGGTTGGTGTGTGTGTGTGGCCTTAATTAGATTATAGTTCCAGTTCTGACACTGGCCAAATAAGTAATTTTTGCTCAAGTTATTAACCCTTTTGGAATGTAACTAGATGGTCTCTAATATTTATTTCAGCTATAACGTTCTTTGGAGTGACCATATAATTTTTTGGTTCAAAGCAGAATATTTGGAGTCAGACTGTCTTGGGTTCAACTCCTAGCTCTGATGCTTACCTGCTGTGTAAATGTTTTCATTTTGCTGTAATACGGGGTACTCTAATCCTCAAATTTCTCTTGTATAAAATAGGATTAAAAATAGTGCCTTGGGGCTTCCCTGGTGACGCAGTGGTTGAGAGTCCGCCTGCCGATGCAGGGGACACGGGTTCGTGCCCCGGTCCAGGAAGATCCCACGTGCTGTAGAGCGGCTGGGCCCGTGAGCCATGGCCGCTGAGCCTGTGCGTCCGGAGCCTGTGCTCCGCAATGGGCGACGCCATGACAGTGAGAGGCCCGCGTACCGCAAAAAAAAAAAAAAATAGTGTCTACTTATAAAGTTGCCTTCAGGTTAAATGTAAAGCGTTTGGGTTACTTTCTGCCACATACTGAGTACTTAACAAATGCTACCTATTATTATTATTATACTGGATTGGTTAGTAAAATAATAATGTCCACTTAATTTCTTAGCCTTTGAATGTAGAAAACCTGCCTTTTTATCAATATTACTCACCTCAGCCTTGGTCAGTGACTCCTCAGGCTTGCATTTTAGTTCTGGCTCTCCTAGGACTTCATAGTTTAGCTTCTGTTACTCCCCTAAGGTCTGATTTATTTTTGGAAAAACTAATTAGATCCCTGCATCGGTAGGCGGACTCTCAACCACTGCACCACCAGGGAAGCCCTAGACTCATTTCTTAAGGTAACTCTCCCTTGACTGCCAAACTTGATCTAGTTGTTCACACTTCTGGCTAAGAGGTACCACCACTGTTAACCTAGTTGCACGAAATTGACACTGACAAGGCTATCACTTCAGAAACAGAAAATAAGGAGTGAAGTAGGCAGTGAGGATATATAAAGAATTGAGGGACCATAGAGAAATGTGGCACCCTATTTTTTTCACAGAAACAAAAGAATGGGAGTGGTCCTTAGAAGTTTCTACTCTAACATGCATTGTGAGAGAGTGGCAAAAATGACCACAGATTCTTCCCCTCCCATCAAAAGTGAGTCTAGTTTTGCACCTCTTGAGTATGCACTTTGCCTTTGTGGCATAAGTGACATAGAGTAAGTTCTGAGCCTAGGACTGGAGAGGCCCATCTCTCTCTTTTGAAAGGGAGAAGGCTTGCTGTGTGAGGAGACCACTTCTAGCCCATTGGAGGCTCTGAGGCATGTGGAGAGACGCTCTGTTACATCCCTGCCTTCCTAGCCAAAGTCCTCATAAACTCGCCAGCCCCCACCAACCTAGCATCTCCTCACAAATGCAAAAGGAACAAAAGAAAGAAAGGAGACAAAAAGCCTAGCTAAACCCAGCCAGATTACTTACTGACTTGAAGAATGGTGAGCTAAATAATCGGTTATTGTTTTAGACACTAAGTTGGGGACGATTTGTGCTGTAGCAAAAGCTAACTGCTACATTTACCAATACAGGAAGCACCTCTCAGACATCCTCCACAAGTGGTCAACTAGCTTTTGCATTTCAAGAAGAGATTCCATTCATTTTCCCCATATTCATTTTCATGACTGAGGAGACTGTACTGGCTCAATAATTAGTTTAGGTCAATCTTTAAAGTCCTTTAAAATGTTAAATACCTTCATTGAGTTTTCACTATAACAGACTTTCCCCCACCCCCCCCTCCAGGAAATTGCTGACTAGATGGCCACAGTTTGTTGGCCCAGTTTGGGAATATTGAGTTGGGAGATCACTGAGCTAGCAGGATTTAAACTCCACCTCCCCTCTGGGTTTCCTGCTACTTTCCTGCTACTTCTCCCTCCACCCCTGTCATATTCCATCCCCAACCTCAGAATAAGAACTTTATTCTCCTTCTTTTGTACCACCTGTGGGGCTGGGTGATGGATAGGAGCACTGTAACAGATTTCAATCACAAAATTTGCAGTCTGTTTTCGAGATACTAAATTCCATTGTGCAGCTTTTAAAGTGTCATTGTCCAGTATTCATTTTGATGTCCGATTTACTTTAACCCAGTAATATTTTCTAGGCTTAAATGCATTCAAAGCTTGTTTCTCTGTTTTGTTTGTTCGCTTTCTCGCCAAGCATTTCAGATCTCTGGGGTGCTAACATTTTCTGAATCCAGTTTTTATTTTTCTAACCCTCTCTAGTTGTGTCATACCTTAGTTGCATCAAAAACCCAATAGGCTTAGTAGACTAGATAGATGTGTGCCTGTCCGGCCAGCTCACCCCATTTTGAATCACTGCTCTTTCATCACCCATCTTCATGTTATGGCTTAGATGTGCTCAAACTTTGGCTTGCTTCCAGCCTTTTCGGAGTGGCACTCTGAACTGTCTGTGGCATTTGCTTCATCTTTTTTTGGGTAAATGTCCTGATCATTTATTCTATGGATTTCTGTGATGGACTAGTGAGTATTCTGCCAGCCATAGTTATCTCTATCAATGCATCAGCTAATTGCACGACCTTTTCTTAAAAATGCAGTGTCGCTGCCATCACTGTTCTGCACACTTTGACCCATTATAGTAATGAAAGAAAATTAAACCACACTCCAAAATATGAAAAAAAGCTAAGAGCAGCATGTTGAAATGAAACGGTTATGTCTGTAGCGTAAAATTTAAATGTTGGGCAAATTCTTTTTCTGCAGGGAGTTTTTATGTGAAGCTCTTTTAGAATAAATATAAAAGGTAAAGACTGGAGTTAAATAGAAGTGTTGAATTGACCCCCCAGGCCTGTGCTTTCCACATCATGTTTATGCAATCGTGTTTTTAAGTCAGTGTCTTTATTCATCTGAAAATATCACCCAAGTGCTTTATCCCATCTACAAAGGAATCACAGTTGGGCACTGCTCAGTGGGTTGGCATAAAAGTTTTAATCCCTTTATAGCCATCAGATGAAACTAACTGGTGGTCTAAAAAAGTGAAACAGTCTAAATCATTTACCTTTCAATAATTATTTTTTGATGTAAAAAGCATTTAAAATTCACCATCCTTGAGCTGCAAATAACATAAGGTGAAAATCACACAGGTTATGTATTGAATGGAGTACAATGAAAAGTATCTTATATTGAGCAAATAGAGGTGAGATATTGTTTTCTGTCTTTACAGAATTCAGATGATAACAGAATATCTATTTGTAAGCAAGCAATATTGCATTGAGAGATAAAGAAATAATTTACAACTTTTATAATTATGAAAAGATCATTTCTAATTTTATCTCATGGAGTTAAAAGAGAAACTTAATGTTCAATTAATTAACCTCAGTTCTGGGAGCATTAATAATACAACCTTGTTGTTGGCAAGAAGACATTTAACCTAACCTAACTTTATGATGTATTAACATATTGTTCAATATTACTTCTCCTGTGGGAAATGAGCAAAATTTGATGGTTATGGAGGAGTGGTGGGCTTAAAGGTTCAAGGGATAGCATAACATTTCCAGGAATTCCACCAAAGCTATGAGAATTGTGTGATAGCAATTAGAAAGTACAGCAAAGTAATATCCTAGAAATACTACTTTGGACCCAGTGAAATCAGATCTTACCTAAAATGCTTTGTTTTCTAATGATGTGTTTTAGAAATTAGATTTTAATCCATTTTCCTCTATGACTGTTAAGTATTGTTACCTTACCCTTTCTTTGTGCATTTGCATTTTCTATTTTCTGCAAAAATATAACTGCCAGTTTTGCACCTCATAGATAATCTAGTTCAACACCCCCTTACTTTACATATGAGAAATAGAATCCCATTTAGTTGTGGTGATTTTCCCATTCTACTCTACTGCTTTCTTCTTCTTGAATGGGTAAAATCATTAACTTCATCGAGGCTCTATTTATCCATTTACTCCATTCACTAGACACCTTTGTCAAGTCTGTTACTACATTAGGTTCTGGGAATACAAGAATAGACGTGTTCCTCCCGTAATCCAATCAATTGTTGGATGTCAATAAATAGTTTTTATACAAATCATTCCTGCGGTAACCTTCAATTTAAACAAACCAGAAAAACACAACTATACCATTATCAAAGAATAGAAAGAAACATATAGTTGTTCTGTTTATAAGCTTAAAATATTTAGAAAAGAGAATAAAAAAATGTTGAACTTATCTTAGATTGTGCCATTTATATTACACAAATCTCCTTCAGTCTCATTTGTACACTATAATGACTCTCATACCAAAATTGCTTGAAAGGAGAAGTTTTCCTAATAAAGTTAAGGTTCGGTTTACAAAAAGCATATCAATTTCATAAAGTGACATGGGCTGCTATGACAAGATCATCCTATAAAGGGACCGAGACTTGCCATTCTCACTCGTTTTATTCAGAGCAAGTAGAAACAGCCATAGGCCTAGGATTCCATTGACTACATTCTTTCCTGTTAGATATTCAATACATATAATTAGATTGATTGACTGACTAAACAGTCTTTACTGCACTGAAGGGACTATCTCTATAAAAGGAACCCCTTTTGTAGCCAAATCTTCTGAATGATGTCTTCAGTGCAAAGAAGCATGAGTATATCCCTCCAGAGAAAACTGATCTAATATCTTGGTGAAGAGACCTAGACCTATGTCCATTATTCTAAAGTCAATGCTATTGACATCATCAAATGCTTTTATTCTTTCCACTAGAGTACTTGAGAAATAAATATCATTGATGAGAACTATAGCCTGTTGATATGTTCCTGTAATTAATCTTAATTAATAATACATTAAATATTTTCCTGATTGTGTGCACATACATCACTTAACATTGATTTATGCCAAAGCCATTAGGAAGGATTTTGTGGCATATCACAGCCAAGGTTATTCTTTTCTTTATTTTTTTTTCTTCCTTACCCATCAAATAATGTCCCAGTTACCAAGAATGAACTAATCTGATATTTTTATTTGAAATGAAAGTATGGCTCCTGCCTCTAAAAAAAAAAAAGATTTCAAAAACTGTGTCTTTGTCTAAAATATATAGTTTAGAAAGTATTATATGTATGTGTATACATATGTATACATACATATACACAATAATGCATATATATGTGTATGCACGTTTATATGTATAAATATATATATATACAAATTTTATACATTTGTCACATATGTATATATAACAGAGAGAATTTAGTCATGAACACCATGCCTGTCATACATGCACAGCTTCAGACAAAAGTCATGCTAGGTTCACCTACTAAAGAGAGGAATGTGATACTGACAACCAGAACCCAGTAGGAAGACTGGGTAAGCCAACAGACATCTCCTCTTTTGGACTAATGGGATAACAAATGCAATGAGTTAAACTGTTAAAGCAAATTCAAATCTGCTCCAAATCAGCATCAATTTCCAAAATGTGTTAGATCATATCAAGACTTCTGAGCACGGTTAATCAAGTGAAAATTATCAGGTGAAAATTAAGGTGATCTGTAAAGGGACTAAGGAGAAATACACACACAATGGGAGGAACCCTGTCCGTAAGATGGATAGAGACTGAGATGAACAATGACCAATGTGTTAAAAGAGGTCACCAGGGAGGAGAGAAGAAGAGAATACACAAGAAAAGCAAGGCCAAGTTTGAGGTCAAACAGTCATAAATGAGTCACTTCCAAGATGTCACTAAAGGTGCAGGAACCCTAACAAACTGGGTCAAATGTTGAAAGTAAGCATATGGGGACTGATTAGTTTGGATTATGGGTGACGTAAATCAAGAAATACTGTGGAGTACTCTTTCCTTGATGCCTGGTTGGATAGTGTGAGAAGAAGGAATTTCATTGCAACTACCTTTTATTTTCAATTATTTAAGTACCATAGGCACCGTGATATCTTTTTAAAATTTAGGCTATCCATAACCAAGTTATATATTATATTAATAATAGAGCCCAGGGCTTCCCTGGTGGTGCAGTGGTTGAGAGTCCGCCTGCCGATGCAGGGGACGCGGGTTCGTGCCCCGGTCCGGGAAGATCCCACATGCCGCGGAGCGGCTGGGCCCGTGAGCCATGGCCGCTGAGCCTGCGCTCCGCAACGGGAGAGGCCACAACAGTGAGAGGCTCACGTACTGTAAAAAGAAAAAAATAAAATAATAGAGCCCAAAGTTGATTTGGTCTGCAAAATAGAATTTATCCTTGGAGATGAATAGCATAGAATTTGACTATATCCTTGGAGGAATCAAAATAAAGTAGTTAAGAGCACAGATCAGGAACATCTGCTTTTACATCCAGACTCCAATCAGTTATTAATTATATGACCTTGAGAAGGCAATATTGCCTTTTTCATTCTCACTTTCTTTATATATAAAATTGAGAAAATACTTTTTATCTCAAAGATGTGAAAGAAGATTAAATGAATTACTATACATAAGGTGATTTTTCACCACAGCTTGGAACATAGTAAAATCTCAGTAAACAATTGTTTGTTGTTGCTGTTTATTAGTGGTGTAACCCTCTGAGTTATGACAAGGTTTTAGAGATCACCATTAAAAATACATATTAAGAAGATTAAAGAGGGGCTTTCCTGGTGGCACAGTGGTTAAGCATCCACCTGCCAATGCAGGGGACATGGGTTCGAGCCCTGGTCTGGGAAGATCCCACATGCCGCGGAGCAACAAACCCCATGCACCACAACTACTGAGCCTGTGCTGTAGAGCCCGCGAGCCACAACTACTGAGCCAGAGCGCTACAACTACCGAAGCCCGCGCACCTAGAGCCTGTGCTCCCCCACAAGAAAAGCCACTGCAATGAGAAGCCCGTGCACCACAACCAAGACCCAACGAAGCAAAAATTAATTAATTAATTAATGAAAAAAAGAAAATGGACTCAAAAAAAAAGATTAAAGAAAGATTGAATCCTAAAAGAACAGGAGAAAACGTGTCGCAAATCAAAGAGAAACATATCAATAAAAGATGGCGTTTGAAGGCAATAAAATGAAGAAATGAGCTTTGTTTTTTAATTAAAATTTCTGTAATGGGGTAGAAATAGAATTTGCTTTATATAGTGTGGAAAGTTCCTGGTTTTGCAACAAGGGATGTTTAAACTGTGAATGAAGAGATAAAACACAAGTGATGCAAATCTAAGCAGGATCATTTGGCTGACAAGGAACAAAGGAGTTCAAGACTTTAGGAACCTTCATATATGCAAGGAAAGGGAAGTTAACCATATCAACAACCTCCCAAATGGATGTGGTACCTGGAAATAGAAAAATAATATTAAGAAATTAAAAGAAAATTAAGGGAAGGAAACGATAATGTAGACAAAATGCCCAGAAATGAGTCAGACAACAGAAAGCATGATTTTGTTAGCCACCAGTTACATAGAGCTGGTTACATTTGTCCCCAACTGAGTAGTCAGAACATAATCCTGAAAACCCTAGCTGGTTACCAGTAAATTGTTAAGAAGATGGTTTACTCTCTGAAGCCAAAGGTCAGCTTTGTTATTTTTTAACCTGATACACAATTTCATTGTTTACAATTTCAAGAGTAAAAAATAACAATGGAATTGGCTGTTTTCCCATCTGCATATTTTGGAAAATCACATGTTTTCCTGGTTTCTATTGCAAACATGAATAAGGATGGTCCTGACTATAAAATAATCAAGAGGCTATAATTTCTATCTTAATGAAAAAATAAGGCTAAATTTTTAGGACCTTGTCAACTTCTCTATTGATAAAGTAAGAGTAGGAAGGGAAGATATGATCCAGAAACATTTTTAAATGACAGGTGTGGATAAAAAATTGTTCAAAGTAGAACAACTATGGAACAAAAGCATTTAAGGATGAAAACATTTGTCATAGCAAATGGAAATACTGGGAGATAAAAAGAAAATTCAACAGTAAAGTGTGAAAATTTATGATAATAGAGTTTCACACAATATTTTCTGAAATGAGGTTGAATAAAAATGAGTAGTAGTAGATTGTAGCAGTCAATAAGCCAGTAATACATATAAGAAAGATTGAGTTTTGGGAAAGAATGAATTTTAAAAGGTTGGTTTGTCTTTCCTTAGAATGAACTATTTGTATATGTCTCTAATGAATTCACTTTGATTAAAAGAAAATCCAATGGATAATAAGTTGGATAAAACATGTAACAAAATGTTTCTGGCTCTGATGAAAAATCTCACAGATTTGCTACCACAACATATTATTACTTCTTGATAATGAGAAGCCCACATGAATTTTTTTTACCAATATTCTTAATAAGAGCTTGTTCCCATAGGAGATTAGACAACGAAAAGGCCCGGTATTGCTCGGAAAAAGCTGGCCACAACATAGAAATCCCTGCCAACATTGAGAAACTGGCAAAGCCCTCTCTGGGTGAGTGGCTGACCAGAGCAGACCAATCTTTCTCTTAAGGAACCATGGGCACTGCTTACGTGGGGTGAAGAAAATTCTTCTATGAAGGATATTCAGTCAGATGTTTCCCTAACATTACCTTGTTTATGTTTTCTTTGTGGAGTAAAAACCTCCTGGATTTTAACTTTGGAGGAATTGGCCAGAGTCAAGGAGGTGGCTTCAGTTGGCCTAACTGTGGAGCTTAAGAGCCAGAGCTCTGAAGTCAGATTTGTCATCTTGAATCCTGTTTCTGTCATTGCCTTGCTGTCAGATGGCTCACAGTTAGTTGATTTCTCTGAGCCTCAGTTTTCTCATTACTAAAATAGAGATAACACTTGAATGATATAGCTATGGGAACGGGGCCTGGGACAGAGGAAATTCTCAATAAATGTTGACTATTGTCATTATTACCTCAGTGTAACATCCCAGAAAATTCTCCACCACTTTCTGGCAGCTCATAAGAGATGAGGGCAACAAGATGTTACTGGGGTACCATTCTCCTTAACTTCCATCAAAGGTCAGATCTTGCTGGTTTTGTACCACAATTCATCAAGTGAATGTTCCATTGTGTTCTAGAATCATAGAGTGTCTGGTAGAGACTTTAAGGGGCCACCAAGTTTACTTTCTTGAGGGTTGTGCTTAATTTATCCAAGGCAAATGTTTCCTTGGCAAGCCCTAAAAGCCCGAGACAGAATTTCTTTCAGATGACATTGTGTCTAGTTGTATCTAAAAAGGACTTTGAGAGAGGCTCCTTCATTGGCAAATATTTTCTCCCATTCTGAGGGTTGTCTTTTCGTCTTGTTTATGGCTTCCTTTCCTGTGCACACACTTTTTAAACAGCCTGGGCTAAATCCTGCTCACTTACTTGTAACTTTGGTTAAGGTTCACTTATATGAGCTTCAGTTTCCTCAAATGAAATGATATCATAATACACATGTGCCTGAGTTTTGTGAAAATTATTTAATAAACAGGTATGTAAGAACTATATAAAATGTCTATCCAGTCAGCTCTTGGGAAAGGAGGGAAGTCGAAGACCTCTGTTTAATTATTGTGTGTTTACCAACACTGTATCAATACCTCACATAGCTC
This sequence comes from Neophocaena asiaeorientalis asiaeorientalis, assembly GCF_003031525.2. Taxonomy (NCBI): domain Eukaryota; kingdom Metazoa; phylum Chordata; class Mammalia; order Artiodactyla; family Phocoenidae; genus Neophocaena; species Neophocaena asiaeorientalis. Next base: position 11,191,756 of record NW_020185336.1, on the reverse strand, counting down.
TTTGAAATCACTTGAATGTTTTTCAGATCATGGAATTTGTCTCCTTTTACACAAGGCCTTTTGGCTTTATTAAATTTTGGTTTGAGTTCCAGGTATTTATTCATTCAACAAGCACCTGTTAAGCTACTACTACATACTAGGCATTGTTCTAGGGAGGGTGGGAGGGAGGGAGATGCAAGAGGGAAGAGACATGGGAACATATGTATATGTATAACTGATTCACTTTGTTATAAAGCAGAAGCTAACACACCATTGTAAAGCAATTATACTCCAATAAAGATGTAAAAATAAATAAAATAGATAACCAACAGGGACCAACTGTAAAAATAAATAAATAAATAGATGCTAGTGATGCCACAGTGAACAGGGTAGATACAGTTCCACCATTCGTAGAGTTTAAATTTAGTGGAGTAGATGAATAATTTACGAGTAAGAAAATAAATAGGACAGTTTCAAAGACAAAGCACTGTTGAGAAAATAAAATAGTGTAAGAGCAACTGGAAGAGATGGCTGCTTTTGATTGAATGATTCAAGAAGGCCTCTCTGTGAAAGTGGCATTTAACCAATGAATAGGTGCAGCCATATAGCAATGTTTAAGGCAGAAGACAAAGTGCAAAACCCTTAGATAAGGATGAGCTTGATATTTCTGAGGAAAAGGAAGAAAATCTGTCTTAGTTTTCTCAGTCTGCCATAACAGAATACTGCAGACTGGGTGGCTTAAACACCAGAAATTTATATTCTCACAGTTCTGGAGGCTGAGTAGTCCAAGATAAAGGTGTCAGCAAGATAGCTTTCATTCCCAGGCCTCTCCTCTTGGTTTGTAGGCAGCTGCCATCTCACTGTGTGTCCCAAACCTCTTTGTGGGTGCACAATGAGATCTCTCCCTCTCTCTCTCTTCCTCTTCTTATAAAGTCTATAAGATTATAATCCCTATTGGATTGGGCCCCACCCTTATGACGTATTTAACATTAATTACATTCTAAAGGCTCTATCTTCAGCTATAGTCATATTTGGGGTTAGAGTGTCAACATATGAATGGGGGGGTAGGGGAGGGACATCAGTCTGTAGCAGCTAGTGAGGTGTAATTAATGAGGGAGGGATTGATACAAGATACAAGTGGAGAGGTAGAGAGGGACTAGGTCATGAAAAGTCTTCTAGATTATTCTAAGGAGTTTGATTTTATCCTAAGCGATGGGAACTCATTGGAGGATTTGTAAATCATATTAAAATATGACTTACATTTTTGAAAAATTACTGTGGTGGCTCTGTAGAATATTGAACATAAAGGGGAAAGGGAATAACTAAGAAAACCAGTTTGAAGGCTACTTTTACAGTCAAAAGGAGAACTGATGGCAGCTTCAACTGGGACAGTAGTAAGAGGGAGGGCATAGTGATCTGAATTAAGATATGCCATAGAGATAGGGTCAACAGAGTTTGCTAATAGATTGGATGGAAAGGAATGTTAGGAGAAATAAAGTAAAAATCTTTAAGATTTTAGTTGCTTATGAGCTACTGGGTGGTTGGAGGTGCCATTTGCTAAGATGGAGAGACTGGAGGAAGGGCAGTTTCAGGTTGGGTAGGGCTGAATCTGGAGTTTTGTTTTGGACTTGCTGAGGTGACCCCCCCATTCAAGTGTAGCTGTCAGATGGGCAGTTGGACTCACATCTTGAGTAGTTAGGATTACTCTTAACAACTTGAGTGTCATCTGCTTATGGAGAGCATTTAAACCCATTGAACTGAATGAGATTTCCTACGAGAAAGCTTAGATTAAAACAAAGAGAGGCTCAGAACTGAACCTCAGGGCATAGCAACACTTAGAAGGCTAGCCTAGGAGGAGGCACCACAGCGAATCTAGGGTAGCTGCTGAGATAGGAACAAAGCCAGAAGAGTGTGGTGTTGTGGACGCTAAGAAAAGATCAGCTGGCAGAAAGAGAACAATCACTTTCCTGGAGTGCTGCTGAGAATATAAAGTGAGGATAAAAAGTGACTAGTATATCTGGTAGCGTGGAAGTGATTGGTGACCTTGCTGAGATTCAGTGGAGAGCTGTTGATGGAAGCCATCCTAAGTAGATTGAAGACCAAATGGGAAGTGTGGAATTGGAAACAGAGAATACACACCCATGTTTTTCAACCCTGGATTCACCTTAGAAATCACCTGTTGAACTTTGGAAATTTCCAATACCTAGTCTCAGAGCAGGCTAATCTCAAATCAATCATAAATGAGCTTCTGGGAGGGAGGGGGAGGACCTTGGAAGTATTTTCAGAGCTGTGGGTATTTTTAGAGTTCCCCAGATAAATCTAATCATGCTGCTGGCATTGAGAATCACTATAATCGACAAATGTTTTCGGACGTTGTTTTGTGTGTGTGTGAAAGAGAGCAGGGAGGTGACTATGTAGCAAAAAAAGTGTTTGTTTTTGTTATTATTGTTGTAGTTTTGACGATATTTTTTTTAATCAAAACCACTGGAGGATATTTATTTACCCATGAGAAGATCTAGTAAAGAGGGAGAAATTGATGATTCAGGGTAAAGGTAAACAATAGCAAGAGGAAAGTCCTTGAGGAGGCCAGAGGGGACAGAAATTGTATAATTTCAACCATCTTATCTTCTGTTGGCAGGAGTAGACATTTTTATTTCCCACCACTGGAGGAATACATTTTGCCCAATTTGCAGCTATAGTCTGATCCTGAGTGGGGAAAAGGTATGAAACAAGTCCTTAGTTTAAAAAAAAAAAAATGCTTTCCCTGAAACAATTTTAAAGGCTGTCTCTAATTTTTAATTTCTTTTTTAAAAAATCATTTTAAAAAGACAGTCCTCATACATGTTAGTGCTTTAGTTAAATATTAATTTTCCATAGAAACATTAGTCTTTTGGGGTCATTATGATCAACATGTAGAAATACTCATCTATCCCATATTTAGTTAATTAGGAATGAACAATTTATTCGATACAGAGCTTTTCAAAGTTTAAGAGCACAAGCCTAAGACCTTATACCTCACCCAGACAAATGCATAAACAAAATGAAAAGCCATTACCTAAAATCAAATTTGATAAGTATTATAATGTATTAGAAAAGAAGAGATGCTTTCATCAAAATTGGCAGATATAGAAGGCTACATTTTGGTGACTAGTCCAGACATCTTTGTGAGGATTCTAAAGCTTAATGGCTTTATAAAAAACAAATAAGCCTTTTTTCCCAGTTTATAAGAAAATTACTTGGATTTATACAAAACGGTTGGTTTAATTCAAAACTTCCAAGAGTCATCAAATTGAGTGAGGCTTTATTGTCACACTGACTTGAAGCTTGTTTAGTTAGAGAGGAGAATAGAATTTGCTCAGACTAATAGTCCTAAAGGTCTCAAGATCTTAGGGTGTGGAAGAATTCACTATTTCCTCTGCTTTGCTGATACATTTGTGTGGTTGTACATTTTTCCTAGTAACTAGAAGCAATAGAAAACAGATTTTTGGTCTCTGAAGCCCCATTAAGAAAGAGGTTATTACAAAATTCATGCAAATATTTATGCACAAATGCATTTATCACACTGTCATTTGTAATATTGTTCGGGGATAAGATCTGACAACAGTAGGGACCTGAGTAACTAAATAATGGTACATTTAATAGAGTATCATGCAGCCATTCAAATATTTACAAAGTGTTTTTTATTAGGAAATTGCTTAGGAAACAAAGTGAAATAAAAATGCAAAATACAGTAGGTTTTCAGCTAGATGAAAAATACATAGATGATAAATACTAAAAGGAAATGTCATAAAATGTTTCTTTTGCTCATTTCTGGGTAGTGGGATAATATGTGATTATTACTTTATTCTTCTGTATATTTTCTGTATATCCTTCCTTTCCATATATTCCACTGAAACTTCCCATGATGACTATACAATTCCCCATGTTAAAAAAAAAGTCATGACTTTTATAGGTGAACTCAAATCATGAAAATGTTATAAATAACCACACTTACTTTTTATTCCTTTTCAATATATGTTAAAATAAGTTAAAAGGTGGATTCCATCTTTCATATAAACATAATATATGTCTAAAAATATTTTAGAACTTTTTTTAAGGACACTATTTCCAGGAACTAAGGTAAACTAAAATTGAATTTTGGTTTTATAAAGTCAAAACACTAATTTTAAAAAGTATTTTAGGGCTTCCCTGGTGGCGCAGTGGTTCAGAGTCCGCCTGCCGATGCAGGGGACACGGGTTCGTGCCCCGGTGTGGGAGGATCCCACATGCCGCGGAGCGGCTGGGCCCGTGAGCCATGGCCACTGAGCCTGCGCGTCCGGAGCCTGTTGCTCCGCAGCGGGAGAGGCCACAACAGTGAGAGGCCCGTGTACCGCAAAAAAAGTATTTTAAAACCAAAGTCAGAGTCATGAAAACATTATGAAAAATGAATACTGTGCAAAAAGAATTCCTCAGTTTATAATAAAGCTTCACTACCTGTAATTTATTACCAGATGCTAATGCTGAGATCAAGACATCTGGCATAATATATGAGAAAGCATACTAATTAAAAAGGGAAAAGAACATTGAATTTAGCTGTTTTAGTAATCAAACTAAATACAGGAATGATATGACAAAATTGAAGTTGTATTATACATAAGTTCTCACAATTTAAATTGAGACTTGAATCTGAAAAACACCAACATTTTTCTGTCCCTTTCTTCTTTGATTCTGTCTGTTCACGTCTCCATAATTCAAAGCCTTGAATGTAATTTAAGGGTCATTTAATCCAGTGCTCCACCCCAATTTACTAAGAAAAAAAGCAGTGTCCCAAAAGTCATATTCCGTGTTGAAGTTCACAAAGATAATAAGAGATAGAACAGAGAGCTCCCTCAGTAGACATTTTTTCTTCAAAATCTTATATAAAAACCATACCTATTTTGTTTTTATTTTATTTATTGAAGTACAGTTGACTTACAATATTATATTAATTTCAGGTGTACAATGTAGTGATTTGATATTTTTTATAGACAACACACCATACAAAGTTGTTATAAAATATTGACTATATTACCTGTATGGTATATTACATCCTGTTACTTATTTATTTTATAACTGGTAGTTTTTACCTCTTAATCTCCTTCATTTATTTTGTGCCTCTCCCCACCTCTCTTCCCTTTGGTAACCACTAGTTTGTTCTCTGTATCTGTGAGTCTCTTTCTGTTTTATTATATTTTTTATTTGTTTTGTTTTTTAGATTCCATATGTAAGTGAAAACATATGGTATTTGCCTTTCTCTGTCTGACTTATTTCACTAGGCATAATACCCTTCAGTTCTATCCACGTTGTCACAAATGGCAAGATTTCATTCTTCTTTTATGGCTGAGTAGTATTCCATTGTGTATATGTATCACATCTTCTTTATATATTCATCCATCAGTGGGCAGTTAGGTTTCTGCCATATTGTGGCTATTGTAAATAATGCTGCTGCAATGAACATGGGGGTGCAGATACCTTTTCAAGTTAGTGTTTCATTTTCTTCAAGATAAATACCCAGAAGCGGAATTGCTGGATCACATGGTAGTTCTATTTTTAATTTTTTGAGGATCCTTCACACTGGTTTCCATAGTGGCTGCACCAATTTACATTCCCAGCAACAGTGTATTAGGGTTCAAGCTACAGTATTCTAAATAGTATCCTACAGGCACAAAAACAGACACAGACCGATGAAACAGAATAGAGAGTCCAGAAATAAACCTACCCACATGGTTGATTAATCTATATGAACGGAGGCAAGAATATACAATGGGGAAAAGACAGTCTCTTCAATTAGTAGTGTTGGGAAAACTGGACAGCTACATGTAAAAGAATGAAACTAGAACATTTTCTCATACCATATACATACATAAACTCAAAATGGATAAAAGACCTAAGTGTAAGACTTGAAACCATAAAACACCTAGGAGAAAACATAAGCAGTATGCTCTTTAACATCTGTCTTAGCAATATTTTTGTGGTCTGTCTCCTCAGGCTAGGGCAACAAAAGCAAAAATGAACAAATGGGACCTAATTAAACTTAAAAGCTTTTGCACAGCAAAGGAAACCATAAACAAAACAAAAAGACAACCTACAGACTGGGAGAAAATATTTGCAAACAATGTGATGAACAAGGGCTTAACTTCCAAAGTATACAAACAGCTCATACAGCTCAATATCAAAAAAACAAACAACCCTATCAAAAAATGAGCAGAAGACCTAGATAGATGTTTTTCCAAAGAAGACATACAGATGGCCAACAGGCACATGGAAAGGTATTCAACATCACTAATCAGGGAAATGCAAATCAAAACCACAATGAGATTCCACCTCACACCTGTCAGGAAGGCCATCAACAAAAAGACAGGAAATAACATACCTGCTTTTAAAATAAGCATCCTACGTTTCATTTTTTTTAATTTATTTTTTTAAAAATTGCTTTGTCTTACAAAATGGCTGAGTCAAAGACACAAAATCAGTTTTGATCAGAGTGGTAACAGCAAATGCTTTTCCATCTTAAGTATGAATCTCACCTTGGCCTTTACAAGTGTGGCAGGAGTACTGCTTTGATGACTTTTAAGGATTTATAAATAGAGTGTGAGTAATAACAAAGATATTCAGAGCTCTGTGTGGTTTATGTGTAAGTTGCATTGTTTGTTTAAGGCAGATTTCATACATCTGAGCGTCAGTTTTGGTCTCTTAAGTTGTGAGACGACAGTTGAGTTCAGATACGCTATAACTTCCCAAAGACTTTGGTGAGTTCTTCCTCCAGACTTGTCAGCTGAGACAGTTCACCAGTTATAACAAAGTATTATCTTTATTTCTGGCCTCCTCCCTTTTCCTCTTTCCTTCTTTCTTGGCTGTTGTGCAGTATAGAAATTGGGGCTCTGGGAGATGAAACCCTCCGTTTTGCAAAATGGAACATTATTTCACTGTATTACTATGAGCCATTTAGATACATGGCGAAGCTCCAGTATTCAGTAAACAACATCCAAATAGTTTATCCAGATCTCTTCCTGCTAGAGAAAGGACACTTACATACTGTTAACCTAGGGACGTTGTTGTAGTTGTTGCTTTTCACATCTGAATTCAGTATATTGCCTTTTTGACCTTAAAAGTATACAGGAGATGGTTAAATGAGTTTTCAATGAGATGTGATCTGATGACCCTTGCTTAGTACAAGGAAAAGTGATGAGCAGTTAGAAGCCATCACCAGAGATAAGGCTCTAAATTAAAGCTTAACTGTACACTTCAAAACTGAACAATGAAAAGGGAGTGGGGGACCCAATACCTAACTGTGGTGCAGTTCAGTGAAAAGAGGGTGGTACTGATGTCAGGTATCCTGGCTGCCCTTGCAGAGGTTGCCACCATACATAATTGTTTCATTAGTTCGATTTATAAAAACATGGAAAAAACATTCAGTGACACATTTAGAATTAAAGAAGAGTGTGTTTTTTCTGTCAAAGTGTAAATTCCATATTGATATTTGAACTGAAAAAATAAAAATACCCAGCTTAGAGTGTACATTGGAATGCCCCAAACCCAGACTTTTTAAACTACCCTGGTTTTTCATATCTTTAAAAGAGACAGAGAGCAATCTAATAGACTAATAGTGATTTAATTCATCTAATGATTAAATCTGATCAGTTATTTCGAATGCAATCATTCATTCCCTGGACAGTCAAGTGTAACGATAATCTACAGATGTTCTCAGAGATAATGCTCAGGACTCTGGTAAGAAGGCAGAGGTGACCAGCCTAAGAAAGGCAGAAAGAGGCCATAAACTGGGACAAAGAGAAAGCACTGTGTGGCCATGCCCACGAGCCTCACCCCTCAGAAGCAGCCTTTGCTCATCCCAGAAAGCCTAATTCAGAATGTCTTCCTCTGCTCATCTGAGGATTGCTCCAAAAGAACTGTAATGTAAGGAAACAGATGTAACCACTAGCCTAAGGAATGTTTCACTGAGAAAGGGCAACAAGAATGTGGACACTAATGCAGGAAGACAAGCAAAATTGCAGCCGCCAAGAGCCCGGCTTCAGGAGCCAACGATTTATTTATTCTTTCCTTTCTCGTTCAGCTCATAGGGGTCAAAACAAGTTGACTTTGATAATGAAATTTTCAAACCACTTACAAAGCAGGTAAATTGTGGTCTTTCTGATATGGTCTCAGGAGAGCAAGTGCTTTTTTCCCAGCTATTTCCAGCTACTCTTTCAGCAGGAATAGGAAGTCCAACCGCATGCTTTGGAAGCAGTTCGAGTTTTAAAAGGAAAAGGCTTCCATCTACTGGATTCTTTGAGTAATAAAGAGTATGAGAGTCCACAGCAGATTTTCTTTGGGTGTTGGCCATGCCTAACCTGGCATGTCCACTTTAGAGGTTTCATGGTTCTTTTAAATTGCATTTTATTTGAAGAATCTATCTGTTAATGAAAACATTCAGCTTTTACAAAATATAAACCCCACTTTATGTCACACAAAGGAGTCAAAAGAAACATATAACTTGCCTCTCTTTTCACTTGGAAAAAGTGATATGGAGCAGTAATATAATCAACAAAAGTTATATTTATTAAGAAAATTCATAATAAAAATAACCTTTCCTGCAATATCAAGATGATTGGGAAAAATGAGGCGTTTTATTTATACAGTCACTTCACTTTTCTTCATTTCTAAAAATTATCTTTTCTTCATTAGAGTGCCCCTCCTTTGAGTTCAGCTAATGCTACTTAATGACATACCATCTTGTTCATATGTTGCATCACCCAGTTAGATAATCTTACATTTAGATAATAGCAGGAATCTTTTGGGGACATACTTTGAAGTACACTAGAGGGTATATATACAGTTTAAGATAATTCATGTAATATTTCTTTTCTGTAATCTTTCACTGAGTCAGTACGAAGAGGTAAAGATCATCTTTTCCTCAGTAGAGTTGGATTCTTAAAAAGAATGTAAGAGTTTAGAGCTTTTATTTAAAACAAATTACATAACAGAATGAAGATGTGGGTGCAGCATAACTTTTGGGTGTCTGGTCTTACTGAACTCTCATGAACTTGTGATCCTAATTTATGTCAAAATCATACTGAATATCTTTTACACTGAATAAAAATAAGCAAGAATTGGCAGATTAATGTCCATTTATAACTATGGCCATTATATGAAAAATTAGACAAAATTTTAAAACCATGACATTTTTTTTTTACCTCAAACATATAGATATCGAAGACAGTATTATTTGTGGTTTTTCCATTGTCCCATGAGGCTAGATTGAAGAAATAAAGCAGAAATATCTTAGTATCTGTCTCCTAAGTTACAACAAGTATCTAAGGATCCCCAGATGGGTTCTCTATGGCTTTAACTAATTCCTTCCCTTCTAAAGTAGTGAATATAAATTTTATACCTAGAAAAGAATAAATCTTGGGAAAGTAGAATTCTGTTAGGGTTGCTGTAGACTTCATCTTGAATACTGTTAGCACCAGAATCTGGAATATACTAGAATGTTAGGATTGACCCAGTCAAGATAGGACCTTAAGTGTACCTGCAGGATTTCCTAAAATAGTACTTTTGAAGACAGTGAAATGATTTGCTGAGAATAATAGGCAATGTAAATAGTTTGTTTACATATATTAGCTTGGTAAGTATATGTAACAGATATTAAATTATAAAATGATGTAATAGTAGTTCCTCTTTAGTAAGGACCTATTTTACTCCTGTGGCTTCCTCTTTTTGAGTTTTCTGTGTTCTGTTGTCTTTTTTTGTGACCAACCTTTTCACATCTGTGACTCATGTTGATTGACACTGGGAATTTTTTTTTAAACTTTGTACTTTAATAAAGGTTAATTTTTAAAAATACAAAACCTATTGCTTTTTCATATGTAAAAAGATAAATTGAAATATAATTTTTAAAAACCAAACATATATATCTTATTTATATTAAGTCAAATATTTATATTAAACATGTGTTCCCAGACACCAAAATAATTTTTTTTAATTCTACTATACTAATAGACCTATCTCATGTATGTCTTTTTTTAAAATAAATTTATGTATTTATTTATTTTTGGCTGCTTTGGGTCTTCGTTACTGCACACAGGCTTTCTCTAGTTGTGGTGTGCAGGGGCTACTCTTAATTGTAGTGCACAGGCTTCTCATTGCAGTGGCTTCTCTTGTTGTGGAGCACAGGCTCTAGGGTGCACAGGCTTCAGTAGTTGTGGCTCGTGGGCTCTAGAGCACAGGCTCAGTAGTTGTGGCACACGGGCTTAGTTGCTCCGCGGCACGTGGGATCTTCCCGGACCAGGGCTCGAACCTGTGTCCCCTGCGTTGGCAGGTGGATTCTTAACTACTGTTCTACCAATGAAGTCTCATCTCATGTATGTCTTAACTAATTTGTCCTTCTGTAGGTGTGTGGGTTTCATGAGTTTCTCATGAATGATATATGTGTATGCATATGTTAATACATGCATGTAAATGTACATGTTCATGTGGGAGTGTGAGTGAACATGCTTATTAAGAAGAATTATTATTTTTTTACATCTTTATTGGAGTATAATTTCTTTACAATGTTGTGTTAGTTTCTGCTGTATAACAAAGTGAATCACCTGTATGTATACATGTCCCCATATCCCCTCCCTCTTGCGTCTCTCTCCCACCTCCCTATTCCACCTCTGGGTGGTCACAAAGCACCAAGCTGATCTACCTGTGCTATGCAGCAGCTTCCCACTAGCTATCTGTTTTACATTTGGCAGTGTATATATGTCCATGCCACTCTGTCACTTTGTCCCAGCTTACCCTTCCCCCTCCCCGTGTCCTCAAGTCCATTCCCTATGTCTGCGTTTTTATTCCTGTCCTGCCCCTAGGTTCATCAGAACCTTTTTTTTTTTTTAGATTCCATATATATGTGTTAGCATACAGTATTTGTTTTTCTCTTTCTGACTTACTTCACTCTGTATGACAGACTCTAGGTCCATCCACCTCACTACAAATAACTCAGTTTCATTTCTTTTTATGGCTGAGTAATATTTCATTGTATATATGTGCCACATCTTTTTTATCCATTCATCTGTCTATGGACACTTAGGTTGCTTCCATGTCCTGGCTCTTGTAAATAGAGCTGCAGTGAACGTTGTGGTACGACTCTTTTTTTTCTTTTTTTTTTTTTTTCACGGTACGCGGGCCTCTCACTGTTGTGGCCTCTCCCGTTGCGGAGCACAGGCCCCGGACGCGCAGGCCCAGCGGCCATGGCTCACCGGCCCAGCCATTCCGCGGCATGTGGGATCCTCCCGGGCCAGGGCACGAACCGATGTCCTCTGCATCGGCAGGCGGACCCCCAACCACTGCGCCACCAGGGAAGCCCTGGGAAATTTTTTAATCTTATTTTTAAATCAGATGATTTCTTGGCATTTGTGAGAGAGAGAGATTAGCTTTTGCACTTGGTCCACTAACAAAATCAATCCTAGACCTTCTAAATTTAACAATAAAGGAAAAATCACTCTGTAGCTTTAGTCTATGCATTAACCTTAAATTATTTAAGAGACTTTAAAAAGGAAATAAAATGAAGTTATACAGACATAGTTCCTCTGACTTAAAAGTAATAGTTCATTCACTCATTCACTTAACAAACATTCATTATTTAATATGTGCCAGGCATTCTTCTAGGTCCTGAGGATGTAGAAGCACAAGAAACAGACAAAGGTATTATTTTTATGAGCTTACCTTGTAGCATGAAGAAAGACAATAAATGAGATAAGTAAATAGTATGTGTGATTATGATAGTAGCTAAGGAAATTAGTGGATAATGAAAGGGGACTAAGCGGAATGGCCATGCCATTTTAGATAGGGTGGTCAAGAAAGGCCTCACGGAAAAATTTAGTGATTTGACCATCCTGGCACAGTGGACTCCTGCTGGAATGAAACTCAGGGGTCTCTAAGGACATGCCAGCCTTTTGAGGTGCATCCCATTTTAGCTGGGTTATTCTGACCTACCTCCCCATGACCAGGTTCCTATGACCCCCATCACCTGGGAGTACCCTTAAAGCCAAGCAGACTACTCAAATTTCAGACCCCATGACCATTTCACCTCCAGTTTCCTGTCCAGGGAACTGACACAGGGAACACCAATTCTCTGTAAGAGAATCCTATCCTTATATACCACACTTACATTCAACCCCCATTCAAGAAGCTCACAGGGATCATAGCAGGAGGTTGCTCTGCTATACTTGCTCAACGTTCAGATTAAAATTGATTATTTGTTCCAGATGTTACTGTGCCCTCCTGGCTGGCTACCTTACAAATGACCTGAAATGTGTTGCTTTGTGCCTCTTCTCTTGAGACAGTCTAGAAGTGTATTATAACTAATATGTTAGAGAGAATGTCTTCTTCATGAGCTTCCTTCTAATAAGAAAGCCTGAACTCTAGGAAAGTTACTTCGAAACAATTATTCAGCTTCTGTGTTGTAGGTGCCAAATCTAATGTAGTTTACACATGCATAAAAATTGCATTTCCTTTTTTCTGTGTTAAACAACACAGAGGGCAGGTTGGTTGCAACAATTTCGTGTATTACAAAGGCATGTATTTAAAGTCATGTATTACAACGTCAGAGTTTTTCTCTGATTAACCATAATTACTTTGTCTTACATAATTAGGAATCTTCTCTCTGCACTTAAAATTTGATAAACTGTGACTTAAAAAAATGTTAAATGCCCAGTCTCATGAAGATTTCTTGTTATGCTATGTAAAATGGAACCATGATAACAGCAATAATTTCAGAGAACATATGTGGCTGGAAATACATAACGTGTGCTTAATAGATGATACCTAGCTCTTTTAAGCAGAAAACAAAACTACATCAGCAGCACTTGCTTTCAAAACCACCTAAATTTTAGTCACTTGCCCATTTTGGCAGGACTGTTGAAAAATTTGTATTTGTGTATGCTAATAAAACATACGTCATATTGGCTAAGGACTAACAGTATGCTCTAATAAAATAAACCCACCATCCAAAATGCTATGTAGCTTTTCCTCCTTTTTAAGAAAGCTTTAAATTGGATTTTACTAACAAGGTTTGATCAAATGTTCTTAATCTTTTGTTAGTGTTACTATTAACCATCTTTAAGAGTAGAGACCTTGGTTATGAAGCTATGAGTGAAAGTTAAAATATTGCTAGTGTAAATAATTTTAAAGGAATTCATCTTTGGTCTATTACCATTATCAATATTCTCCCACATTTTCAGTTCCGTAGAACTGAATCTATAGAAGGATTCTCGTGTTGTATATCTAGAAGAAACTTTTAATAATCACCTAGAAACTATTTAAATGTAAAAGCATACTGATGTGTTAATAATTACTGAATATTACTTAATTACCTAATATTACATAAGTCCCATAGTGTCTGTATTCTGTAAATGTTGAAACAGCATTGGTTTATTGTCAAGCAGAAGTCTATAATTATACCATATAGTAAGTAACCATACAATTTTAATGTTCTTAAAAACTTGTGATGAATTTGATAATACTGCCTTGCAGAGTATTTCTTAACTCAGTAAACACTGAACATTGGGAAGGAAAAAAAATACAAGATTGAAGACTACCTAAAAAAGATGAAAGGGATTAAGATTGGTGAGCCCTGCGAAAGTATTAATAACTAATAACTATTATCTCAAGTAGCAAATATCTTAATCCATGACTCAAATCACTGAAAATTGCTTTAAAATTTTTCCAAGCCAGCAGAAGGAATGCAATTATATTTAAAAAATTCCCATTTGTATCTAAAAATTCAAAACGTGGAATAAATAAGACTGTAATCTATTATTAGATTATGAAATACTTTACTGTAAAGTTTATATAACTGAACAAAAGGCATTTATAATTTTTTGACATAACAATAGTTAAAATATTCGAGCTCTCACTTTGTGCCAGGGTACGTTGTATACAGTATCTCATTTATTTTTTCACACTGATTCTATGAAGTAGTTACAATTGTTACCTCTATTGTACCTTATACAAGTAAAGTAGTTTATTCAAGGTCATATGGCTACTATGTGGTGGATCTGGAATTCATTGTCAGGTGGATCATTCACACATGCAATACTGTAATTAGTCATCTAAGTTTCTGTTGCTCCAGTTTTCAGTCTAATCCTTTTTTTTGTGTGGTACGCGGGCCTCTCACTGCTGCGGCCTCCCGTTGCGGAGCTCAGGCTCCGGACGCGCAGGCTCAGCGGCCATGGCTCCCGGGCCCAGCTGCTCCGCGGCACGCGGGATCCTCCCAGACCGGGGCACGAACCCGTGTCCCCTGAATCGGCAGGCGGACTCCCAAACACTGCACCACCAGGGAAGCCCCAGCCTAATCCTTTTTAGACTCCAGTACGATATTTCAGGAAAATGGTGTTAGAATATCTATCTTTATGTATTCTTAAATGGATCATGTATTAATACATCCAGATGTTCAACTTTAAAAGACTTTTTAAATGTTTATATTAAGAAGTAAATGATTATCTAAATAATTTCAAAATATTCTCCCCTAATTTTTTTTTCTTAGTTTTTCATAGTTTTCTAGGAAGTTTTTTTAAGATGATAGATAAAGAAAACATTTCAGATACAGTCTAAAATGACACAAAAAGGCAATGGACTATCTATTGATGTGTAATAACTTACCACAAACCTAGTGGCTTAAAACCACACACATTTTATTGTCTCACATGTCCTGTGGGTCAGGAGTCCGGGCAAGGCCTAATGGGGTCCTCTGCTTCAGGGCCTCTCACATGGCTGCAATCAACATCTCAGCCAGGGCTGCTGTTTCACTCAAAGCCCAACTGGGGAAGGATCTGCTTCCAAGTTCACATGATTGTTTTCAGAATTTAGTTCCTTGCAGATTGTCAAAGTGAGGGGTTCAGTTCCTTGCTGGTTTTGCCAGCAGTTTCATGCCTCTCCATTGAGAGAGTTGCATATTGCAGCTTACAGCAAGGCAGCTTAATTCACCAAAGCCAACAAGGGAGACATCTTGCCAGCAAGATGTAAGTTACGATCTTAATGTAACATCACCTTAGTGACATCCCCTCACCTTTGTCATATTCTCTTTGTTAGAAGCAAGTCACAGGTTCTGCCCACACTCAAGGAAAAGGGACTACAACAGGGGCCTGAATTCCAGAAAGTGGGGACAATCAGGGCCGTTTTAGAGTCTGTTTGTCACAGAAAATAATACAGAAATAAAGAATGATTAATCCTTGGTAATAGACAAAGAAAAATAACTTTTATTTCCCTAAATATTCCTAAAAAAATAAAACCAGATGGCATTTTGTGTAAAGCCCATCCAGTTCACTCTCCATCTCACCACACCCATAGTTGATTAACATTTCAGCTTCAATGATCACTTCCTTGGAGAAGCCTTCCTGACCTCTCCTCCCTAACCACCAGCTAGGATCAGCTGCCTATTCTATGCTTTTATACTCTGAACATATCTCAGATACATTTGTAATTTTACATTTGGTAATTTTCATTTGTGTTGGTTATTAGTTAACTACTGACTAAGCCGTGAGGGAAGAAACTGTATGTAGTTTTTGTTCAACACTTTATTTCTATCACCCAGTACAGTATATAACACAGAGAGAGAAACAGTGAAAACATACTGTGTGAAGAAACACGTTGAAAGCACTGAACTGAAGTCGAGAGACCTAGGTTCCAATGCAAGCTCTTTCACTTATCAGCTGTGCTACTTCATGCAGGTCCAATTAGCTTTCTGAGCCTTAGGGTTTTTTTTCATCTATGAAAGGTCAATTCTAACTCAGTTACAATTTTGATGCAATTTTGTGATTTTATACAGCTCTTTATCAGTAAATATTTACTGCACTGAAATTTTTTCCCCAAGTTTTCAGTAACTACCTCCTTTATTTTCTGACCAATGATGTTGAGGTTTTAACCTATTTGCAACAAGCAAAATCAAAGGACAGGAGAAATAATGTGAGACACTTGAATCAACATTTGCAAGTTTATTTATATTTTAAGAAACTCTCCTGATATTCTTCAGAGTTTGTGCATTTGAATACCATATCTATGGTATGATTTAAAATGCTTTCCTTTCCCTTAGACAAATCAAACCTTCACCAGAAAACAAAAAACTACATTATACACATGCTATTCCTTTCAAGATGTTGGCATCCTGCCTTCCCCTTCAGCTGCCCAACCCCCCAGAGGGTTTGTTGAATTAGATGGTAGCATAGACTTAGACCGGTGACATCCTAAGAACAATACGAAGCTCTAAAAAGAAGAGAGGCATGTTAGAATTCTCTGTGTAATGGAGTACTAGACTCTAATGGAGAAGAATATTTTAGCATCACAATAGTACAGCTGACACACTTGGCCTGTTTTCATCATTACTGAACGTTGCCTTTACTTGGTAACTGCGGAGAAGTTCTCATACCAAGCAGTGTTAAGTGTGGTTTGTGAACTGTATCTTTTGTATGCAGTAAATAAACTTTGCTTTGCTTTCACTATCAAGTCTTTGACATGACTGGTGCTAGAAGAAGTTAAATACTGCATGGGAAACCCAGGAACAATATGTTACTCTACGTTTCCTCCCAATCATAAGTCAAACTCATGCTTATTGAAATTTTTGTCATGGGTTGCTCCATAGTAAGAGTGCACAGTATCCCTGGGGTAACTAATGACTCTTCTGTAGCCTTTTTCAGCTCACTCATTTGTAGTAGTTCAGGACAGAAGGGGGAAATTTTGTTGTTGACAATGGAGGTTGAGAATATTTTTATAATTTTTATTTCAAAACAGAAATCAATATGTTCTCTTAGAAGTTTTTTTTTTTCTTTTAATCTGAATTCCTACTGTTAGTGTTCTCCTTAACTGAAAAACCATGATTACGGAATCTGTGTTTTTCTTGTGTGGCGTATGTGTCAAAATCACCATAATGCACAAACGTAGGTAGGGGAAATATAAAGTACAGAGATGTGTGGAGCTTCAGCTTCATTTTGCTAGTACTTTGGGGTTAGAAAAATGCTTGGATTGAGACCTTAAATGATACCTATAGGAGTGCAATTCTGAGAAGTCTTGAAAGTGAGGTATGCTGTGCTTCCCACTGAAAGGGCATCAGGGCCAATGTTAAAGTTGTTGATTTCCCACTCCATCTGATATACAACAGAAGTGCACAGGCTCAGAGAATTACTAGCCTACTCTTCTGTGATGGGATGATGTGCCCCTTGAGGTCCATATCCACATTAAAACAATTATCCACATTAAAACAATAGCAAACATAAGAGGTAACATTTAGTAAACACTATGTATCATGCACTGTTTAAGTGTTTTACTTGTTAACTCATTTAATAATCACAATAACATTCTAAGGACGATGCTATTATTATGCCCATCTAATAGAGGAAAAAACTGAGGCCCTATGAGGTTACATCAATTGCTCAATATCACACATCTAGTACATTGCAGAGCAGAATTCAAACCCAGGCAGTGAGAACCAGTCTCTCTCTAAGTGAACTGGTGTGTTCTTGATCTCCTTTAATCATATCTCCACATATTCAGACTTATTTTCCTTTGCTGAATAAACAAATATTTAAAAGGGACAGAAGTCATCCCTGTTGAAATACACACACACACACACACACACACACACACACACACACACACACACACACTGTAGGTTTACATTTTGTTAGCCTAAATAATGAAGAACTGACTATGTGTACTTAGTATTTCTTCTGTTTGAAACGTGCTCCACAATATGATCTCAGGTATTGCTTTAGTTTATAAACTGTAATAACCAATTCACACTAGTCTTCCTGGGCCATATTAGTTTTTTTTTTTTTTCCCTAATAACTCACAATCCAAAAACATAATTAGATTTACTTATTGGCTTTGCAGACAAGGCTGACAAAATACAGACTAGGAAAATGCACTCAAATATTTAAAATTGTTAATGATGTTCTTTGTTAATGAAACCAGGTAATGCTCTGGAGCCAAATTTTGTATACAATTATTTCTCCCCCCACCCCACCTCCCTCTCTCTCTCAACACTTTCAGTAAGTGTTAAGTAGTAATTCTAAGTCATGAAAGCAAATAGAGGCATACTTCTTAAATAGAGACATACTTCTCTCTTTTTTTTAAGTTTTATTGGAGTATAGTTGACTTACAATGTTGTGTTAGTTTCAGGTGTACAGCAAAGTGAATCAGTTATATATATACATATATCTACTCTATTTTTTTTTTTTTTAGATTCTTTTCCCACATATGCCATTACAGAGTACTGAGTAGAGTTCCCTGTGCTATACAGCAGGTTCTTATTAGTTATCTATTTTATATATAGTAGTGTGTATATGTCAATCCCAATCTCCCAGTTTATCCCTCCCCCTCATCCCCTGGTGACCATAAGTTTGTTTTCTATATCTGTGACTCTACTCCTGTTTTATAAATAAGTTAATTTGTACCCTTTTTTTTAGATTCCACATATAAGCAATATCATATATGATATTTGTTTTTCTATGTCGTCTTCACTTAGTATGACAATCTCTTGGTCCAACCATGTTGCTGCAAATGGCATTTTCATTCGTTTTTATGGCTGAGTAATATTCCACTGTATATATGTATATGATGGACATTTATGTTGCTTCCATGTCCTGGCTATTGCGCTGCAATGAATATTGGGGTGCATGTATCTTTTCGAATTATGGTTTTCTCTGGGTATATGCCCAGGAGTGGGATTGCTGGATCATACAGTAGTTCTATTTTTAGTTTTTTAAGGAACCTCCATACTGTTCTCCATAGTGTCTGTACCAATTTACATTTCCACCAACAGTGTAGGAGGGTTCCCAAGACATACTTCTTACACACATGGGAGAAAGTGAGAGAGAGAATGACATGGAATGCAAAAGAGGGAAGAGAGAGCATGTGCCAGAGATTAGTACAACTAATATTTAAAGAATAACTATTGGCACCAGGTACTGTTCTAGGAACTGAACATAAATACACCCATCAATGAATATATGTGTTTGTATTTACTACCATTGTCTCAGTTTAATTAAAATCTTGCAATGGAAACTTGCTAATGAAATATTTGAAAAGCATATAGAATTTTTCCCCCAACAAAGGTTTTTCTCTAGCAGGATCAATTTATGTCCTGTAAATGACTAATTTTTTTGCTTAGACATAGAAAATACAATAAAACTATGTTTCTCAATACATTTTCAATGGAGTAGTATTGTCAAAATTTTTCAGAAAGGACAGTTAAATTTGGGAAATATTACTTTTGATATTCAAAATGCACTGTAACATAGTAAAGGTTATGAGAAGTCTTGTAGTAAAGATACTTATTTGAATTTAGCTCATTGTTTCTATTAAAATATGACCAGCTAATAAATGTTAAAATACTATATTTCGTCTAATTTAAACTGTCATCAATTTAAAGATCACCATTTTCTTATTTGCCGCTGAGAAAAAGTCTCCATTTTAAGTATAATGTATCACTTCCTTTTCACTTAAAATTATTTTGTCCCTATTACGGGAACTCTTTCAGACATAAACTACTCAGATAGCTTTTTGATCATATGTCATTCTTGTACTACACAGAATTTGTTTTAAATAAGCAAAATAAATTGGTAAAGCAACTTCTTCATATTTGGAGGCTGACCCTTTTGAATCACTTTTCAATGCAGATTTACTGGTGTGTATGTGTTTTCCATCTACTGTCATTCTCAGTACCATCAAGATGATTGATAATGTGGGCTTTCTTAAAACATTGTTATTCCTGGGATTTTCTTTAAAGTCCCTAAAACCATTCAAGAAATTTTCATCTTAGCACTTTCTTGATCTTACCAGAAGTATCAAAGGAAAGTTTTTCAGACAATAATCAGGATGTATTTAAATGCCTATTGATTTAAATTTGCATTAATTAATTACTGAAACTGCAATTGGCTTGTTATTCTACAGAGGAAAACAAGTTTGCACAGGTTCAAGCAGCATCAGTTACAATACAACGTGTTCTCCGCTCGAGCAATTGTAAGATGCCATTGATTATAAAATATATCACGACTTCAGAGAACATATAATAATATGTGTCACGAAACTGAAGAAACAGTTACTTCCAGCATCCTGCAGAACGAGGAATGGATAGTACAAAATTCGTGAAGCATTTTATGGAAATATTTTGGTTGATCATTCAATTGCACACTGAAACTTTCTGGCTTGTATTTAATTGTCAAATCAGTAGAAAAACTCCCAATTATGTCATTACTGATCATTTATTTCTGTGAATTCAAGTTTGTCCTGGATCTTGGATCACATTGATCTGTTAGGACTGGAAGAATTTGCCAAATGGATCCTATCCTTCAAGGAATGATAATTACCATGTCATGTACCACCATCCAGGGAAAGATATCTCTGTACAGGTTTTTCAAAGTTTCTCCAGTTTTTCGATGTTATTAGTAGAGTGGGCAAGAGCTTGGACTGTGATAAATGGATGTGAATGACTTCTAATCCTCCTCCTGATATTTTCTAAGTAAGCTTGAGCATGTTATTTAACCTTTTAAAGTCTCAATTCTTTCATCCTTAAAAATAATAATAGATAGGGATACTACAGAGATTTAATGAGAAAGTATGTATGAGAGTATCTATAGTGGACTTTAGGAAAAAACATGAAGTGAAAAAATTTAAATTATTTTACGTTTAAAGTAATTACTGATAGGTATGCACATACTGCCATTTTGTTAATTGTTTTCTGGTTATTTTTGTAGTTTTTTGTTCCTTTCTTCTTTTGCTCTCTTCCCTTGCGATTTGAGGACTGTGTTTAGTGTTATGTTTGAATTCCTTTCTGTTTTGGGTGTGTATCTATTCTAGGTTTTGGATTTGTGGTTAGTATGAAGTTCATATATAACAGCCTTTATATATAAATATTTTAAGTTGATGATCTCTTAAGTTTTAATGCATTTTAAGAACCTGAGTTTTTACTCCCCCTTCATGTTTGTTATTGACA
Organism: Neophocaena asiaeorientalis asiaeorientalis; assembly: GCF_003031525.2. Classification (NCBI taxonomy): domain Eukaryota; kingdom Metazoa; phylum Chordata; class Mammalia; order Artiodactyla; family Phocoenidae; genus Neophocaena; species Neophocaena asiaeorientalis. The sequence continues at coordinate 11,170,797 of NW_020185336.1, read as the reverse complement.
TCATATTTTACATTTTTTTGTTTCATGTATCCTTTAATTACTTATTGTGGATACAGATATTACTACTTTTGTCTTTTAACCTTCCTACTAGTTTTATAAGTGGTTGATTTACTGTGTGCTTGCCTTTACCAATGAGATTTTTCCTTTTGTAATTTTCATATTTCTAGTTCTGGTCTTCTCTTAAGCTTTTGCTTGTCTGTAAAACTCTTTCTCTCTCCTTCAAGTCGAATGATAGCCTTTCCAGGTAGAATATTCTTTATTGCAGGTGTTTTCCTTTCATCACTTTGGATATAGTGTGCCACTCCCTTCTGGCCTGCAATGTTTCTGCTAAAGTCAACTGATAGCCTTTATGGGAGTTTCCTTTAAAAATGTTACTAGTTGCTTTTCTCATGCTGCTTTTAAGATGCTCTCTTTATCTCTAATTTTTGCCATTTTAATTATAAATTGTCTTGCTGTGGACCTCTTTGGGTTCATCTTGTTTGGGACTCTCTGTGCTTCCTGGATCTAGATGTCTGTTTCCCAAGTTAGGGAAGTTTTCTGCTATTACTTCTTCAGATAAGTTCCCTTACCCTTTCTCCTATTGGGACTCCTATTATGCAAATGTTAGTATACTTGATGTTTTCACAGAGGTGTCGTAAACTATCAGCATTTACAACATTGTTTTCTTTCTCTGTTCAGCTTCAGTGATTTCTACTCTTTCAGTCCACTGACTGTATCCTCTGTGTCATCTCTGTACTGTTGATTCCTTCAAGTGTATTTTTTTATTTCAGTTACTGTACTCTTCAGCTCATTTTGAGTCTTTATATTTTTTAACTCTTTGTTAAACTTCTAATTTCATCTATTCTTTTCCCAAGTTTGTTGAACATCTTTATGATTATTACCTTTAAGCCTTTGTCAGGTAGGCTATTTATCTTCACTTCATTTAGCTTTTTTCTATGGTTTTATCTTGTTCCTTCGTTTGGAACATATTCCTCTCTAGCCTCATCTTGCCTAACTTTCTGTGTTTATTTCTATGTATTAGGGAGGTTATGTCTTCCAATGTTTAAAATGTGGCCTTATTTAGGTGACTTCCTATAGGGCCCAGCAGCACACTCCCCTCTGGTCACTAGAGCTTTGTGTTCTTTATGCTCTATGTGGGCAGCACGTTGCCTTTCTCCTGTGGCAGAGCCAACTACTGTTGGCTTGCTGATAGGCAGGGCTGGCCCCTGGCCAGGTTGATTGCCAGGCCTTGCCTGGTGTGGTGGCTGCTGGCCCCCTAATGAGCAGGATTGGGTCCTGGAGTGGCTGGCTGCAGAGCCCAGTGGGGTGCAGGGCTGGTTTCTGCCAGCTGGTGGGCAGGGCCAGGTCTTAGAGTGACTGGTTGATGACCAGGGATGCCAGGGTTGGTGCTAGCCCACTGATGGTCCAGGCTGGGTCCCAGCATGGCTGACTCTGGGGTCCGGGGGTCATGGGACTGGTGCTGGCCTGCTGGTATGCATGGCCCAGTCCCCACTCAGCTATCTGCATACCATGGGGAATTGGGGCTGTTGCTGGCCCCTGGCACTTACAGGGTAGAGGGAGGATTTCAAAATGTCACTTGCCAGCAATAATATTATAGGAGTAAAATGAGCCCCCCAAAATGGCTGCATCCAGTGGCCAACTCCTTCATCCCCAGAAGGAGGCCCAGTTGTCTCCTGCCTCTCCAAGATCAGCAAACGGGTCTGACCCAGGCTCCTTTCAAACTACCATCTCTGGGCTTTGATTTGGATTGTACGAGATTCTGCATGAGCCCTTTAACAGTGAAATCTCTGTTTCCTATAGCCTTCCCACTCTCCTGAACATAAGCCCTGCTAGTCTTCAAAGCCAGACATTCTAGGGCCTTATCTTCCTGGTGCAGGATCCCTGGGCTAGGTGGCTCAATATGGGGCTCAGACCCCTCATTCCTTGCAGAGAACCTCTATAATTGTGATATCCCTCCCATTTGTGGGTTGCCAACCCTGAAGTTTTGGGTTCTAACTATATTGTGTCTCCATCATTCCTACTAATCTTACTGTGGTTCCTTTTTTTTTTAATTTTTATTTTATATCATAGTTGATTAACGATATTGTGTTAGTTTCAGGTGTACAGCAAAGTGATTCAGTGATACATATGTATGTATCTATTCTTTTTCAAATTATTTTCCCATTTAGGTTATTACAGAATATTGAGCAGAGTTCCCTGTGCTATAGAGTAGGTCCTTGTTGGTTATCTATTTTAAATATAGCAGTGTGTACATGTTAATCCCCAACTCTCAATCTATCCCTTCTCCCCACCCAGTAACCACGTTCGTTCTCTAAGTCTGTGACTCATATCATACTATGTGGTTCCTTCTTTATGTCTTCAGTTGGAATAAATCTTCTGGTCATTTGTATAGATAGTTATTACGCAAATAGTTATAATTTTGGTTTGTCTCTGGGAGGTGAGTTCAGGGTCTTCCTACTCCACCGTCTTTGCCACCTTCTGACCTGCCCACACTTTTGACTATAAAGATCAGATAAACTTAAATAAATTGAGAAGTTGTCTGATATTTGATTGTTCTATGTGCTGTTGCTCTCAGCAGACACTGTGATCTTTGTACAATTCATTATCTCATTTTTATTCCGTTAAAATAAAACTGAAGTAGTAATAGTAAATGATAAATTTAATAGATAATCACTGTGTATTATTAGCTGGCATGGGTCATCAGCCTCTTAATATAGTTCTATCCAGCGACTTCCTAATGAACGGTTATGAGCCTGGGTAACTTATATGCAAATTAAGAATGGGTAAAAATTAAAATGGCAGATTAAAAGAGTATTTTTAAATTAAAAAAATATTCCAACTAATCTGCTAAACATCTGACACAGTATAGTACTTAGATACTCTAGAATACAGTAATCCCTAGTTGGCTTAAAAATGATCTATCTTTTTATTACACTTAAGAAGAAATGTAGATCCTTATTCAAAAAGCTTTTGATGACAATTTTTCAAAGAAAATAACAAAATAAGGACGATTTTCTCTTTATAAGGAATTTTGAAAATATCAAAAAATTCTTAGCTGAAACTATGTATACGTATCTATAATAAGTATATTGTTAATATATCATTGTATCTATAATAAGTATATTAATATATCATTGTACATAAACTGTACAGTTTTAACTTTTGTGCTTAAGGAAAAAGATTTTTTAACATTTTTTTCTTTTTCTAGTAGCAAAGGGAATGTACTGTTTTTATTTTTCAGTTATTTTTGTTCCATACATTTTCATTCTACTCAGTTACAATGACAGTGTAATAAAAGTTCTTTATATTTTATTTACACTTCCCATATTTTATACAGACAAAATTATTTCAATACAGCAATTATATTTTGTCAATTAGGTATACCATTGATTTACTTAAGAATTCTCTTATTGAAGGAAATTATTTCCCATTTTCTCCACTTTAAGCCATGCTGCAGTATGTATTCTTATGCACAAAACTCTAAACTTTAATCTATAATCAGGCTATTCTGTCATCAGGTACTTTGATTATAGGTAAACCAGAACTATTAGGCTTATTAGGTATCTACGTGGGAAGAACTTAACAGATTATTATGACCTTCTATCTATTATCTATTTAAAGAATTAAAGCATGGGGCTTCCCTGGTGGCACAGTGGTTGAGAGCCCGCCTGCCGATGCAGGGTACATGGGTTCGTGCCCGGGTCCGGGAGGATCCCACATGCCGCGGAGCGGCTAGGCCCACGAGCTATGGCCGCTGAGCCTGCGCGTCCGGAGCCTGTGCCCCACAATGGGAGAGGCCACAACAGTGAGAGGCCCGCATACCGCAAAAAAAAAAAAAAAAAAAATCAAAAAAAAAAAAAAAAGAATTAAAGCATAATTGTTCTATGTATCTAAATTCAATACTACCATGAAATAGATTTTAAAATGATGAATGACAGATTAAATAAAATATAACTGCCCATAAATGTTATCATTTACCTATTAATCAAACCTGCAAATGTAGAGTTACTTAAAATACTTTTTATTCTAATTCATCATGAAACTCGGTCAGAGCTTCTCCAGCATTTGTTCAAGTCCCATTGAAAGACTTACCTTAAAAACTTACAATTCTTGTAAGTTGCCTTCGAAGAAAATCATAATTCATTGATTCCTTCTATTGCAACCTTCTTCCCTCACCCTATTCTATTTTTGTCATAGCACGTATCACCTTCTAATGTATTACTGTTTGCTTATGTTTCCTTACCCTAGAATGTAAACTCCATTGAGAAAGATACTTTTATTTGTTCACTGATGTATTCCAAGTACTTAGAAAACTGTGCCCTGTATATGGTTGGAACATGATAAATATCTGCTGACTTAATGTTGGCCTGACTTATGCTGTCTATCTTTGCCTGCTTTTCTTTCCATCTGTTTTACTCCTGTATTGGCTTCACTGTCTTAGGCATTCTCTATATGGTAGCCTCAGCAGCTCCAGGCTTTAATCATCTTTACAGCTAGCAATTCCAGAAGAAACAGAGCTTCAACTTCCTAACAGTCCTAGAAAGTTGTCAGAGTATACTTTTATTAGCCTAGATAGTTCACATGCCCATTCCTGAGCCAATCATTATGATGGGTTGTTGAGTAAGGCTGAGAAATGGACTGCTTTGATTGTCTTGGGTGTTATTCAGAATTTGGCCTGCTGCAACAGCACCATCCCCTGGGAACTTGTTAGGTATCCGGACTCTCAGGCCTACCTCTAGACCACCTGAATCAGAATGTGAATTTCAGCAAGATTCATTGGTGATAATGCCTTTATTCTATCATCCCAGTGGAGCTGGAAAGGCAGGAAGGGGGACGTGGTCACCAAGACACACAAAGTGAAAGTGGGGCTGTGATGGTTGCCCAAAGAAAACCTGAATGCTCTTACCAAAATGCAGAATGGATGTTGGGCAGGCAAAAACAACAGGTGTCCACTAAAATACATAATATGTATTCAGTAATTATTATACACCACGCACCGTACTATGCCTTTTTCAGATATTATTTAGTATTCACACCATCGTACAAGATATCATCAGACAGAATACCTTAGGCTTCAAGAGATTAAATAATGTGTCCAAAGTTTTCGTTGGGGAGGCAATGAGAGAATTAACCTGTGATATGACACCAAGTGCTAGCAAGTGTGCTGGAGAACAATTAAGCAGGATAGCGGGATAGAGCATTACCAGGATGAGAGGAAGGGCAATCAATTTAGATAGGAAGGTCAGGGTGAGCCTGAGGAAGTAAAGTTTGAGCAGAGATTTGGACAAAGTGTAGGACAACTCACCTAAGTTCCAGGGTAATACCTTTCCAGACGGGGGGGGGAAAAAGAGAGAGAAAGAGAAAGCCAGTGTTGCTACAATGAAGTGAATATAGGTGATTAATTCAGAGAGATAACCAAGAGTCATTTCATGAAGAAGCTTTGGCCATGGCTAGGATATTGTCAATTATTTTTAGCACAGTGGAAAACTATTGGAAGCTCTGGAGCAGAGGAGCACATGATTTTATTTATATTTCAAATATATTGCCTAGGGAGCAGGCAATAATAAATAAAGGATAGATGGAGAAATGTAAGATGTCAGGAGGACGAGTGAAGAGGCTACGGCAATGCTAGTCTAGGCAAGAGATGAGAGAGTGGGACCAGGATGGTAATGGGGATGGTAGAGGGGCTGGGGATATACAGATAGTCCCTGACTCATGATGATTCAACTTAATTTTTTGACTCTACTATGGCATGAAAGCAATATGTATTCAGTAGAAACTGTACTTCTCAAATTTCAGTTTTTTTTTTTTTTTAATTTCAGTTTTTGATATTTTTCCTGGCTAGCAACATGCAGTGTGATGCTCTCTTGAGAAGCTAGGCAGTCCCAGCTCCCAGTCAGCGTGCAATCAGGAGGGTGAACAACTGATATACTTAAAACCATTTCGTATCTACTCAATCATTTGTTTTTCACTTTCAGCTATTCTGTATCCATTCAATCATTCTGTTTTTCACTTTCAGTACAATATTCAATAAAGTACATGAGATATTCAATAATTTTTTATAAAATTGGATTGATGTTAGATGATTTTGCCCACTTGCAGGCTAATGTAAGTGTTCCGAGCACATTTACGGTAGGCTCAGCTCAGCTATTATGTTTGGTAGGTTAGGTGTATTGAGTGCATTTTGGACTTAACGATATTTTCAACTTACAATAGGTTTTTCAGGATGTAACCCCACAGTAAGTAGAAAGATCCATATTGTGAATTGCTAATGAATTGAATGTGTCTGTGAGATAAAAGGAATACTCCCTCGTTTTTGCCTTGAAAAAATGGGTGGATATTTGTGCTACTTACTGAAATGTAGAACCTTGAAGATGGATCATGTGGGAAATCAAGAGGACCTTTTTGACTGTGTCAAATTTGTGGCGCCTATTAGAAATCCCAGTAAGATTGCTGAGTAAACAATGGGATAAACTACTTCAGAGAGGTTTGGGTTGGCAATAAAGAGTTTGGGAAACAAGTGAGATAGTATTTTAAGCCATGGAAATGAATAATCTAATTCAGACTCTATTTCATAGTCACTCATTGACACTAACAGGTCTCACCATCTTGTAGCTGCACATACAGGAGTATGAGGCCTGTAGCAGAGGAAAAGAGAGCTGACAGGTCTCAAACAAGTCCTTCTATTCTTACAACCAGAGGGACATTGGTCAGAACCAGTCAGATGTCCTTGCCTAACTGCAGCGTTCTGAGAAATGTGGAGGAATTGATGAATGTTTGGTGAGCACTTCTGTGTCTTACATAATATTGAATATCTTACCTCTAAGTAGGAAAACCATACAGAGGGGAAAAGCAATGCTTACCTAAATATTAAGTCCACAGTATTTCTGTGCATTTCTAATGGTAATAAGCTCAATAAGCTCTATCATTCTCCACCAACCACCCTTTGAAAAATCTGATGTGGGCAATTAACATTTTCTCTTATCTCATGTAAAATATATGCAAATGAACCTTTAAACTTTCTTCCAATCAGGAAAGTGCTCATAAAAGCCTCCTAGGAAACAGTTCTGGAGCCAGGAATACTAAATCTTAACATGATGAAAAGGGAGCATACTGATATATAAATAAGCCACTTTGATTAAATTTGCCCACCTTGAAAATGAAACCAGAACTGTAAAACTAACTGTTGAACTAAGTCCTTTGAAGCAGCAGTGCCTTTTTTTTCTGGGTCCAATAGCATCTATAAGATTTTCAAGACTATTTGCGTAGCTCTTAACACAAAGAGAAATTCTTTTCGTGATCTATTTTGTAAATGTTTTTGAACCTCTTCTTTTGAAAGCTGCACTCCAGATTGGAAGTTCTGGATAGAATTATTTTGAAAGGAAGTATTTATCTGTCTAAAAAGCACAAAGATCACATTGTTTTCATCCAAACACTAGCTAGAAAAATCAATATTTTATTTTAGAAGGAAATGCTTTGGCTGCTTAAGCACAGCAGAATGCTTTCTAACAACAGTAAGACATTTAATTTTGAGAAAACAAAAATTCTGAAACGGGTGGTGGGGGGGTGGGAAGGACTGGCAGGTGACTGAGCTTCAAGAGTATCACCTCATTTGAAAATAGTGACCCAAATAATGGTATTAGTTACAGACATTTCAATTTCCTAAACAGCTGTTCCTTTCTTACAAAATGACTAATTGGCTTTGCTGTTTGGTTGGGATAGAATATACTAAATACTGGCCCATTTTCTTCCTGTGCCAAAGTCTGGTTGCTTACTAGTCTTAAACATGTTAAACAGAGACCTTTTCAAAATAATCTAAGAAATAACTGTCATCTTATCACAGTTTAGTCATTTCAATTGTCATTTTAATATTAATGAGCAATTCATGTCACCGTATCTTTTATATAAAAATCAGTGGCATTGTTATTTTAATTTCTCAACTAAAGAGCATTCTTTTATGATCTTCAATGGAAATATTCATAGTCTATTATATGAAGTACAATTAAGCAATTTTAATATACACATGTAAGTATATTTCATTTACTTATGTTTCTTTATGCTTATATATTTACTAACTTACTCAAGGATTTGAAGTGGTTTATGCTAACTTGTAAAATAAGATAGGAAAAAAAAAATCAGTAAAAAAAAATATTAGGTCTATGGTAAACCTAGATAGAATAAAAATTGAAGAAGGAAAATTTAGAACACATATGTGCCGTCCACTGTGAGGATTATATTTATGTAAATTTCTCATGAAATCCACAAGTGGTGAATAAATGATACTAAAGGGAAAATATGAGCAATAATAAAAATAGTGGAGCTACTGGAATTTTTATTAGAATCAACCACATTATCACACAGCTCAATTAAGCTTTGATTGTGAGATATTAAATTAATACCAAATTACACTTAGTTGATTAATTATTCAATCTAGGAAGTACAAGTACTTGGTGATAAATATTTGCATTTGAAAAGTCAAAACCAATGGAAAACCTTTTAATATCCATTTAATGTACTAATTGGATGATACTAAGAAAATCAGTGTAGTAGCAGCTGCATATGCAATTCAATTTGATGAAATTTTAATTATAGAGAAAAAAACTGATAGCAAAGTAAACAGTGAAACAGTGCTGAAATGAAAATAGCACGAACTGATTTGTGTGTTTCTCTGCAAAATTGCAGGTGTTGTCAAAGTGGATTATGGAGATGTGTCAGTCAGAAGAACACTAAGAGAAAATCTGAAGTGTAAGCCCTTTTCTTGGTACCTTGAAAACATCTATCCGGACTCCCAGATCCCAAGACGTTATTACTCACTTGGCGAGGTATGAATTATTTATTTTGGTTAAGTTATAAATATATTTTGCAAAAGGAGCAATTTCTAAGGAGCTCAATATTTTTTTTTAACATCTTTATTGGAGTATAATTGCTTTACAGTGGTGTGTTAGTTTCTGCTGTATAACAAAGTGAATCAGCTGTATGTATACATATATCCCCTCCTTCATGCATCTCCCTCCCACCCTCCCTATCCCACCCCTCTAGGTGGTCACAAAGCACTGAGCTGATCTCCCTGTGCTATGCAGCTGCTTCCCACTAACTATCTATTTTACATTTGGTAGTGTATATATGTCAATGCCACTCTCTCACTTCGTCCCAGCTTACCCTTCCCCCTCCCCATATCCTCAAGTCCATTCTCTACGCCTGCATCTTTATTCGTGTCCTGCCCGTAGGTTCCTCAGAAACATTTTTTTTTTAGATTCCATACATAATATACGTGTTAGCATATGGTATTTGTTTTTCTCTTTCTGACTTACTTCACTCTGTATGACAGACTCTGGGTCCATCCACCTCGCTACAAAAAACTCAATTTCATTCCTTTCTATGGCTGAGTAATATTCCATTGTATATACGTGCCACATCTTCTATAGACATTCACCTGTCAATCGACACTTAGGTTGCTTCCATGTCCTGGCTATTGTAAATAGAGCTGCAATGAACATTGTGGTACATGACTCTTTTGGAAGTATGGTTTTCTCAGGGTATATTGGTTTTTATTTTTTATGTCATGAATAAAATGCTTTAAGGGTTTTTAAACAGATCTATTTTAAATGACTTCTCATAAATTACAAGGACCATAAAGGTGTATATCACTGGGATTTGTAAAAAGTAAGAACATAGTTTAAGATGGAATAAATAGTATTTTCTTGTTTCTTTAGAGAACTTTAAAAAGTTCTCAAGCTTTTTAGTCATATGGAACTTAAATTTTATTGTAAACCCATGAAGAGCATGAAGAGCTTTTATTTATGTGGGCTCTAATTATTAATATTTATTATGTTGAAACAAACCAGAAACTTTAAAATTTATTAATTTATTGAAGGTAATATGTAATAATCCATTATACAATATAAGTAACATATTTTTGAAAAAGAAATATATTTTATAAAGCAAAACCAAATAGTAAGATTAGCATTATTTTTTTTTAATTGCATTAAAAACTGGTCAAAAAAAGATAGCTGGATTCTTACAAATGCTTCTATATTGTCTATTATAACACACCATGTAGCCTACAGAAGACTCCTTGTACATTCATGAGAAGTGACAGTGAAAAGTATTATCTTATTATTATCAAAATCATATAGACTTTGTGGACACACTGAGAACCCTTGATCTGCACCATCCTTTTTCAAAATATTATCTTTTTTTTGTAAATATTTTCACTTCTTTAATAAAAGTTTTTCACTCACACTCATCCAGAAAGCTACTTTTTCTAATCACCACATGCAATTCAGAGAATAACCCTACCCTAACTTTATTATCTAGAGAAGAAAAAAACGCCTTTGTCTTCTTTATTTCTTCTTTCTCTATGACTTTTAAAATTTTTATTGGAGTATACTTGATTTACAATGTTGTGTTAATTTCAGGTGTACAACAAAGTGAATCATACATACATCCACTCTTTTTTAGATGCTTTTCCCATATAGACCATTACAGAGTATTGAGTACAGTTCCCTGTGCTATATAATAGGTCCTTATTAGTTACCTATTTTATATATAGCAGTGTGTTAGATATCCCAATTTATCCTTCCCCCCTTTTCCCCCTTGGTAACTGTAAGTTTGTTTTCTATATCTGTGACTGTTTTGTAAATAAGTTCATTTGTACCTTTTTTCAGATTCCACATATAAGCGCTACCATATGATATCTTTTTCTTTCTGACTTCACTCAGTATGACAATCTCTAGGACCATCCATGTTGCTACAAATGGCAGTATTTTCTTTTTTATGGCTGAGTAATATTCCATTGTATGTACGTACCACCTCTTTATCCATTCCTCTGCTGATGGACATTTAGATTGCTTCCATGTCCTGGCTATTGTCAATAGTGCTGCAGTGAACATTGGGGTGCATGTATCTTTTCAAATTGTGGTTTTCTCCAGATATATGCCCAGGAGTGGGATTGCTGGATATTATGGTAGCTCTGTTGTTAGTTTTTTAAGGAACTTCCATCTGTTCTCCATAGAATGTACCAATTTACCTTCCCACCAACAGCATAGGAGGGTTCCCTTTTCTCCACACCCTCTCCAGCATTTATTGTTTGTAGATTTTTTGATGATGGCCATTCTGACCAGTGTGAGGTGATACCTCATTGTAGTTTTGATATGCATTTCTCTCATCATTAGTGATGTTGGGCATCTTTTCATGTGCTTTTTGGCCATCTGTATGTCTTCTTTGGAGAAATGTCTATTTAGATCTTCTGCCCATTTTTTGATTAGGTTGTTTGTTTTTTTGATGTTGAGCTGCATGAGCTGTTTGTATATTTTGGAGATTAATCCCTTGTGGGTCTCTTCGTTTGCAAATATTTTTCCCATTCTGAGGGTTGTCTTTTCATTTTGTTTATGGTTTCCTTTGCTGTGCAAAAGCTAAACGTTTAATCAGGTCCCATTTGTTTGTTTTTATTTTCATTATTCTAGGAGGTAGATCAAAAAAGATCTTGCTACATTTATGTCTGCCTATATTTTCCTCTAAGACTTTTATAGTATCTGGCCTTACATTTAGGTCTTTAATCCATTTTATTTTTCTGTATGATGTTAGGGAATGTTTTAAGTTCATTCTTTTACACGTAGCTGTCTCGTTTTCCCAGCACCACTTATTGAAGAGACTGTCTTTCCTCCATTGTATATTCTTGCCTCCTTCCTCATAGATTAGGTGACCATAGGTATGTGGGTTCATCTCTGGACTTTCTGTCCTGTTCCATTGATCTATATTTCTGTATATGTGCCAGTACCATACTCTTTTGATGACTGTAACTTTGTAGTATATTCTGAAGTCAGGGAGCCTTATTCCTCCAGCTCTATCTTTCTTAAGATTGCTTTGGCTCTTTGGGGTCTTTCTGTGTTTCCATACAAATTACAATGTTTTTGTTCAAATTCTGTGAAAAATGTCATTAGTAATTTGATAGGGATTGCATTGAATCTGTAGATTAGGTAATTATCTTTAGAAATTTAAAAATAACTATACAAGCATATGTTCCTAATACATATTCAATTGCTCAAAATAAGAATTATTCCTTTATGAATTATATGTTCCATACTGTTAATTTCCCACCTAATGGGGATTAGGTTTGAGAATCAAAACTAATTTAATATTGGTTGTAATTAAAGCATTTCAACAGCAATAATACATGCATTCCAAAAATATTTATTACATTTGTTGAATCTGCCATTTTTATAGGTCATAACAGTAGAATATCTGAAAATTCAGTCTAATACTTTTTGGTGCATTTGCCAAGATATCTATGACTTTATCCACTCTATAACTATAAACATAACTTGTGATTAACTAGAAAATAATTAAAGAAAATGCAATTTGTTCCTAGTTTTTAAAGGCTGTTTTTCTGTGCCTTATCATTGCACTGTTTGCCAAATCTCCACTTACTCATCAGCCAGGTAAATATCTCTCTAGAATTTTTCAGTTTACATCTATTCAACATTAATCTGAATACTGTAGTGCAAAGGTTCATGTGGAATAACACTGAATATACTACTTTCTCGGTGTAACTTTAGTCACTAGTCCTGGGCCTCTGCTGTTTTTGGGGTTTTTTTGTTTTCATTGGGAGGGTGTCATTGCTGTTTTCAAATATGCAGTATTCCCATGTTAGCACTAATGTCACAGGGATTTATTTATATTCAGTACATAAAATATATGAGTGTTTTTTAAACTGGAACACTGTTTGCATGTGAGTTATTATAATCTAGTTCTACTGAAGATCCCCAACAAAATATCTAACATTCATTTCTTTACTGAAAAGTTTGTGGGATCAAGTATGAATCTGACTGTACCTTTAGAAGAAGGGAGTTTTTCTCTTCTTGTAGTAGAGTATTTCTCCCATGGTAATCAATCAATGGACCCAGCTGATGAGTAAACATTGATAACTCTTTCTAAAAGAAGGTATGGCCAGGGCCTATATAACAAGACAGACATGAGTAAAGAGGGCTTTTGGAAATTCTCTGAGGCCACCGGGGTGACTCCTGAGCAAGATTCAGGAACCTAGATGGAAATGGAACCTAGATGTTTACTTCCATGTTAAAAATTCAGTTTTATGCTTTCCTGTACTACATCAAGAAACCTAATTAATTGACTTTCTGAAAAAGTGAAAATGAAGTGTGGGAAAATTCCTTTATACAACCTACTGATTTTAAAGTAACTATCTTCTGTAATGAATCTTATAGAAATCATTTGAAAAACTTAAAGATAGAGATTACACCTTTCAGGGTTTTTGAAACATATCCAGAAGAGGCAGCACGTTGTACTGAAAAAACCCCAGGCTTCGGAATCAAGCAGAGGAGGGTTTAAATACTGACCTCACAGTTTAGGACTCAAGTAGCACTAGGTCTTCTCTCTGGTACCTGTCAGCAGCAGGAAGGTAATCATACAAGGTTATAGTGATGATTGAGGATACAGAGCATCTACAGCACCACCTAGCAAGAATTAGTAGCAGCACCAGTAGTTACAGGTATTGTAATTATTATAGAGCTACTATTGTTTTCTTACTATGTCAAACATTATGCTAGATGCTTAATAATAATTGCAGTAGTTAAAAATGACAATTCCATGACTTAGGTTTTGTTATTATCCCCAATTAAATATGGAACCTATATGGAGAAAGTTCATGTGATTGACCTAATGTTCACAGAGCTAATTAAATATTGGAGTCAGGATTCAATACATTTTAGTCCGACACTAAAGCTCACTTTTTCTTATAACTCGAAGGAGAAAATAGATTATATTACTATATGTTATTCATTCAAAATGCTTTTATTAAATAAGAAATTAAGCTAGAACCTGTGTTATATGCTAATGATGCAAAGTCAATAAGGAAAGACCTTTATTCTTAAGCCATTCTACTGAAATGGGGGTGAGGGGATGGCAAAAGAGCATCAAACAAACATGCGGTATATAGGCATGCTATAAGCTGCTATTTCAAAAACCCAAACCCAATAAATTCAAAACTCTATGACATATATTAAGTTTTGAACTTTCTGGAATATTAATGTACTGCAGTTTTCCACTTTAAAACCATCCTAAAGAGATGCAATCCTGCACCTGTTTCCTTGGAAACAGAAGGACAAATTCACCAAGCACTGCTTTCTAATTCAATTTTGCCTAGTCATGTATACATAATTTGATGGACACTTTGATAATGAGTTCGGGATGAACTGTTAATGGACAACAGTCATTTACTTAAATCTTTTTCTTTCTTACTACCTGTCATTAACCAATTTAAAAATGTAAAAAACTACCTTTCCTTATATATGAAGGTACTATCTCTCAAAGTCTCAAAGTGGTATCAGGTGTCCAAACCTACTTATCTAGAGGACAAAGTTATTTCTTTGTAGTAATTCATATGTACTCCTCACTTAATTTCAAATGAAATTGTTAGGATTTAACAATTTACAATTTCCTTTTTTTCAAAGCCTAGATATTTAATATTGCAGTGCATTGATGAATATAAATATTTTCATGTCAATTTCTCTTTATAACTTTCCTAGTTGTATTGCAAGATAGAGGCAAACATGGTATTCAGTTTCTATTATCGTGTATTGTCACCAAAATAATCATCAGTATTGATATCAGGTAGCTGTCTTAATTTCTTACATTTGCATTTTACTCAGGTAATTGAAATATTACTTTACCCAGCCCGTGAATTACATGCAGTTTCCAGTGGGAAGTTAAAAGCTGTGCAATTGCTTTGAACTAAAACCTTTAATTAAGTAGCTTAATGAAGCATATGCCTTTTAGACTTAGTAAGCAGATCATAATGGAATAAGAAGTAGAGCTTCTTGCAGCATTAAATTCTCTCTTAAGTAGTCCTTTAGCTTATGTATATTTAGCATGTCAGCTTCTGATCTTGTAAATATAAAAGCTAATTCAAGTATAAGATTGAAAAATGGCTTTCTAAAGTAGTAATGCTTCACCCTAAATTTTTGGCCTCAGACAGGCCAGCATTTTGGAAAAATGTGAGCTATGTAGAACACAAGAATAGAGAGGGCAAGAAGGGAGAGAAGAGGATTGCTGGAGCCAAATGACTTTTAACTCTTGGGGCTTAATATTTGCATTTACATGTTGCTTGGAAGACGTTTTGACATTAGTCTCTGCATTTTGTACTGCCTGCTTGACCTCGGCACTTCCTTCTCCTCTTGTATTCTTTAACCTTATCAGCTAGTTAAGATCCTTGCACACATTGACACTGTATTCCTTAAATATTGTTAAAGAGCAAATTTAACTAAAAATAGACATCTATTGACTGCAGGGATTAAGGATAAAATCAGTTACTGCCAAATGCAGAAGCTAAAACCTTGAGAGTGTTACCCTTTCTGCTGGTAATCAGGAGATCTATTTATAAATTCACCATCTTCTTGACCCTTTAATAGGATAACCAGTAAGAAAGCCTCATTTTATACAACTTGGCACAAGTGGGGGCATTCTCTCTGCCCATGATGATATTTCCAAAACTCTTTGGGACCAGTAGCTGATTTTCATCCCAGTGTAACTAAATATGCACATATACAGGCAGAATATATTACTCTTCATCAGATGTTAACCTTAAAGAACGTTGGGCTGGGTAACCCACCTATGGACAAAATGAGCAAGTATCCTACTAGAAAAAAATTTTTTTCTTTTTACTTTACACTGCTGATAAATAAATTAGAATCAATTCTATCACTTAAATATGTATTGGCACAAACAACTGCAACAAACTATATTCCAGTTAGGCATATGAATTCTCCTAGGATTCTTGTTTGCTTTTGTTATCCACCAAAATAAATGAAATTGTTCAGTTTTCTGTATTCTTTACTGTTTTGGTGAAGGAGGTTAAGATATCACAGACTCATAATTTTTAAATCTCACAGGACATTCTAAACCCAGGTTTGCATAAGAGATGTCAGCTTGGGTTTGTTAATTAAATAGATTTTGCAAATCTGTGTAAAATCATCTTTCTGATTTATTCATAATTTGGTAAAGAGAAAATAAATATACTTAAATGCATATTCACTGCAGCAATTAATTACATGCAAATATTAACATTAAACTCTGGAATGCACTGCAAATGTGCCAATTTCCTTCTTTACAAAGTAAAGAGGAACCAAATGAGGTTGACATATTTAAAATAATGAGTAACATAATGTGCAGTTGAAAGATAAGCATGTGTTGGAATAATTAAAGCCTAAAAAAAGCTAGTTTAAGTTGAGACTCTTATTTTAGAATGAAGTTTACCTGTTTGTTAGTTTTGAAGTTCAAAGGTGCTGGGGGTGGGAGTTTATGACTCTTTTTTAGAATTGGAGTTCTCATTGTTGCTTGCTGTTACAATCCAGCAGAGGGAGCAAAAGCTAGTGAACAAACCATGCAAGCAGTAAGAACATTACCAATGATACTACCAATGAGTAGAAACATTTAGAAAAAGACTTGCTGATTTCAAACATCAAAACACAAGTGGGAAAAATACTCCCAAGTTTATGTCATGAAAGATTGTTCTCAGGCAATAAAAGATTATGTGTAAACAAAGAAATGTCAAAGCAGACAACAAAGTTAAAACTACACTGGCCCTACACCATATATTCAAAGCTATACCACAACATAAGGAATGAGTCACAAGAATTTCTCAGAATGCAGAACTACCCATATGTTCTACCTATGTTGATACAGGTTGGATTCTGTAAGGAGTTTCTATGGATGAAGCTCCTCCATGTTTGTTTGCCTAGATTTTTCTCAGGATTAATGAGTGGCATGATCAAGCAACTGGTGTTGTCAGGTAATATGACACCAGTGACAAGATAAGGATCTTTCCTGAAATTTCATTTCTCTGCTTAAATAACATTCTTTGGGAATATATATATTTACCTCAATTCCAGGGTGTTCTTACAATGGTTCTGATTTTAAAATCATGCAAAATCATCCTATATCTGATCATCCTTTGCATCTCAAAAGATGAGATGCATAGTTTGTATGCCAGTATCTTATATTGTGCATTAAGATTTGCTTGTTGAAGACTGTCAGAAGACATTAGTGACTCTTTTTATGTTTGAAGAAAATATTACAGATTCCCACTGTTAGGCTCATTGACTTGAGAATAACCTGATGTACATCAGGCTGCCTTCTAGGTGTACATGCATTTTTTTTAAAAACCTCTGGATATCATAGGACTACTCACAAAAACCTCTCAGATACTGTCTCTATCCAGATGATATGTCCTTCTCAGTTTTTTAAGATGGGTTTTGATAGCCCTGTTCCCTGACACTCCATATTTGTATCCAATGTCATGATAGCCAGAAGTCATTTTCATGACCGGGGCCCAACAGTCTGACAGACACTCAGCATGGAAACCACTTTGCTTCTAGGCTTTTTTTTTTTTGCGGTACACGGGCCTCTCACTGCTGTGGCCTCTTCCGTTGCAGAGCACAGGCTCCGGACGCACAGGCTCAGCGGCCATGGCTCACGGGCCCAGCTGCTCCACGGCACGTGGGATCTTCCCGGACCGGGGCAAGAACCCGTGTCCCCTGCATCGGCAGGCGGACTCTCAACCACTGAGCCACCAGGGAAGCCCCTGCTTCTAGCCTTTTTGACCTGCTTCCTCAGGTCTGATCCTAGGCCCCTTTCATGTTCCATGTGTCTTTGCCACTGTCTGGATGACCTGTCATTTACCTTTATTCAACTAGAACTTAATCCTCCCTTCCTCCTCATAGGCCTCCTTTCTGAACAATACTGCCTGCCTACCTGTCTGGATGGCAGGACCAGGCAATTCCCAAACTCACTATAATAACTTTCAACAACTTATTTGGACAAACTACTTAACCTCTTTGTATCTTAATGTTTTCATGTGTAAAATTGGGGTAATAGGTTGGTTTTGAATTAGTTATTACACATAAGTGCTTGGGACAGTTCATGGCACATACAATTACAATTATAAATAATAATAATTATTGTGGTGGCTGTGGTGCTTGCCATCCCTGTCTCATTCTGAAAGCTTTCCTAAAACCACTGACTCCTAATTATTTCTAGTCTCCTAGAACCCATGTCCAGCCAGCCTCACCAGATTCAACTTGGGTTCCTATACTATATCCTCTTAGCACCTGCTGCATTCTAAGGGACAATTAATATTACATGTCTGGAAACCATCAAACCAATTTTTAGAAAAGTTAGAACATGTCATGAATAAAACAGGCTCCTTTTCATGAAGTCCCCAAAATGAGTCTATTCTGGAATTCTGAAAAAATAGCAGCAGCAGTGACATACTGTTTGAATCTCTTTGAATTTCTCCATTGAGGCAGAGAGAGCATCCAGGTTAAGCAAAACCAAAAACTGATGGACAACTTTAACAATAAAATTAGGTGACAAGGTATTCTCACCAATCCCAAAATATGACCAGTAAAATTCATGACCATATGATAATACAATCATTGATGACCATATGATAATACAATCATTGCAATAGGAAAAAAGGGAAGCAATGGGGTGCCTGATCGAAATGAGACCAGGATAACACCTGAGTTGCCAATAGATACTGAGAAATTGTTTTATGCCAATTTAATAATAGTAGTCGAAACTGGGAGAAGTGTTTTCATAAAATCCAATGTGCAAGTCATTGAAAAGTCCCCTCTCTATAAATGTCTGAACGGTCTGAAAACTCTGCAGCCTGTGAATTCTTACAACTCAATAACTGAAGCTCTTTCTCAGGAGAAACTTCAGGGAATAAAGCCCAACTTATGGAGGTAGGGACAACAGTGACAAAGTCCAGATAAAAATGGGAGAGGTCAGGGTGGGGCAGGGGGGTGGCGGTAGAGACAAGATAGCAGAGTAGAAGGACTTGAGCTTGCCTCCTCTCACAAAAACACCAAAATCACAAATAACTGCTAAACAACCATTGGACTTGAAAAAAGACTGGAATGTACCAAAAAAGATACATCTAAAAGACAAAGAAGAAGCCACAAGGAGACAGTAGGAGGGGGCCCATGTGCCAAATAATCAAATCCCATACCCACTGAGTGGGTGACCCACAAACTGGAAAATAATTACATCATAGAGGTTGTCCCACAGGAGTGAGAGTTCTGAACCCCACATCAGGCTCCCCAGTCTGGGGGTCTAACATTGGGAGGAGGAGCCCCCCAGAGCATTTGGCTTTGAAATCCAGTGGGGCTTGATCACAGAAACTCCACAGGACTGGGGGAAAGAGAAACTCCACCCTTGGAGGGTATACACCAGGACCCATGGAAAAAGCAGGGACTCCATAGGAGCCTGGGCCAGACCTACCTGCTAGTCTTGGTCTCCTGGAGAGCAGGGGGGTGGCTATGGCTCACTGTGGAAAAGAGGACACTGGTGGCAGAGGTACAGAGGAGTACTCATTGGCATGAACTCTCCAGGAGGCTGCCATTTTGTCACCAAGTCCTGGCCCCACCCAACAGCCTGAGGGCTTCAGTGCTGAGATGCCTCAGGCCAAACAACCAACAGGGTGGGAACACAGCTCCACCCATCAGCAGACATGCTGCCTAAAACCTTCCTGAACCCACAGCTGTCCATTAAACACACCCCTTGACACGGCCTGCCCACCAGAGGGACAAGACCCAGCTCCACCCACCGATAGGCAGGCACCAGTCCCTCCTACCAGGAAGCCTGCACAAGCCTCTTAGACCAGCATCACCCACCAGGGAACAGACACTAGAAGCAAGAGGACAATCCTGCAGCCTGTGGAACTGAGACTGGAAACAGAGAAAGTCAGACACAATGAGATGGAAAAGGAATATGCACCAGACAAATGGAAAAGATAAAACCCTGGAAGAACAACTAACTGAAGTGGAGATAGGCAATCTCCCTGCAAAATAATTCAGAGTAATGATGGTAAAGATGATCCAAGATCTTGGAAAAAGAATGGAGGCACAAACCGAGAAGATACAAAAACAGTTTAACAAAGAGATAAAGAACAAACAGAGTTGAACAATACAATAACTGAAATGAAAAATACACTAGAAAGAATCAGTAGCAGAATAACTGAGGCATAATAACTGATAAGTGACCTGGAAGATAGAAATGGTAGAAATCACTGCTGTAGAACAAAACAACGAGAAAAGAATGAAAAGAAAAGAGGACAGTCTCAGAGACCTCTGGGACAACATTAAACACACCAACATTTGCATTATAGGGGTCCCAGGATGAGAAGAGACATAGAAAGGGCCTGACAATATATTTGAAGAGATTATAGCCAAAACCCTCCGTAACATGGAAAAGGAAACACTCACTCAACTCCAGGAAGCGCAGAGTTCCATACAGGATAAACCCAAGGAGGAACATGCCAAGACACATATTAATCAATCTTACAAAAATTAAAGACAAAGAAAAAATATTAAAAGCAACAAAGGAAAAGCAGCAAGTAACATGCATGGGAATCCCTATAAGGTTATCAGCTGATTTTT
Organism: Neophocaena asiaeorientalis asiaeorientalis; assembly: GCF_003031525.2. Classification (NCBI taxonomy): domain Eukaryota; kingdom Metazoa; phylum Chordata; class Mammalia; order Artiodactyla; family Phocoenidae; genus Neophocaena; species Neophocaena asiaeorientalis. The sequence continues at coordinate 11,150,341 of NW_020185336.1, read as the reverse complement.
CAACATAAACTCTACAGGCCAGAAGGGAGTGTCACTTTAAATATATTTAAAGTGATAAAAGGAAAAAACCTACAACTAAGAATATTCTACCCAGCAAGGCTTTCATTCAGATCCGACAGAGAAAACAAAAACTTTACAGACAAGCAAATAAGAGAGAATTCAGCACCACCAAACCAGCTTTACAACAAATGCTAAAGGAACTTCTCTAGGTGAAAAAGAAAAAGCCACAACTCTAAAGAAGAAAATTAGGAATGGGAAAGCTCACTGGTAAAGGCAAACATTTAGTAAACATAGGAAACCATCCACACACAAATGATATCAAAACCAGCAATCGTGAGAACAGGAGAATACAAATGCAGGATATTGGAAACACATTTGAAATTAAGAGAACAGCAACTTAAAACAATCTTGTGTGTATATATATATATAGACTGCTATATCAAAACCTCATGTAACTGCAAACCAAAAATCTATAATAGATATACACACAAAGAAGAAAAAGGAATACAAACACAACACTAGAAGTCATCAAATCACAAGAGAAGACAATAAAAGAGGAAGGGAAGAAAAAGACCTACCAAAAGAAATCTAAAACAATTAACTAAATGGCAAGAAGAACATACATATTGATAATTACATTAAATGTAAATGGATTAAATGCTCCAACCAAAAGATGTACACTGGCTGAATGGATACAAAAACAAGACCCGTATATAAGCTGTCTACAAAAGACCCACTTCAGAGGTAGGGACACATACACACTGAAAGTGACAGGATGCAAAAAGGTATTCCATGCAAATGGAAATTAAAAAAAAGCTGGAGTAAGCAACAACACTCATATCAGACAAAACACTTTAAAATAAAGACTGTTAGAAGAGACAAAGAAGGATACTACACAATGATTGAGGGATCAATCCAAGAAGAAGATATAACAATTATAAATATTTATGCACCCAACATAGGAACACCTCAATACATAAGGCAAATGCTAACAGCCATAACAGTAACACAAGAATACTGGGGGACTTTAACACCCCGCTTACACCAATGGACAGATCATCCAGACAGAAAATAAACAAGGAAACACAAGCTTTAAATGACACACACAACAATAGACCAGATGGGCTTGATATTTATAGGACATTCCACCCCAAAGTGGCAGAACACAGTTCTTCTCAACTGCACACAGAACATTCTCCAGGTTAGAGAACATGCTGGGCAACAAAGAAAACCCTGGTAAATTAAAGAAAATTGAAATCATATAAAGCATCTTTTCCAGCCACAACACTATGAGATTAGAAACTGAACACAAGAAAAAAACTGTAAAAAACACAAACATGTGAGGTTAAATAATATGCTGCTAAGCAACCAATGGATTGCTGAAGAAATCAAAAAGTACCTAGAGACAAATGCCAATGAAAAGACAACGATCCAAAACCTATGGGATGCAGCAAATGCAGTTCTAAGAGGGAAGTTTATAGCAGTGGATTCTTACCTCAGGAAACATGAAAAACTGCAAATAAACAACCTAACCTTACACATAAAGCAACTAGAAAGAAGAGCAAACAAAACCCAAACTTAGTAGAAGGAAAGAAGTCAGAAAAATCAGAGCAGAAATAAGTGAAACTGAGATGAAGAAAATAATAGCAAAGATCAGTGAAACTAAAAGCTGGTTCTTTGAAAAGATAAAATTGATAAACTTTTAGCCAGACTCATCAAGAAAAAAATAAAATAAAATGAGAGAGAGGGCCAAATCAGTAAAAATTAGAAATGGAAAAGGAGAAATTACAACAGACACCACAGAAATACACAGGATCATAATAGACTACTACAAGCAGCTACAGGCCAATAAAATGAAAAACATAGAAGAAATGGAAAAACGCTTAGAAAGGTGAAACCTTACAAGACTGAACCAGGAAGAAATAGAAAATATGAACAGACCAATCACAAGTACTGAAATTGAAGCTGTGATGAAAAAACTCCCAAAAAACAAAGTCCAAGACCAGATGGCTTCACAGGCAAATTCTATCAAACATTTAAAGAAAAGCTAACATCTATCTTTCTGAAACTATTCCAAAAAAACTGCAGAGGAAGGAACACTCCCAAACTCATTCTTTGAGGCCACCATCACCCTGATACCAAAACCAGACAATCACAAAAAAAGAAAATTATAGGCTAGTATCACCGATGAATGTAGATGCAAAAAATCCACAACAAAATACTAGCAAACCTAATCCAACAATACATTAAAAGGATCATACACCATGTTCAAGTGGGATTTATCCCAGGTATGCAAGGATTCTTCAATATACACAAATCAATCAATGTGATACACCATATTAACAAACTGAAGAATAAAAACCATATGATCATCTCAGTAGATGCAGAAAAAGCTTTTGACACAATTCAACACCCATTTATGATTTAAAAAACTCTCCAGAAGCAAGCATAGGGGGAACACAGGCCATATATGACAAACCCATAGCTATCATCATTCTCAACTGAAAAGCTGAAAGCATTTTCTCTAGGATCAGGAACAAAACACAGATGTATGGTCTCGCCACTTTTATTCAACACAATTTTAGAAGTCCTAACCACGTTAATCAGAGAAGAAAAAGAAATAAAAGGAATCCAAATTGGAAAAGAAGAAGCAAAACTATTACTGTTTGCAGATGACATGATACTATACATAGAAAATCCTAAAGAGCTACCAATAAACTACTAGAGCTCATCAATAAATTCGGTAAAGTTGCAGGATACAAAATGAATACACAGAAATCTCTTGCATTCCTATATACTAACAACGAAAGATCAGAAAGATAAATTAAGGAAAGATCCCATTTACCATTGCATCAAAAAGAAAAAAATACCCAGGAACAAACCTACCTAGGGAGACAAAAGACCTGTACTTGGAAAAGTATAAGATGCTGACGAAAGAAATCAAAGATGACACCAAGGGATGTAAAGATATACCACGTTTTTGGATTGGAAGAATCAATATTGTCAAAATAACTACACTACCCAAGGCAATTTACAGATTAAGTGAATTCCTATCAAATTACCAATGGCATTTTTCATAGAACTAGAACTTAATTTTTTTAAATTTGTATGTTAACACAAAAGACCCCGAATAGCCAAAGCAATTCTGAGAGAGAAAATCAGACTCCCTGACTTCAGACTATACTACAAAGCTACAGTCATCAAAAGTGTGGTACTGGCATAAACACAGAAATATAGATAAATGGAACAAGATAGAAAGCCCAGAAATAAAGCCACACATGTGTGGTCAATTAATCTATGACAAAGGAAGCAAGAATAAACAATGAAGAAAAGAGTCTCTCCACAAATGGTGCTGGGAAAACTGGCCAATTACATATAAATGAATGAAACATTCCCTAACACCATACACAAAAATAAACTCAAACTGGTTTAAATATCTAAATGTAAGACCAGATACAATAAAACTCTTAGAGGAAAACATAGGTAGAACGCTCTGACATAAAACTGTAGCAGTATCTTTTTTGATCCACCTTCTAGAGTAATGAAAAAAATAAATAAACAAATGGGACCTAATTAAACTTAAAAGTTTTGCACAGCAAGGAAACCATAAACAAAACAAAACGACAACCCACAGAATGGAAGAAAATATTTGCAAACAATGCAACGGAGAGGGATTAGTCTCCAAAATATACAAGAAGCTCATGCAGCTCAATCTCAAACAAACAACCCAATCAAAAAATGGGCAGAAGCTCTAAATAGACATTACTCCAAAGAAGACATATAGATAGCCAATAAGGACATGAAAAGATGCTCAATGTCACTAATTATGAGAGAAATGCAAATCAAAACTACAGTGAGGTTTCACCTCACACTGGTCAGAATGTACATCATCAAAAAGTCTACAAGCAATAAATGCTAGAGAGGGTGTAGAGACAAAGGGAACTCTCCTACACTGTTAGTGGGTATGTTAATTGGTATAACCACTATGGAGAACAGTATGAAGGTTTCTTTAAAAACTAAAAAGAACTACCATATGTCCAGCCATCCCACTCCTGGACACATATATGGAGAAAACCATAATTCAAAAACAAACATGCTCATTGCAGCACTATTTACAATAGCTAAGACATGGAAGCAACCTGAATGTCCATCAACAGAGGAATGAATAAAAAAAGATGTGGTATATATTGATATATGCAGTGGAATATTACTCAGCCATAAAAAAGAATGAAATAATGCCATTTGCAGCAACATGAACGGACCTAGAGATTACCATACTAAGTGAGGTAAGTCAGACAAAGACAAATGTCATATGATATCACTTATATGTGGATCCTAAAAAATGATACAAATGAACTTATTTACAAAACAGAAACAGTCTCACAGACTTCGAAAACAAACTTATGGTTACCAAAGTGGAAATGTGGGGGGAAGGATAAATTATGAGTTTGTGATTAACATATACACACTACTATATATAAAATAGATAATCAACAAGGACCTACTGTACTGCACAGGGAACTCTACTCAATGCTCTGTAATAACTTATATGGGAAAGAATCTGAAAAAGAATATATATATAATATATATATATATAATATATAATATATATATATAACTGGATCACTTTGCTGTACACCTGAAACTAACACACCATTGTAAATAAACTATACTTCAGTAAACATTTTTTTTAACATCTTTATTGGGGTATAATTGCTTTACAATGGTGTGTTAGTTTCTGCTTTATAACAAAGTGAATCAGTTATACATATGTTCCCATATGTCTTCCCTCTTGCGTCTCCCTCCCTCCCACTCTCCCTATCCGACCCCTCCAGGCTGTCACAAAGCACCGAGCTAATATCCCTGTGCCATGCAGCTGCTTCCCACTAGCTATCTACCTTACTACGTTTGTTAGTGTGTATATGTCCAGTAAACATTTTTAAAAATGGCAGAGTTGAACAGAACCAAGAGACCTCAAAAAACAGAAGGCAATTTTTTTCAACTCTTCAAAAAAAATACAGGAACAGATCTAGATTTGTGAAGTTAGAAATAGTCTCCAGTATAAACATTTCCTGTAGGTACAGCTGGAAACATTTATTCTTAAACATACCCAATGGGTAGCTGGGAAATCAGCTTTGCTATGAAAACCTCCTTACCTTTCCACCAGCACTCAGAGTTTTCAAAATGATTCACAAAATTAACAGGCTTCTAGTTACCAACTACTCTGTTGTGTTTTCCTGATAAGGGGAGTTTCAGCCCTGATTACACATTTGAATTATCTGGGGAGCTTTTAACTGTATTCTGGTCCTACTCTAGACCATCTGAATCAGAATCTATGAAGGTGAAGCATTCTTCATACATTCTAAAAGCTTCCCAGGTGAGTCTACAGGGCAGCCCAGGTGGAAACCACTGAAAAAGTTGTTACTCAAAAAAGGAAAAGTAACTGTAATGTCATCATTCAATATCAAGACATGCTATACCTTCCTCCAGAATGGTGTTTGCCAAACTTTGCACATTTTAATCACCTGGGGAGACTTTAGAACACCTGATGGACAGGTTACACACTATACCAATTAAATGAGAATCATCTGGGCATAGATACCAAGCACCAGAATAGTTTAAAGATGTCAAGTGATTCCCCCCATCAGGAAGGAAGGGAGGGAGAGACAGAAAAAGGGAAAGAAAGAAAGAGACAGAGAGAAAGGGAGAAAGGGAGGGAGGGAGGAAGAAGGAAAAATTACTTCCTAATCAAATTCTCCCGCTTAAAATATCCAGAGAATTTGTTTCCTGAAAGGAAAAAAAAAAGGAAAAGAATAGGAAAGGATCACTACCATAAGAATAAAGATAATAAATAGTAAAATGATAGCTCTACAAAAAATGAAAGCACACCAAAACTTTATGCTTATAAGACAGAGGAAAATTGTAAACTAATATTTCAAAACAAGTCAAGAGAAATTTTATAATGATAAAATAAGTAAAAGAACAATATAAATCAAATTTAGAAAAACCTCTGAAATGAGGGCCTGAAATGCAGGAAAGAACTAGAAATTAAGGAATGAATCATTTCAGAAATGAAGGATAAACTTAAAGAATAGATGAGTCAATAATCCCAGGAGAAAATGCCACAGAGTTTTAGAGGGGGGAAAGGAGGAAACTTTTAAAAATAAAAAAGAAATAAAAGACAAAACTATTGAATAGAAAATGACATATAGAGAAGAAGGTCCAAAATAATAGAATTTCCTAATGAGAAAAAGCAATGAAACAAAATAAACACTAAAAATTATAACTAAATATTTATTGAATTATATATAATTCAATTATATATAATACAATATTGTTCAACAAATTTGAAACTATATATTGAAACAGAACACCATATACCTGGGCAAATGATACAGAATGAATTTTAAGATATGTTGTGGTAAACCTACTGGACTTAGTTTGGCATTCAGGCAAACAGACATTTGTAAGAATAAGGGAAAGAAAATCAGACTATGATCAGACTTTTCAAAAGCAACTATTTATGCTGGAAGTGAATAGAGTAACATTTTAAAGATACTCAAGGAAATATATTGTAAGCCAAGGATTTCAGATCCACAAAATGGATTTTCAAGCATAAAGACCACAGATACAGTTATCAATGTTAAGAACTCAGAATGTTGTTCCCAGTAAATGGAAACATCATCTACCTATTTGCTCAGGCCAAAACCTTGTAATGCTTCTTGATGCCTTTTTTTTCTCTCCTAGCTCATTTCCAATTCAATTGCAAGTCCTACTGGCTCTACCTTAAAAACATCCTAAATTTGACCTCCCCACCTCCACTGTTATCCTATTATTCGAAGTAACCATCATCTCTTGCTGGCATGACTCAATAGTCTCCTTATTTGTTTCTCTGTTTCCACTCTTGCCTCACTCTAATCATTGGAACAGGGCTTGACCACAGTGTTCAGTTCTGCCCAACACCTTACCAAGTGTGAATTCTACTCCCCACTAATTTCAATTGCTGACTGGAGTTTACTGCAAATGACAATACTTTTCCTAACTCTGGGAACCATTACCTGACCATAGGGTTCTGTACCGTACAAAAAAGTTGAATTGTATAAACCTACTCCAGCCTCTATAGAAGTTTCTAATCATATTCATTTGCCAGTAGGGAGAAACATGTACCTATTTGCCAGTAGGGAGAAACATGTACCTATTTGCCAGTAGGGAGAAACATGTACCTAAAGCATAGATAACTATTATAAATAAATATATCCAAGTAATGTGTGAGTGAACAGTAATATGTGTCCAAATAAGAGTCAGAGGTAAGAACTTTTCAGAAGCAGAGTGGACAAGTACAAAACATACTACTTGGAGGTAAGACTAAGGAAAAAATTCTAAAACATTGCATCTACCAGAAAGGTTTCTCTTCTTTTTTACATTCACTTGTGCTTGATTTAGTAATCTGGGCATCTTTAAACTCAATAAATGGCTTTTGTAATTGCATCTGGCGCAAATATGTATTAATGTTATGTTAACTATGGGACTAATGCAGTGTTTGAGTGTAAACCATGAATCTTATGTTTACAGTTGGCAATTTAATCTTGGTTTTGAAGAATTTTCATGTGAAATCACCATTTAGCCTTGTAATAGTCTTTCTTAGGGTCAGCTGCTTTCCACTAAGTTTGGCACTGGGAATGAAAAAAGATGTGTATATTTTAGTTAAAGAAATAAACAGTGTAATTAATCTTTATAAATGTACAGAATGGAGCATCTAGTAATGAAGCAACTAAAAATACATAAATTTGAATATTTGACCAATTTGTTTCTATTCCTTTCTCTATAGGACATCACGAATACACTATAGTTATCTGAGTGGAATTTGGAAACTGTCCTAATTTTAAAAGGATTTTGGGAAGAATTCCTAATTTATACTATGTAGAGGTTTTCTTCTTTTCTGATACTATGCTATAAACAAAGAGTGCCTCTTGATTGGATGCTAATGACAATGCTCATGCTATTCAAGTTTACTTGAACGAGAGTTTAGAATCTTATACAGATCTCAGAATGGACATAGAAAAATAAAAATTTAAAGCAATGTGTTCTCCTTGGAGAAATTTCCTTACAAACTCATATTATTTTGTTACCAATTTGCAATTTGAAAATATCAGAAAGACCTTCTGACTTACATTTTTGTGTGTTTCCTTTAGATAAGAAATGTTGAAACAAATCAATGTTTAGACAACATGGGCCGCAAGGAAAATGAAAAAGTGGGTATATTCAACTGCCATGGTATGGGAGGAAATCAGGTAAACTCTCCCTTTTTTTATCAGCTTCATATTTGGGGGGGAAAATGTTGTGTAAACTATTCAGGTAGACTATGGCTTAGTTTAGTAAATTAATGGGCATTCTAATCAAGAATTAATTTGCCTATGTTATTATCCCAAGTATTGTAAGAAAGCACTGAAGAATTTAATAAAAAGAGCAACACCTTCAATGAGCGTATGGTGAATGAGGCCAGATGTTTGAGACTCATATTACCATGTATGAGAAAATGAGGGCTACATTTTATTCTGTTGTTAACTGAATCATATAATCACTCAGTAACTATGATGTTTTCCCGATGGTGATTATCCTAAATTTCTTTTTCAAATGTTTACATATGTCATATTTTCTGTGACTTTTGGTGGTTTAATAAAATTTTAAAGTGCATACACAGATAAGCACATCTGTTACAACTTTGATTTGGCTATCTGAAGACACCCTTTGGACCAGGTAAAAATGTAGTCTTTAAACAAGATTTATACTTGACTGAAATTCTAGGACACCTCTTTCTGTGTGACAGTCCAATTAATTATCAGAAACTTATACTATAACAAGGATTCTTGTGCTCTCTGTAAGCGCTGGAAAGTGGCATGGCAAGGTGGGCCACGTGGAGGCTACTTGGCTGTGAGTCTTGCCGCCATGGCTACTTTCAGAGGCCGAATTTGGAGTTCGTGGGAACTTATAACAAAGCACAGTTAGAGATAACTGCTCCTCTGTACACAAGTTGTCTAAAAGGGTCAAGATGAAGCACAGGAGTGAGTTGTTTAATGCTTTAGAGTGAACTGAGGAAGCAAAAATTATTCTGATCAGCACAACATAATGGTTATATCTGTAATGCAGCTGAATGTATCAAGAATTCATAGAGAGATCTTAGGGATCAAGATGGCAGAGGACTAGGACGTGGAACTCACCTACTCCCACCAATACATCAAAAATACATCTATAAGCGGAACGATTTGCACAGAACATCTACTGAACACTGGCAAAAGACCTCAGATTTCTGAAAGGGCAAGAAAACCTCCCCATAACTGGATAGGACAAAAGGAAAAAGGGAAAAAAATAAAGAAAGGAACTGGGATGGGAACTGCACCCCAGGGAGGGAACTACGAAGGAGGAAATTTTCCTGCACCCCGGAAAGTCCCCTCTACGGTGAGGAGATCAGCCAGGATGGAGGAGAAGCTTCAGAGCCTCGGAGGAGAGTGCAGCAACCAGTTTGAGGAAGGCAAGACGGAGGGTGACCTGCACAGATGGTCACCTCCGCCCTGTGCTCCCCAGCCTGAGACGCTTTTCCACCACTATGGGCAGGGGCTGGGTGCTGAAGCTCAGGCTTCAGAGGTCAGATCTAGGTAGAGGATTGGCTGTGCAGAGACAGCCTGAAGAGGCTCGAGTGTGGCAACCAAGGGTGTACTCAGAAGAAGCTTGGACACACCAGAGAGACAAGGTGCCATTGTTGGGGAAACGTGCAAGGAGAGGGGTAGGACCACCACTGGAGCTTCTTTCCCTGCATGCACTCTTAGGCAACAGGACACGACCTACATGAGCTCTGGTAGTGGGCGTGAGCCACCACTGCCACTAGGAGACCCACAAGTAGGTGCCAGTCGCTGCCCATGCTGTCCCGGGAGTGCACAGACTGCAGCTGCTTTTGGGAGACCCAGGAGTGGGCACTGTTCACTGCCCCTGCCATCTGGGGAGCACGCATGAGCAGCGAGCATTCGCCAATCACTGCCCCTGCTGCCCCGGTAGTGTGCGGGATGCCACTACCGTTGCGAGACCCAGAAGCAGATGCAAGGATTCTTCAATATCTGCAAATCAGTGTGATACACCACATCAACAAACTAAAGAATTAAAACCACATGATCATCTCGATAGATGCAGAAAAAGCTTTTGACAAAATTCAACACCCATTTATGATAAAAACTCTCCAGAAACTCAGCACAGAGGAAACCTACCTCAACATAATAAAGGTCATATATGACAAACCCACAGCTAACGTTATTCTCAACTGTGAAAAGCTGAAAGCATTTCCCCTAAGATCAGGAACAAGAAAAGAATGTCCACTCTTGCCACTTTTATTCAACAGAGTTTTGGAAGATGCTCAACATCACTAATTATTAGAGAAATGCAAATCGAAACTACACTGAGGTTTCACCTCACACTGGTCAGAATGGCCATCATCAAAAAGTCTACAAGCAATAAATGCTGGAGAGGGTGTGGAGAAAAGGGAACTCTCCTACACTGTTGGTGGGGATGTAAATTGGTACAACCACTATGGAGAACAGTATGGAGGTTTCTTTAAAAACTAAAAATAGAACTACCATATGTCCAGCAATCCCACTTCTGGGCATATATCCAGAGAAAACCATAATTTGAAAAGATACATGCACCCCAATGTTCATTGCAGCACTATTTACAATAGCCCAAACATGGAAGCAACCTGAATGTTCATGGACAGAGGAATGGAAAAAAAAGATGTGGTACATATATACAATGGAATGTTACTCAGCCATTTAAAAAAAATGAAATAATGCCATTTGCAGCAACATGGATGGACCTAGAGAGTATCATACTAAGCGAAGTGAGTCAGAGAAAGACAAATATCATATGATATCGCTAATGTGAGGAAATCTAAAAAATGACACAAATGAACTTACTTACAAAACAAAAACAGTCTCACAGACTTCGAAAACAAACTTATGGTTACCAAATGGGGAATGTGGGGCAGAGGAATAAATTAGGAGTTTCAGATTAACATATACACACTACTATATATAAAATAGATAATCAACAAGGACCTACTGTATAGCACAGGGTACTCTACTCAATATTCTGTAATAACCTATATGGGAAAAGAATCTGAAAAAGAATGGATGTATGTATGTGTATAAATGAATCACTTTGCTGTACACCTGAAACTAACACAACGTTGTAACTCAACTATACTCTAATATAAAATTTAAAGAAAAAAAAAAAAGGATCCATAGAGAAAAAGCCAGAAGGAAATGGCCCTGTTGAATTTTGGCACCATACTTCAAATCAGACTTTTGTATGATTCAATGGAGAACACTAAAATGAAGTTTCTCCCTAAAACCAAACAAACAAACAAATAAACAACTTAATTATTAAAATGTTAATTAGGGTTACACAGTTTGAATTTAAGCAAGAAAATATTTGAGTCAAACTTTCTAAGTTGCAGCATGGGAAAACGACCATATGAAAGAAGACGATGGAAAAAACCACATAGGCAGAACAATGACAGCATTCAAAAATGGTCCAGTTTACTATACTGATTCACGAGTGTGAGAGGCTTCTACTACCAAAACCCAATGCAGTCCTATGGCAAAAGCTGTCAGAGGACTAAATATATAGGGGTTTAATTTTTTCACATAATAAGAAATCTGAAAGTAGTCAATTGTTGATAATTTGTTCCAGTCCTCAATAAGTCCACCAAGAAAGCAGAAGCTTTCTATCTTTCCATTCTTCTTAAAGTTAACTTTTATCATCAGCTGATCACAGGAGGGCTGCTGAAACTCAAGACATCATGTCCACATTCAAAGCAGGAAGAAGTGGGGGTAGAGAAGAGTTGAAATAGCCATGTCTGTCCTTTTATTAGGCAAAGCAAATGCCTTCCTAAAGGCTCAACACATCTCCATGTATGTCTCTTTGGCCAGAAATGTGTTACTTGGACACCTCATGGCACAAAAACACTAAATACCTCACCTCAACTCATCACAGCTTCTCCTCACAGTTTATTTACCATGGGTATTGGGTGGACATTTAGAAGTGTCCCCCATAATGTGTTTCAACAGCTTATGAAAAAATCCAGCTCATCACCTGCACAGTGATTACCTGCAGAATTCAAAAAGGGAAACATCACTCTGATTCTAATACAGATGAAAATGAGGGAGGAAGATCCTTCAGGTGAATTATCCTCATGGAATCATTAAGGTGCCAAGGTTACTGTTAAAAAGGATAACCAGTCATATACTTAAATTTGTCTAAATGACATGGAACACCTAGATCATAAATGTTTAAAATTACATTATTCATTTACATGAATAATAACCAGAAATAAACTATCCTACTCTACTGTAAACTTCCTGTTGGCTGGGGCTATGTCTTACTCCTCTCTTCCTCCCCAGCACGTGGCACTTAGAATATGATAGGCACTTAATAAATACTAGTCAAGTAAATAGATGAAAGAATTCATGGTCAGAATAATGTATTTATACCTTAGTACTATGTAGACATTGCCAAAAATGCTGTTATTATCATAGAAACCAAAAGTATAAACAGACACCAATCTCAGGGATTCATAAATAAAGGGAACAAATAAACAGTAAGTAAAAAACCCATACCTACATATTTTCTAATGTCTCTGTTATCTACTTAATAAGATAAAATTAAAACCAATAATTTTTCATCTATATGAATACTTATTTGTGTCTACAAATGTTGAAGATGCTTATTGAAGCCCATTTTCTTACAACACAAATAATGGAAACAAATATTTACCAAGAGGAGAATGTTTAAATGAATCATGGTGTATCCACAGTTCAGATTACTACATAGCCACCAAAATGACTGAGAGGTCTAAATGTACTGTCATCAAACATTGAAAAGAGGGAAAAATAACGCACAGTACAACTTACTTTGAATTTTGAATGATCTCATTTGTGGAAAATGTATGTGAACATTTTCCTCTATATAGCATCTGTAATATATATATTTAAATGCTATACAATTTAATAGAAATGTATACATATCTATTTGGAATACAAATGACTTCTGGAGAGAAGATTAAGCTGGTATAGGAAATTTTACTTTTTACCCCATATTTTTCCTTATATATGTACTACTTTCATAATTAAACAAATAAAAATGGAGAAATTGAACTGTTGAGAATAAAAGAACATCATTTTTTTTAATATTTATTTAATTTATTTGGTTGAGCCAGGTCTTAGTTGCAGCTCCAGGGCTCCTTAGTTATGGCTCCAGGGCCCCTTAGTTGTGGCATGGAAACTCTTAGTTGTGGCATGCATGTGGGATTTACTTCCCCGACCAGGGATGGAACCCGGGCCCACTGCATTGGGAGCGCAGTTTTATCCACGGCACCAGCAGGGAAATCCCAAGAACATCATTTTATAAGACTATTCAGATCTGATTAATTGGGTAACTTATGATAAGTTACTTAGTATTTTTGAGCTTCAGTATTTTATCTATAAAATGCATAAAAGTTTTCCCTCAATTTTTTTCTCTAAAGATTAGTAAAAATTTATGAAACAACTAATACTAGCATGGCATATACTAAATAGTACATTTTGGTCTATTGCTATTAATTATTCTCTTTATTATTTCCATTTGTGTTCTCAACTATCTCTGTTTTTACTTCTAAAAGTAAAAAATAAAATGTTTATTCAGTGGCTAGTGCCAGAGGCAAGATAAAAGCACAAGATACTTCATGGTATTGTTAAGCTCAATAAAATGCACTGCCTCTCCTGTTATTCTAACAAATACATATTATGAAAAATTTAAAACATCACATAAAACCCTATTATGATATCTTTTTGATGGAACTGAATATTTCTAGCATGATTAATACTAGGGACATGTTTAAAATTTTGACTTACTTTTAAAAAGAACAGATCTTAGGATTTTATTGAGAATGAATAAATTATTGAGAGAGCTACCTTCTCTGTCTTTTATTGCTATTCTTTTATGTTACCATGGAAACAGCATCTATTTTTATGGTTATTTAGTTTTGAATTTTTAGAAGTAGCCCCAACTCCTAAAAATATTCAAATCTCGGACTTCCCTGGTGGCACAGTGGTTAAGGCTCTGCCTGCCAATGCAGGGGACACAGGTTCGAGCCTTGGTCCAGGAAGATCCCACATGCCGCGGAGTAACTAAGGCCGTGCACAGCAACTACTGAGCCTGCGCTCTACAGCCTGCAAGCCACAGCTACTGAGCCCATGTGCCACAACTACTGAAGCCCACATGCCTAGAGCCCATGCTCCACAACAAGAGAAGCCACCGCAATGAGAAGCCCATGCACCACAACAAAGAGTAGCCCCGGCTCTCCGCAACTAGAGAAAAGCCCATGCACAGCAACAAAGACCCAATGCAGCCAAAAATAAATAAATAAATATATTGTTTTTTAAAATTTAAATTTCTTTCTCCTGCTTTTACACAAAAGTCAAAACAAATGTTAATGCTGTTTTTTCCGCTCCGCGGCATGTGGGATCTTCCCGGACGGGGGCACGAACCCATGTCCCCTGCATCGGCAGGCGGACTCTCAACCACTGCGCCACCAGGGAAGCCCAATGCTGTTTCATTTTTTAAGCATGTTTTACTCAGTTACCTTTCTAATAGAATGCACTTTATATTTCTAGACAATTAAACCTTTAACCATTTCTCCTTGCAAGGGTATTTTTGCAGTTTGGGTTTTTTTAATTTTGGAGATATCAGAAAGAAACTTTTCAGTAGTTCTTGGAAATATTTTTCTTAAACATTTAGATAATCAAATATCCAGCATACTCTTCTCTCCTCATTCCTAGCACCTGGCACAGTGCTTGGGATACTGTAGGCACCTAATAAAAATTAGTCAAGTAAATAGGTGAAAGAATGCATGGATGTTTTTGTATCAGGAATACTGTAAAAACAGGGTAGCAAGTGGAGAATTATTATTAAATTCAACACTTGATCATCTTGAGGTGGTCTCTTTAAAACCTTACTAATAAAAGTCTTCTACCTCAAAGAATGACAAAATTTGATACTCCATTCCTATCTGCTCTCGAAATGCTTTCTTTTCATTAGCAAGTAATACCATGAAGATCATTAAACACATGAAATGAAAACACAAGAATGAAAATAAGAATATGATTAAAACTTGAACATAAATTTCTACAAGTGAAAGAAAGAACAATTTACTGGTAGAAAGTGTGTTACTAGAAGTTATGGGATTGTCTTCTTTATACTTCTGAAAAGATGATGTGGATTCCTGGAAGCAGTTTCATGTCCCCTACATTACTAATGACTCAGATTTATATCTTCATCCCCAACCTCTCTCCTGAGCTCTGGAATCTATTGCTAATTAATAATTGGGATTCTTTACAGGCATCTCAAAATCAAAGCTTTCCAAACTGTACTCATTTTCTTCCCTTTCACACAACCATCCAAAATTAAAATCTGACATAGACACTTCACTTCTGAAATTTCATTGGCCACCAAATCCCCTATTTCTCTGAAAATAATGTCCCTTGACTCCTACCTCTAAGTCCCTTTAAAACCAGGACCTCTCTCTTTGTCCTAGCCTACAACTTCTTTCACCTGTATGGTAAAAAAACAAAAAAACAACTCATTATTTCCATATATCCTATGAAATTCCATAAGCATATGAAATTCCATGGCATATTAGAATTAAAATCAGATTAAAATCTCCAGCAATTCTTCTCTGTCCAAAAATAAAGTACAAATTCCCTAGTTATGATAGTCAAAGCCCCTCATAACTTCATCCCCATCTGGCTTTCCAGCTTAATCTCCCTTGATGTTATAGTTCCTGTGCTCTAGACATGTTTGATAATTCTTTATTCCCTGCATGCTCTGTGCACGTTCCTGTCTCTACAGTTCACTAATACTGTTCTAATTGCACTACTGGCCAAATACTGCTCCACTCACAAACTTAAGACATGCTCACTGTTTAAAACCCAAATAATTTAGCTTCTTTTCTGCTACCTATTGGCTAACAACTTCTTACCCTAAACAGGGCATATTTTAATGGACAAACTATAATTTATTTCATCAGTCCTGTACTGTTTAACACACAATGTTATTTATGACTTTTTATTGTTATACCCCAGGCTCATCAATACCCTTGTAGCTAAAATCTGGTGAGCTTCCATCCATATTTACTTCTTTAGAAACAATGTCTACAAGTGAGTTTGCTAGATCAAAGGTTATGCAACATTTCAAGGTTTTTAATATGTAGTGACAAATTGTCCTCTTTAATGTTTCACCAATTTAATAGGACAAATAGCTAAAATAGGAAGAGGTACTATGATATACATTTAACATGCATTATCCTCTTTGGTTTTTACAACAATCAATGAAGTACATGGTGTTATTATCCTGATTTTACTCATGAGTGTAATGGAAACCCTGAGATTAATAATGTGATTGAGGTGGTAAAGCCAGTTTGAACCTAAATCTGCCTGACTCCATACCAGTTTTATATTCACTACATCTGTATTGATTCCCAGCCACACTTCCCCAGGACTGTGATCACAGTGGCCAACCCTAACTGGATACTGTATTTTTCTTGTTTCTCATCTTAGCCAATTTAGTATGGAAGAAACATTTTATCTTACTTTAAATCATATTTCTAACATTATCAATGCACATAAGCATTTTTAAAGTTGGCATTAGTACTTTATGAATTTCAGTCATGCTTTTGCTTATGTTTTCACTGGAGTTTGAGGTGGTTCTTTATTCTCTTCACCACTTATAAAAACACTTTATTAAGATTATTATCTTCTGTCATACACATTACAGATATTTTTCTGACTTGACATTTTGTTCACATTGTGTTTTCACATACAGACTTTTAAACAGTTAATCCCAATGTTTGTCTTTATGTTTTCTCTTTTTGATGTCAAAATACCATTCTTTTCTAATGAGGTGCTTTTACATGACATTTAACATCATCTTAAAGGAGCCAATGGTAAATAGGCCTTAGCCTCATTGGGCATATACGAGATCTACTCAAATACTGACACTAATTTTTATTTAAAATTTATATAAATTTGACTTAAAATATATATAAATTTATATAAGTGGGTCAAATTAGATTAATATACTATTTATAAAATAAACATTTTTCTTTGATAAAATGTAAATATATACATAATATATAATGTTTCAATATAAAATTTTTTTTAAACCAATGGTATTTCCCTTTGAACTGCAATATATCTTTAATCAAAAATAGGGAGAAAAGCAGCCTTTGTACATATTGTACTTATTCCTTCTAAAGGCCAAAAATATAAAGTGATGGAAAAACACTCACATTTTAGCAAATGCATTTATAATGTTTCTCTTTCTCCCTGTAGCCATTTATTTGGAGAGAGCTAGTAAGCACATGGAAACATTCCATGTAATTTATTGCAGTAAATGATTCACAGCCATTTTTCAAGGTAGCAAGCCTTTAGGGAAGCTTATGCTAGCCATTTATTAAAACCCCATTGTCTGTCAAGATAAAGAAGAGATCATTAGGTATTATCTATACTTTGATACAAATGTCTCCTCTTCCTCTAAAATGTGATCATTTATACTTAAGAAGAATCTAACCTTATGACAGGTACAGTACAAATTTTGAAAGTAAACAAATACCTTCTCTCCTCATTACAGACCCTCTCCTAAATTATTTTAGTAATACATTCTAATATACTCATAGATTGTAATGGATATATTCATTCAAGAGATATGTATTCATTTTAAAGTTTACCTCTTTATACATAAAGTTTACATCTTATAATTACTTATAAGCCATTTCTACACTAGTTTGGTCCCCTTTTAATAACTTGCACACTGGAATTAAAATTCACCAGGGATTTCACAAAGTAAAATCCCACAACGGCCTGTGAGGGAAAAAAAAGAACATTTACCATTCATTAAATGTTTAAATGAGTTGGATACATGAGAGCTAGAAGAGAGCAGTTATTATAACCTCTATAGAAATAGGGATTATTCCAAGAGCCTTTCAGTCTCATGAATGCTTGGCTGGGAGAACTTCTCTTGACTTTGGTTGGCTTATGCTCCTACCAGGAGACTAAAATATACTGAGGATGGAATGGTAAATTGTCTCAATCACTCATCCAACAAAACCTGGTTATGCTAGCCTATAATAGATACTCTAGATGAGGTTAGTAGATGATGTTAGTAGGAGAAAATACCTAAAGACATACGTTTCACATTGACCTGGTTTTTCAGGGGGTCATGTGGTATCTGTTCATCAAGTCCATCAATACAAGAAGTTAGTTCCCTTCCAAGTAAGTCTCAGCAGGGCCTGCTATCATGGGATCAGTCTAGTATCAAAAAAACCTTTGGGATACATACACAAGTCAGTGAGACCATTATTTCTATGCTACTCTGTTTATTCTTGATTCTTTTCATTCTACTTTCCCAGGAAATTAAAGCTCAAAACTCATACCAATTCCTGGGCTTACACACATTGCTTCAAACTGACTAATGCACATTTCTACTTGAAGGACCAAGTGTAGCCTCAAATTCAGTGTGTCTATAATTAACTCATCTTTCATGAAAAGCCCTTTTTCTTCAATCTTTGTATTCATCTATCTTTTTACATTTTCTTCTTTTATCTCTTATCACACACCCTGCCCTTCTCGAACTAGGCACTAAGCCTTGTGGATTCTTTCTACATGTCCTTTTCCCCTATTCCTTCTTTTCTTTTATTAATAATTCTACTTTCCAAATCTTGGCCTTGATTGCTTCATATTTGAGTTACCACAATAGTTTCAATATAGTTTCACCAGAGCTCCAGCCTGTCTTTACTCCACCCTCATTCAATAATGAAAACTCCTTTAAAAATACCATTCCCAACTGGAAAAACAAAAAACTTTAGAGCCCCGTTATTACAAGATAAAATTAACATTCTTTACTAGTCAAAGCTCTACACAGTCTGACTCCTTCTTACCCTTGTAATTTTATCTCCTGTTGCTCACCCATACAAACTCTCAACTCTATCAACTCTACTGAGTATAGCCAGAACAGACATTTTAAAAATTGTTACTGAAATCCATTTTTAAAAATCATATCCTTGCCTTTTCTTTTACCCACCTGATATCACCTTTCTCCACTTTTCTAACTACATAAATTCTAGTTTACATAATTCCATAGTTTACATTGTTCTAGTTCCACTTCAAAATTCACCGTCCTCCATATAATAATTTGGTTTTTTTCTGATTTTCAATATACATTTATACTTCCTTTTGCTGAACTCACAATACTTTAATTTTTCACATTTGTTTTTTACTTACTCATATACCATATCTCCATGTTTCTCTTTTAACTCTCCTATTTTCATTCAATTGTGTTTATTCAACTCATTTCCAAAAACAAACTGTAAACTTTTCTTCAAACAAGTATTAGTTAATTTCCTTTTCTTAATCCTTCTACAGTAATAAATGCTTATTGAAAGAATGAATGGGTAAACAAATTCATACAAAATTTTCCAAGTTACCCAAGGACCTGCTGTTAACACAGAAATAGCTTCAAAATTTTGGGGAAACCACATAAAGGAAAATCGTCCTGGAAGATGAAACTGTTCCTATGAAAATGCCTAGATTTGAGGCTGTAATAGGCTGAAAAACGACCCGCAAACGTATCCACATCCTAAGCCTTGGTACCTGTAAATGTTACCTTATATGGCAAAAAAGGACAGTGCAGATGTGATTAAGGATCATGATACAGGAGATTGTCCTGGATTATCTGGCTGGCACTAAAAGCAACCACATGTATCCTTATAAGAGGAAAGCAGAGGGAGATGTGACACACACATAGACAAGGAGAAGGAAATGAGACCACAGAGGCAGAGATAGGAGTGATGTGGCCACAAGCATAGGAAATATAGTCTGTTGCCAAAAGCTAGAAGAGGCAAGGTACAGATTCTCCCCTAGAGACTCCAGAGGAAACACTGCCTTGCTGGTTCCTTGATTTCAACCTAGTGAAACTGACTTCAAATTTCTGGCCTCCATAACTGTGAGAGAATAAATCTCCATTGTTTTAAGTCATCAAGTTTGCGATAATTTGTTTCAGCAGCCACAGGAAACTACTGTAGGTCCTCACAAAGAGAACTCCAGGAAGTCTCTAGCTCAGTGTTCTTAAGCAATCCACCCCTTCGGAGGTTTAAGATATAAGATACAAAACCTTCCTCCAAGTTAAAAACATGTATTACTTTATCTTGCTACTTCAAGAAATCAAGTAGTAGCTACAAAGAATGGCTCTAAATTATACTGGTCCTACAGAATATTTTAATTATAGAAAATTTGGTTTTGGATATTCCATTTTAACTTGAGTTTTTGTATTCTATTTTAGTGCAATTGTAGTAGTAAATAAAATTGTCAATACCTCCAAATCCTATATTAATAAAAATTTTAAAGTATAAAATAACTAAAAGTGAATCCATAAATATTAAATGATGATGGCCTTTTCCATTAATAGTTAATAACTTCTGCACAGAAGTTTTAAAATTGTTTTTTCAAATCTTAATTCAAGAACTGAGTAAACAATCAACAGGTAACATTTTCTTAATTCAAACAAATTATATTATCTTTTGTATTAAAGAAACACGTATTAAGCCTGGAGTTGATTAAAACTTACAGGAACTTAAACTAATGATCTTATTCTGCCTAGTTTTGCCTGGCCAGAGTGTTTCCTGGCATAGAAATAAATGGCAAATCTGTTGTGTTCAATCCTTTTCTTTCCCCTTGTAGGAGTTACTCAGAGATTGTGAGATCTTAATACTTCCAAAAACTGAGCCCTAGTATTGTCTATTTCTTAGATCTATCTTTTCTTCTAAGTGTTGTACAGTCCAATTTTATGTATTTCTGCTTAATGATAGTTAACATCTATCACATTTGACACTTTTTTTAAAAGCAATGGAAAAATTGGCAATGCAAGTCAACTTAGAAACCACTTTTACTATTTTACTGTAAAGTGTTTAAAATTAATACCTGAAATCCTACATTCATTTAAATAAGCCACAACTTTGGCTCCAAGCTTTCTAGCTGTAAGTACAACACTGGTTATATGACTTATTGGGTCAATAATATAAAAACAAACCAGCTTCAAGAAGGTTCAATTATTTCTGGTGTTGAGATAATAAAAATGTCTACCCTGATTCCTGATAAGGAGAGAATTATATGGAAAAGGAAAGGCACTGGACTAAACTTGGAAGGGACAACAGTCTCTATGAGGGCATCTAAGGAAATGATGATGATATCAAAGTATGTGCACATAGTGGACAAAAGAAATACTTATTCTATTGATAAATCAATTAAAGTGTATCATCATATCAGCCCATCTCTAAAAAGCTTAAAATTAAATTTCTATAAAGCTTAAATATTAAAATACTTTAAGATCTTTGGGAAAATTCACATAAATTTGTATTCATTTTATTAATGGAATTTCTAGAATATTTTGAAAAACCCCCTTTGAAAAGTGAAATATCACACACTTTCACAAAGCAGAAACTTTAATACTACTGTATTTTTACAAAATACACACAGGCATATGTACTTCTCTTATTGCACACCATCAATAGAATTTTTCTTAATGACAAGGGTAGACTGTTAACCGAAAAACTTACTAAAAGAAAAATGTTTTGCTACTAGCAGTTTTGCTACTAGCTCCCTCAGCCCACCAGTTTATCTCTTCTGAAGCTTCTATTACTTAGAGATGGACTATAAGCTTTCTGCTAACTTCCTCATGATAGGTTTGTCTCCACTGAACAATTCAGTCCCAGAAGAACCTTCCTCCTCTGTATTTTTTTCAATCTTCTGACCCTCATTCCTTTCTCTATTTTATCTTCAAATGCTTTCATCCTGTCTTAATGCATAATTGTTGACTTAACACTCTGGTCTTAATCATTACCCTGAGCTGCTTGCTTGTTCAAGTCATCTTCCTACCAACATTTTATTATATTTAATATTAAAAAATTTAATGGATTGAATGCATGAATCTACTATATATGAAGAATATTAACGTCCTTTGAAATGATCCCCTCTTCTCCCTTAGAGTGTGTGTGCCTAAATTTTACTGAGGACATAAATAATTATTTAATATTACCATTTGAAGCACTCTGTAATAGCTAAAATAATAACTTGGCTTACTCTAGTAGAAAAAGCCACTTTATTAGTTTCTAAGTAAGGTAAATAATGTCTATAGTTTCTAAATTAACAGTGTTGGCTACCCCAGTTTTATATTCACCAGAAGCCAAGCAGAGCCCATACTCATGATCATATGCTTTGCTATACCTAAGATTTTCTTCATCTTACTGTATTCCCAATTCTATCCTAGTTAATAAATTCTTACAGTATTGGAAGAAAGTAACAAGTAAGGGTATACCTAGGGTTTTTTTCCCTTCCAAATATGAAAACTTGTTTTTTGGGGAAAGAAAACACATGAAGCCTAGATAACAAAAAACTGGACAAGAAATTTATGTTCAAATATTTGACTAACCAATGCAAGGAAGAGAAAGTTTAGAAAAAGGAAAAAAAGTCTAAGAAATCTGCAAGCCAAACAAAATGTCAGGTATAATATTTTTACAGCACCAAGATTTTTAAGGCATTCTTTGCTTAAAACTCACCAATTTTTAAAAGATGTCATCATATACAAGATTTTATTGAGGATAACCCAAAATGAGGAGACTAATCAAATGCAAGCTTATACACTTACATGGCTGAAAAAAAAAATGTTTTAAATATTTCATTTGTTCCCAAATAACTATATATCCCATATATAGTTTGCCTTGTTGTTAGAAATCCTGATATAACAATAGTAACAAGATAGCAACAAAATATCTTCCATATTTTAATGACCCTAATTATACATTCTTTGTATCAAATAAAAAAATTATACCTAAGATATCATGGAATTGTCATCATTTTTCTGTATAAACTATGAAGAACAAATCTTTCTAATTTTTATTAGGTATTTCTCCTAGTTAACAATCTAGCCTCATCTTTACAAACTATTGTTTTTATTTATATGGATGTAAGCCAATATTTCTCCTTTGCACGAAACAATTTTTTTCTATATTTTTCTAGGATTAATTGCATCCTACACTAAATTAAAGCATATAGCAGCAGTATGAGTTGGTTTAGTTATTAATTAAGTTCTTTATGGGTATATTATGAATGCTTCTTCCCAAAAGCCTATGGCAGTGATGGGGGTGGAAATTATATTGAACACTACTCCTATAGTAAACATTTGCAGGTGTTTTAAGTATGTATATATAATTTGAGTCTCACAATAACCCTGAGAGGAAGGTATCATAATTAGGTTATATACTTCATATACCCTACTACACTACACCATACTTGATCTGAGTCAGCTTTGGTGAAAAGTTAACCTCAGAGGACCTGAGTGTCAAAATCCCTCTGTGACTTTTAGTCTGCTTGGACTGCTAGAACACAATACCATAGACTGGGTGGATTAAACAACAGACATTTATTTTCTCACAGTTCTTGAGGCTGGAAGTCTTAGATGAAGGTGCCAGCATGGTCATGTTTTGGGGAGGGCCCTCTTTCTGGCTTGCACACAGCTACCTTCTTGCTGTTTCTTCACATGACAGAGAGCAAGCAAGCTCTGATCTCTTCTTCTGCTTATAAGGCACTAATCCCATCACAGGGCCCCACCCTCATGACCTCATCTGAACCTAATTACTTCCCAAATACACCACCTCCAAATACCATCACACTGGGAATTATAGCTCAACATATGAATTGGGGTGGTGGGGTGACATTCAGTCCATACCAAAGGTGTTATGAAGTCCCTTGTCCTTTCTGGCCCTCAATTTCTAATCTGTAAATTGATATGGTTGAACTAGACATTCTCAGTTAATATTCTTTATCACTATTGCTAGATAGGCAAGAGATAACTCCAGATGATTTGTGAAAGCTGCAGTCCAGTGCCAGGGACATGAATTTAGAAAGCTTGAATTTAGGGGAAAAAAATTTAGAAAACAAATGTTTTTAGAAGATAGAACAATGTGAAAATTTTGAGCAACCTGCCAGTCACAAAAAAGTAATGACTTAAAGAAAAAAGAACCTATTAATCACTAATTCATTGAACACCATATATATATATATACCCAGTAACGTATGGGCACCAAGAGGAAATAAATATACACTTAAAACTCAAACTTCTGGGGCTTCCCTGGTGGCGCAGTGGTTGAGAATCTGCCTGCCAATGCAGGGGACACGGGTTCGAGCCCTGGTCTGGGAAGATCCCACATGCCGCGGAGCAACTGGGCCCGTGAGCCACAATTACTGAGCCTGCGCGTCTGAAGCCTGTGCTCCGCCACGGGAGAGGCCGCAATAGTGAGAGGCCCGTGCACCGCGATGAAGAGTGGCCCCCACTTGCCACAGCTAGAGAAAGCCCTCGCACAGAAACGAAGACCCAACACAGCCATAAATAAATAAATAATTAATTAATTAAAAAAACCTCAGACTTCTTTTTGTGTATAAGGAAGTAGGGAAGATGCTGTTTGTTACATGACATACAGTCCTTTCCATGAGTAACCCTAAGAGAATTTCATGCTGCACTGAGTATTGGAAGAGTTGTTTGCCTCCCCAGAAGCAGGTTTTTCTTTTCTTTTTTACTCCAAATACATGGTTCACCCAGAGACAATAATTTTATAATATTAATTATAAAATTAATAATATTCTATGGATAAGTATTTATACTGGCATCATACTTGGATTCTTTTTATTATATTACCATTTTTGTAAATGGGCACACAATCCCTACCCTCAATCTCAATGGGAATACAAAACAATTATTCTTGAAACAAAGAATATTTGTACTATTATACAGAAGGCATTCAGAAAAAAGGTCTGATAAGGACAGGAGTGGGTCTTAAATGCTTCACAAAGCTGTCAGGGAGCACAGAGAATGGAGTGTGTGCAAGGACAGCGAGGACACCAGTGTAAATGGAGTGGAAGGCCTGGACTAGGGAGAGTGGAAAATTAAGTTTTATAAGTAGTGGAGCTAAGATTTTAATAGAATGTAAATGTCAAGCAAGGAAATTTTTACTTGGGACAAAAGGAGCAATAATCTTTCAGAGTGCAAAGGTTGCCAAAGGATAGCTTGTAATCTATTTCTGATACAACCTCATGAAAATACTTGCACATGCACTTTTGTTATTAAAAATGGCATGGTGAATGTGGCCAAAATGAAAAGGGCTTTTTATTCATGTTATTTAGTACCCAAGTATAATTTCACTACAGAACTTTCTGTCAGTTCATTTATTCTATTATCAAAGGACTTGATCCAATACTGAGCAAGAAGCTACATGTGGTATGTACAGAAATGATACCTTTCCATTAAAGGAAAAAAGGCTTCATTGGGTTACCATGGAAACAGCCTACCATCCATTCCAATTTCTAGTAAAGAATCTTAGTCTTCTAATGAAAACCTACCAGATAGATATACTTCTACTCCATCTCTCTAGTTGCTAACTTTCTAAACAGATTTTACAGTGTTCTTTTTATTTAAAGGAAGTAAAATGTGCTTATTTGGCTGGGATATGCAGACATTGTTTGTTTTAAGAGGCACTTTCCCCCACACCCTGCCCCAAGAAAACAGCAGCTAGCAAATTCAGAGGTGCACTGTATGGTCCCTGTAACACCAAAGAATGATCAAAGTGGTCTCCCTAGGTCACGGTGGCCAGTGTTCAATCCACATCTTACACACTGATGAGACCAAGTGCTATTTCTAGGTGGTGGAAATCATTACGTTACAATGTGCTCACTAAAGAGAACTTTTCTTCCTTCAGTGGCCCAAACAAGTGGCCCATGAGCTAGATTTATTTTTTACTATGAGAATCTTAATGTGGTTACATATAAATCTGATATAAAGACATGGCCCCCAGTTTTAGACTGAAGTTTTTAGGACATGTTAATATTGATCTCTGAGATCTCCTATACAGAAGAATTCCAAATAATTTATGTAGACAAGTTCCCCTCCAGAAGATGGAATTTATCTCTCCTCCCGCTTGTGTGTGGGCTGTGCTTACTGACTTGCTTTCTAAGAGTAGAATATGGAAGGGTGTGGTGGTGACTTTGCAGTGGAGAAACATGGCAAATGCTGCCCTGGGTGAGTGATCAAGGCTCTACACTGTGAGTCATGTTAATACCATGTACCCCTGATAAAATGTGAGGAGAATGGCACTTCACTTTTGTGATCTTCCCCCCAAAAATCTATAATCCCAATCTAACCATGAGGTGAACATTAGACAAACCCAAACTGAGGTACACTCCACAAAATACCTAACTAGTGCTCCTCAAAACTGTCAGTCATCAAAAAGTAAAGTCTGAGCATCTATCAGAGTTGGCTAAGGAGATATGACAACTACATGTAATGTGGTATCCTGGATGGGATCCTGGAAAAATGAACATAGGACCATATGGGAAATTTAAGGAAAAACCTGTGAAATCTGAATAAAGTTTGGAGTTTTTTAAATATCCCAGAAGCAAAATGTTAACTGTGTAAAAAGAGCATGGGATTTGGGGCCTGACAGACCACAGATCAAAGACAGGTTTTCCCACTTGCAAACTGAGTGACCTGGAATTTATCTAACCATTTTGAACGTCACATTCCTTATTTGAAAAAAAAGAAATTATAATACTAACCCTGAAAAGTTACTGAAGAAATTTATGATATATGCTATATCATATTTAATATACTAATATTTAAAATGACTGCTATCTTGCCAAACACATGGCAGATTATCCCAAAATGTTGGCTTTCTCTCCTTCCACCTGCTTCCAGCCCAACATCCAAAAGGCCAGAATCTCTGTCCCTCTGCCTGCTGGTTTTCTCTGCCAGAGGCTGCTTTGCCCACCTTGTCACACCTGAGGAATTAATCAACTCTACTCCCTGGAAGCACACCTCAAGCAAAAGCTGAGGGCAAGTGGTATAATTATCCCAGGTCCTTCACCCTTCCAGGGAACTGAATCTGAGGCTTGTTCCAGCTGGTTGCCAGTTTCCCAACAGGATAAGGCTCCAGTTATCTACAGTGTAACTAATTTGTAATATACCCTTTATTGGCTGCTTTGCCTTCCCTGCACTCCTACTGGTCTTTCTTGGGATCATCTACATAATAAAAACTACTTGCACTTGAATCCTTGTTCAATGTCAGCTTCTGGAGGAAGCCAAACTAAATTGATCTTAGTTGGCAGCAATGATGAATGACATAAGTAGGATTTCTTTAAGCTTGAAACCATCTAGAAAAGTTCAGTATTATTTGATTCAGTGCCAATGCTGTGCTAATAATATGGAGGTGAATTTTTAAAATTATGTCTAATTTAAACTAAACGGTAGTTTACCTTTACAGATAAGATGCAGTTACAACAGATACACAATAAGTTTCTTTGTGCTATCTTAAGGACTTTATAATTTGCCTTGAGACTTTTTAATATATTTAATATAATTTTTCTCTAATTATATGCAACATACCAGTTTTAGGAAGTGTCTAATAATACAATGTATGTGGAAAAGTTTTGAAATAATATAAAATACCAGTAAAAATACATTCAGAAATGATATCACAAAGTCTTCTATCATTAATTTGTGGCTAATAAAACAAACACTAAAATGAATGTACAGTCTATATATATACGTATATATATGTCATGTGAATAATATATATTATTACTGCTATGTTTATTTTACATTCACAGGCATAAATGAGTAAGAACCTCAAAGACCAGATATCTTGCTGCTCCATGGTTCCAACTAATGATATAGTCATAAAGGGAAAGTATGTATAAAATTACCCATGACTGAAGGAGAATATCCCATCCAAAAATTTAATTTACTTCCCTTGTAATTTATATGTGTGAAGGCCAGTTCTTCAGATAAAAAATATTTAAGGAATAATTCAGTGGGGGAAAACATAGGAAAGAATATCATCAAGAGAAACCTAATTTGTTACAGAAAATCAGTACCATGAGAACATCAAGAACAGAGTTCAAGCAGGTTGGAATAGTGGAGGAAACTCTTACAGAAATGTTGGCACTTGCTTGGATGTCTGCTATCAAAGTTTCATGAATGGCCTATATGGTTTAGATAAAGCCTGAAAACGTTTAACATTCTCAAAAGTATCACGGAATAAATAGATAGATGAATCACTGAATGAATAGATAAATGATAGAGACATAGCATGGGAGAAGGTGTTCTACATGGTGAGAATAATTTAGTTTTTACATGCATCTCCTTTAACCTGATGGTCACTGTATTAATTTCCTATTGTTGTATAACAAATTACTACCAATTAAGTGGCTTAAAACAACACAAAATTATTAACTCACAGTGCTATAGGTCAGAAATTCAGGCACAACGTGGCTGCGTTCTCTGCTCAGGGTCTCACAGGACTGAAATGAAGGTGTTGGTCAGAGCTGTGATCTTACTGGAGGCTCCAAGATTCCTGGTTATTGGCAGATTTCAGTTCCTTGAAGCTGGAGGACTGAGGACCCATCTTCCTCAGTCTGCAAAGACACAGTCTTATGTAACATAATGTAATCATGAAGTAACTTTCCTGTCATGGTCACAGTCTCACCAATATTCAAGGGCAGGGTGTTAAACAGGGCATGTACACCAGGGGACAAGAATCTTGGGGCCATCTGAGAATTCTACCACAGTCACATAAAAAACAATATCTACCATTCAAGTATTATATCTTGAGGTATCTTTTGGAAGGAATTCCTACTAGGCTTATATTTGCAATTTATATTCTTCAATATTACAATAGTAGAATATGAGTAAATATTTGGAAAATATTTGAGTATAGATTCCTGAATTGCAGACTTCCTTTAAAACCCTTCAAGGCAGAGTAAGTTATTAAACATACATAAACTTTAACACCAGTAGTGTTTAAAATGGGAGGATTTGGGCTTCCCTAGTGGCGCAGTGGTTGAGAGTCTGCCTGCCGATGCAGGGGACACGGGTTCGTGCCCCGGTCCGGGAAGATCTCACATGCCGTGGAGCGGCTGGGCCCGTGAGTCATGGCTGCTGAGCCTGTGCTCCACAACGGGAGAGGCCACAACAGTGAGAGGCCCGCGTAACACAGAAAAAAAAAAAAGAGGATTTAACAATGAAGTAGAAAGAAAATAGAAACAACAGTCACATTTTATTATATTAGTGCATCCTGCTTATTTTATTACCTTATTCTCTTGCTCTGTTTTCCATAAAGTGTACTAAAGAACTCCAAAGAGCAACTGCTTTCATTGAAATTCAGCAAGTAATTACTGGACACATACTCTTCTCCTAGAATTGTTTCCAAAGGTATTCAAAATATATCTCTAGCATTATTACTGAGGCAGCGAGGTTTAAAAAATAAAACAAAAAGATGAAACAAACTGTAATCAAATGTAGATTATATGCCTGGATTTTGCACAGATAATTACTGATACTGAGATGTCACTTGGGCTAAGTACTGTGTTTAGAGTTTAGATGAATTACCTCATTCAACATCTGAAACAGCCCAGGAAACAGGAGGCATCTTTATCCCTTTTCCCAGATAAGGAAGGTAAGATTTGGTCAAAGTCTCACAGTAATTCTTTCTGAAGAGTGTGGAGGAAGGTCTCAAACCCAGGTCGTGTCATTTTCCAAAGCCCATTGTATATGCACAGATGATATCATACCTACAATAAAGTGCAGATAAGCTATCAGGGTAAGAGTAGTTACAAAAATGCTACATGAAGAAAGTGACGAATGTACTAAGACTTTAAGGTGGTGATCTTTTCCTGGGCAAAGTGAAATGGATAGTCCTAATGATATGATCAGCACATACCAGGTCAGGGATGGAAGAATGAGGTGACTTGCTGAGTACAAACAGGGAACTACCAGAGTGTTACATAGTTATATTGAAGTGAAAGGGGAAAGAGTTAAGCCTTCATAGGTGATACTGAGGACAGACTGGGAATACTGAACTTGAGATACACACTCACATCCTGTTTTTAACAAGTCTTTTAGAGCATTAAAACTGTAAAAGACCATAGATACCATGTAGGCATGTAAGATAAGAGTACACAGCTAGAAGCTACCTACATCTCCTTACCCTCTTCTATATAAACCACTGGGCTAACAGGCTATAAACAGAATCTGAAATCAATTAAGACAAAAATCTTTTGTCTGAGAGCAAAAGTCTGTTTGGCATCTCCATTGATGAATTCAATTCCATCTATGCATTCTCCATGCTAATATCAGGATGGTGTGACATATAGTAAGAGAGAATGTGTTAAAAAATAAATCACTGCTAAATGTTGAATTTTTAATCACTAAACAATTTTCTTTGTTATTTCAATACAAATGTTCCTGGGCTATTTTTACAGAATGAGGGACAAACTATTATGATGTTTATTTTCTTATAATTTGTCCTTCTGGATGGTTGTTAACAGATTTCTCTGACTGTATTTCAAATACCTAAAGGGATTCCCAGAGGGCCCAAAGCTCCAAAATGGGTATGTAAAGGGCAGTATGGTCAAGTGAAGGAACAGTGACAATGACCCTGGGGTCCAGAGAGACCTCTTTCGCTAAGACGCTCTGGCAAATTGGGTGAACCCTGTAGCTTTACTGACCTCAGTTTCTTCATCTAGAAAGTGAAGCAGCTGGCATAGAGTAACATATAGAGTCTCTTCAAACTGTGAAACTTTAGAGTAAATATTGTCCTGAGGAACTCAACAGGAAAAGTATTTTATAAATTCTGAACTAAATCTAGGGAAATCAAAACCTGTATAATTAACAAAGCTGAATCAAATACACATGTGAGCCTTTTAAATACACACATATTTTTTGGCAAAATATTTCTTTATCTAAGGATAAAAGAAGGAAGGAAACCTTATGTTGAGACAGAGCCAGCAGAGGGCGTTTAGTCCCCAAGCCTCTTGCTGAAGGAGACGTGGTCCAGGTCCCAGTAACAGAACAGTGTCCTTGGTTTGCAACTTGGGCTGCTCTACAAGGTTTTGTGAATGGCTGCTATGCTGCTCGCAATTATTCAAAGGCGTAAAGATATAAGAGTATTTTTAAAGAAACAGCTATACATTAGGATTTTAAGCAAGATACAATTTTTAAAAGAATGTATTGACACATTCTTTCATTGTGCGAAGTAAAGTACTAATTTACTGCAGTATATTTTAGATAATTCTCACACAGTCTTTAAAAAATGTTTAAATGTTGTTCAATTTTAGATATTTGAAGAATCATAAAATACCTTTGGACACACTTCGCAAGAAGAAAAATCCAGAACAAACTGTATGCATGTGTGATATAATGAAAAAGTTTACCTTCTCTGAAAAAATATTAAGATTAAAAGGAACTGAGACTGGGCTTGGCTATCATCTTTCATATGTTGGGAGTTATTCCTAAACTCATCTGAGTGCATCAGTTCAGAGACAGAAATCAATCTAACTTCAATAAAGTATACATAAAAGCAAGTAAATCATCTAGTCATAGTAAAGAACCACTTTACAAAGATATATTTAAATGGAAAAATGATTATGAAAATGATTGCTCTGACGCTTTTGGAAAGTATAACTGGATGGTACGATTTTAGGCCCAGATATTGAGATACAATAGATTTGAAAAATTTGCAGTGACATTTGGAAAACTAATCCCATTACTTTTAAAGGCTTCAACCAGCATTAGGAATAAAAGGAAGTGTATTCATTTCCTCAAACTGCTATAACAAACCATCACAAACTGGATGGCTTAAAACAAAAGAAATTTATTGACTTACAATTCTCGAGGCTGGATGTCTGAAATCAAGGTGCCAGAAAGGGCATATTCTTTCTGAAACCTGTAAGGGAGAATCATTCTTTGCTGCTTCTAACTTCTGGTGTTTGCCAGCAATCACCATGACTTGTAGATGCATCAGTTAATTTTTTTTCAATTGCAAAGTCCAAAGAAAGATAATTTCATATATAGAGTCAGAGAGTATTCTATAGATACCTTTCTTAAATGTGATGTAAATTACATATCTATTAATTGACCCAAAAGTGAATCAAAATTAGAAATTGAGGAACAAAGAATGCTTTGTGGACTTCTCTCTAGAACTTTTTCAATAGTTAAAGTTTCCAAACTATCATTAGAGACCTGAGGAGAATTGATGCTCAGGCCATGATTATACTCATTATGCAAAATTAATGGTGAATATAGATGCTTTGGTGTCTCCATTTACATTGCCATCTGTATACAACTAAAATAAAGCAATTTCAAAGTGGAAAATTATCCTTCACATTGAAATAATCCTATAATGGGCAAAAGAAATTTCTCTAGAAACTACCCTCTCTCACATCAAGGTGTACTACCAGATTCATTTATTTAATTAAATATGCTTGCAATTGTATTAAAAAAATACTAGCCATGTTTGGGAAGGATACAAATACTTATCTTAGATGGGTGTTTCCTTTATTCTTCTTTTGGTTACTCTTTTTCCATGAAAAGTATATACATTGAAAAGTATAAAAAGTATACACATATACATGATACTTCAAAGATAGGAAAATCTTTTCTGAATTCAATACATGAAATCTATAATATATTTTATATTGTTTAAATAAATGAACTTTATACACTTCCCAAGTTTTTATATTGTTAAGTAAAATGTATAACCTTTGTGAAAATTTTCCTTTTAAGATGTTGGCTTAAAAGGGTACTTGGGTTCCATCACTGACTTTGCATCTCCCTCTTACCACTACTTGTGATCTTCCTAGAAGCCCTGAGTACCAGTGCTACAGAGGCAACCATTTCAAGACTAACTTAGTCAGCTTACAGGCTAGGACTCAGAGTTTATAAATGATCTGTAGAGCTGACTTCCTCAGATTTCATCAGGTTGCTTTGGGAAATGAAAAGACCTTGAAATGACCTTCCTCATCATACTCCCTCTTGACATTGCAAAGAAAAAATAAATACCCACAGAATACTGAAGCATGCTTATCATAACTAACAGAAGAAAACAACTTTTATAATTATGTACTTAATAACCCTTACAAAACTTTAATAATCAATGTTATAAATAAATTATTCGCACTAGGAACAAAATAATAGAGATTATTATAGCATTAGTTTGAATTAGCTAACAATGAGTCTGCTATCTACCCTGACATTTCTTGGATATTTTGAGAAGAATTATAGTCAAGCCCAGCCAAAACCACATGAGAAAGGTAAACATAGAGCCTGCCTTTAAGGAGATCTCTAAAGATAATTCTACAACCTTCAGAAACCCACTGACAATATTTAATAAAGTTTATGTGATGTACTTATGTTATAGAAAGGAAACTGATGAAAAACATCACTGTCTCTAGACTTAGGGAATTGGTCATATGGTGGTGGCAACAAGGACTGCCCTTTACGGAGCTCCATAAAGTTTACAAACTTTATTTTATTGAACCTGTTGTGTAAGTTTTATAAGGCAAATATAATTCAGAAAATACGATGTCACCAAATATTAAGAATTTAATAATTTAGTTAACATCCTCTAACACCATACAGAAAAATAAACTCAAAATGGATTAAAAACCTAAATGTGAAACTGGATACTATAAAACTCCTAGAGGAAACATAGGCAGAACACATAAATCGCAGCAATACCTTTTTGGATCCATCTCCTAGAGTAATCAAAATAAAAACAAAAATAAACAAATGGGATCTAATTAAACTTAAAAGCTTCTGTACAGCAAAGGAAGTCATAAACAGACAACCTACAGAATGGGAGAAAATATTTGCATATGATGCGACCTACAAGAGATCAATCTCTAAAGTATACAAACAGCTCAATATCAAAAAAAGAAACAACCCAATCAAAAAATAGGCACATCTAAACAGACATTTCTCCAAAGACGACATACAGATGGCCAAAAGGCACATGAAAAGATGTACAACATCGCCAATTATAAGACAAATGCAAATCAAAACTACAATGAGGTATCACCTCACGCCAGTCAGAATGACCATCACCAAAAACTCTACAAACAATAAATGCTAGAGAGTGTGTGGAGAAAAAGGAACCATCCTACACTGTTGGTGAGAATGTAAATTGGTATAGCCACTATGGAAAACAGTATGAAGTTCCTTAAAAAGCTAAAAATAGAACTTCCATATGATCCGCAATCCCACTCCTAGGCATATATCCAGAGAAAACTATAACTCGAAAAGATACATGCACCCTAATCTTCACTGCAGCACTATTTACAATAGCCAAGGTATGGAAGCCTCCTAAATGTCCATTGACAGAGGAATAGATAAAGAAGATGTGGTATATAAATACAGTGGAATTTTATTCAGCCATAAAAAGAATGAAATAATGCCTTTGCAGCAACATGGATGGACCTAGAGATTAACATACTAAGTGAAATAAGTCAAAGAAAGACAAATATCATATGATATTGCTTATATGTGGAATCTAAAAAATGATACAAATGAACTTACTTACAAAACAGTAACAGACTCACAGACATAGAAAACAAACTTGTAGTTACCAAAGGGGAAAGGGGTAGGGATGCAAATGTATAAATCAGGAGTTTGGGATTAACATATACACACTACTATGTATGAAACAGATAACCAACACAGACCTACTGTATAGCCCAGGGAATAATACTCAATATTTTGGAATAACCTATAAGGGGAAAGAATCTGAAAAAGAATACATATACATCACTTTGCTCTACACCTGAAACTAAGCATTGTAAATCAACTATTACTTCAATTTAAAAAAGGAAAAAAAAGTTAGAATTACAAAAATAATAATTTAGTTTGTTAAACTGAGTTCACAAAAAGCACATGACACTGTACATATTTTGTAGTTGAAGAAAAAGACGCAGAGAGATGAACTAGCTTTCTCAAGAGCACACAGCAGAGATCATTTGAAAACACAAGTTTATCTGATATGAAAGCTTCCACAGATAAATCTGCTATACTGCAATTTTTTTAAAGAAGATATTATTTTATTGGCTGACTCTTATATTTTCAGGTATTTTCTTATACTGCTGACAAAGAAATCAGAACCGATGACTTGTGCTTGGATGTGTCTAGACTCAACGGACCTGTAATCATGTTAAAATGCCACCACATGAGAGGAAATCAGTTATGGGAGTATGATGCTGAGGTATATTATTTTCTTAATTTATTTCTTATTTAATGCTTAGACTCAGTTATGTATTTCAAATACATTTAAATCCTAAGCTATTTTTTCTCTGCATTGAAAGAATTGTATTTTCAAGCATGCATGCTCATAGCTGAAAACATTAGGATGGTATATCATATAAATAGGTTTTTGCCAAACTAGTCCATTAGTATAAAATATACATAAGGAAAATAAAGTCATTTTTATGTGCTTAAACTCTGTTATCACCATGTACATGCTCAACATAAAGTAGGTAATGGACAGGCCATGCCTATCTGAGAGGTGTGTGTGTCCTGTATGAAAATGTGCATACAGGACAATATCACTAATATTCTCATATTTTCAAATTTTACATTTTACATGGTTATAATCTGTGATATTTATGCTTCTCAACTTAAAGGAAAAAAGAAAATAGCCACAAAAATTAGCATGAATTAGTGTTCTTTACATTAGTAAATACTTTGCAGAATTCAATGAATTAATTAGATACATAATCAGCTAAGGAGTATCTTCACAATATAGCACATTTTTCTGATAGAAGAGAGGGATAGAAAACAGTGAAATTACTGTTGGGAATTTATAGCCAGGCAGTGTGTAAAAACCAGATCGACCATCAGATGGAGCTAATAAAGAAAGAAATATTTTCCTCTGCATAAGGAAGGTGCATTGAAACAGCTGCATTTCTTTCAGTTCTCTTTGCTTAGCAAAATAAATTGGTCATCTTTGCTACATTTTCCACATCGTTAAATGGTTGGTGATTTATTCAAAGATAAGTAAACTTTACTCTTACAAGATAAATAATACAACAGAGATAAAAGAATTTCACAGATGCAGATGCAAGCCTATAATACTCTGCAAGAGTAACATTTTAAAAACCAACCTTCAGAGTTGTTGGTATTACTGATAGTTTAACAAGATCTTTTTAAACACTTTTTGAATGTCAATTTAATTTGCAAGATGTAGTTTCTTAAGTGGAATATCAAGAAAACACTGAATTCTAATGTGATCTGAAACTAGTTATGTAGGGTTAAAATTGGGCCCTAAAATTTATACAAGATTACCAAGCTCCTTAGACAACAAATATTTTTCTTCTGGGACATTATTAAAGACAAACACCCTGAACCCTTCCTATATTGCACCAGTGTGTTCTATTCAGACTCTTGCCTTCCTAATACGTTGTTCATCTTCTCTAACCACCAAGTTTTCTCTTCAACTGTTATCATCCATCACCATCCTTTAGGTTAAGACTGGGGATGGATGCTGTTTCCTCCAATAATATGTGTGGGTAATCCTGGACCCTGAGCTCCCTACCTCTTCAATGAGGAAAAGTACAGAAAAATGTACAAATAAAGGAGAAACAATGCAAGTTTTAAAATAAAAACTTTTGTTGTTGTTGCTGTTGTTGCTCTTTAGTTTTCACTAGGAAACAAGGACTTTACTGGGCTTGTGCTAAAAAACAAAGAAATCTAGTATATATTAAAAGGAAAGGGAAATGAGTATACATATTTTTTATAAGATGAAACAGAATTTCAGAATACCACATCTAATCTTTAAACTTTTCTATAATTTTTAAGTG
Source organism: Neophocaena asiaeorientalis asiaeorientalis (assembly GCF_003031525.2). NCBI lineage: Eukaryota > Metazoa > Chordata > Mammalia > Artiodactyla > Phocoenidae > Neophocaena > Neophocaena asiaeorientalis. Next base: position 11,113,538 of record NW_020185336.1, on the reverse strand, counting down.
ACAACAGCTTCTATAGTCATAATTCAAATTCCTGCATATTTGAAATAACTATTTTTGGTAATTCCATATATTTGTTTATATTTTTATCAGCCAGTAGCAAGATTACTGAATATTAGGGGATTTTGCAAGAAAAGTGGGAAAAAATAGCTAGCTTCAGCTAAGATATAGTTTTTTGTAAATTTACTATTTTGGATAACTAGTAGTTATTCTGTTGCAGTATTTTAGAGCACTGTTATGTTCTGTGGCGTGTAAACATTATTTCTAAAACACACACGATAAAGCTTATGTCATAAATGTTGAGAAATGTTTATTTTTAAATAATCCAATCATCTTAATAATTATATAAGTTTAATTTACTCTCCCATATGTTTAGGTTTTCAGAATTGTGATGTTCACCTTGTCTAAATTTTAAATCATAATGTAGATTTTTTTGCCAAATAAAAAAATGTAGAAATCATAATGTAGAGAAGACACACGAGAATAGATTATAGAAATAATGCACTGCCTTTCTGGAAATTTCAACTTTGAAAGAAAACACTGATTTTATTTGTGAAGAGGTCAGCAGAAAGACATGATCTTTTTAATGAAATTGAAATACAATAATTATTTTTTATAATTACCTTTTCTTTAAGTTTAGGTTTATGATCACTTTAAGTCTATAAAAGTCTCAACAACTGCTACCCAAAGTGTAATTCTAGGACTAGTGCCATCACCTAGGAACTTGCTGGAAATCAGGAATCTGAGACCACCCTAGACACACTAAGTCAGAGTCTGTATTTTAGCAAAATCCCCAGGTCATTTATGTACATGTTAAGAGTTTAGGAAGAACAAATCTAGACAGTGGCCAAACATCTGCTTATCTTTCTTAGTCTTTTTATATGCACTACTGAAAAATATTGCAAAGTTAGGAAAAAGCATAAATATGTTTTCGAAAATGACAAGGCTTCCAGGAGAGAGAGAGGAGGGAAATGGAGCATAAGGGTGAGAGGTGCTGAGATGAGAAAGGGGAGTAATTGCCAAGCAGCTCTAGTTTCATATTACAACCAGTGGAAAGTAGAAATAGCACTTGCTCTTTTTTTAATTCTTTATCTACGGCTATCAAGGGCCAATTAATTCTTCTTTGAGAAACCTCTGAGGTGGCGCACTTTCAAAGCAGAATAAGGAGTTCACAGAATTACAGAGCTGAAATTTACCTTTCAATTCTCTCCTTTTAGCCTTTATTAGGAGGAAGCTAAAGTACAAAGATTACACCACCCATGGCTGAGGCAGGATTTAGGTCCTAATGAAGTAACCAAAGAAAGCTAGTTATCAATACAATTGTGAATCTCACAGTGTGAACAACTGAAACATTCCACACCTTATCTCACAGAGTCCTTTCAATCTTAAAAAAGCAAGTCATAAATGGGAGAACTGTTCAAATATCCAGAGAAAAATTGAAACAGTATTGGTACAGGAAGGGGGACCCCTTCCAGGGCCCGAGAGTGGGCTCTCGTCTAACACTCGGAAATGAATTGTCTGAGGAGACACACATGCTGACGAAGCAAGAGACTTTACTGAGAAGGGGCACCTGGGTGGAGAGCAGGAGGGTAAGGGAACCCAGGAGGACTGCTCTGCCATGTGGCTCACAGTCTCAGGTTTTATGGTGATAGGATTCGTTTCTGGGTTGTCTCTGGCCAATCATTCTGACTCAGGGTCCTTCCTGGTGGCAAGTGCATTGCTCAGCCAAGATGGATTACAGCAAGAAGGATTCTGGGAGGACATATGGACTGGTGTCTCCTGTCTCCTTTTGACCTTTCCTGAATTCTTCCGGTTGGTGGTGGCTTGTTAGTTCTATGTTCCTTACCAGGACCTCCTATTGTTAAGATAACTCACACAAGTGGTTCCTATTGGGCCTGGCCAGGGTGGGTGGTTTCAGTCAGTGGTTCCCCTAATAACTCCCCCGGAGAGACTTCATACTCAAGATACTTCTTGGGAATTGGGGTAGAGGTCTCTTTCTTCTGTAACTACTTCCTGCTGAGAATAGGCATAGTCCTGCCTAGTAGAGTAGAAGTCTCTCTCCACCTGATCTAAATCAAGGTATTCTGTGCCCAAAACCAGCATTCACCCTCGTGGTAACAATTTAGCCTGAAACTCTTGGATCCTGTTGGAGATGAAACAGACAGGGGCCAAACAGGAGGTCTAACAGGATGGTCATCACCAGGCCCAGAAAAGGAAGGCAAAATCTGGGATGAGAGCTACAGGGTGTGTGACTTCCTTCTGATTGGTTGGTGGTGAGGTAACAGGGTGGTGTCTCCAGGAACCTTGTGCTCAGCCTGAAATTACCATCCTCTCTACCTGGGTGGGGGCCTTAGTTCCTGCAGAAAAACTCAAAGATGTTCTTATGCATACTCCTTAGGAGGAACCAGGACCCTGCCCCAAGGCTGTAACACCATTTGACGGCTCCTCCCCTGTTTTTGCATCCCCTCCCTTCCCTGATTAACAACTGTTTGAATCTGCCCTTTGGAGCTCAGGGAAGGTCTGGGAGGCTGAATGAAGTCTATATCCTATAAACAAGAAACAGGGGACACGGAAAGGATTTGTATTCCAGAGCCCCACAGAGTCCTATCAGTTTTAATTCAGGAAACTGGGTGATGACAGCTCTGGCCACTTCCTGCTAAAATGGGGCATAGTCCTGCCTCAATTTGGAAAACAGACATTGAATTGGAAATATTTCTGAGTTCCAAGTCCTGGATCTGAGTCTTGTATGATTCAAATCTCAGCCCCTGGATCTGCCATTTTTGTGTAACAGACCAAATTAGAAGTAGTTGGAAGAGTGACAACTGGAATTTTAATAGGCAAAATAAATCTCATTTCTTTTCAGGAGAATAAGCCTGAAACCCAGTCTGGACCAGGCACTTTGGAGAGACTTGTAGCCATGTAGCCAGTTGTCTAGTTTTATCTAAGTAGGTTTTAACTTTTAATGTGGTGTTAACACATAGATAACAGGCGCTACTGGTCACCATACATGTCTCTTTTTGTTAATGTATGATCTAAAACAATTCCATTGTCTAAAATGTAATAGTTACAAGAGGAGACCTTTAAAAAGTAAGGTTGCAGTTACCAGCTGCCAGCAGACATTGTTTTAAGGATGGCTGGTAGCAACCAGTTCTGAGACAGCTCAGAAAACTCAAGTTCTTAGCAATACAAGGACTTGTCTGAAATCACACCCATAGTGTCACCTAGTTATTTCATTGGATATCTGAACCACAGCTACTCCATTTTGACTTTTAATTGTAATACTATCCTTAATAAAGCAGATGTCACCGTTAATGATGTTAGTATTTCTCTAGATATGGGAAGATATAAGAATTTGGGCTCATAAAATCTCCTGAAAGTATTTAACTATCTAAAGCCCTGTTCTGTCAGTTTTTCTCAGAGCACAGAGTGCCTCATTCCTGATCTCCACCCTGAATTCCTTTCAGGGAGTGTTGAAGGTCAGTGGCCACAGTGGCCATTGACTTAATCCTTGCAGAAGCAGATGGCAAGTGCCAGTTTCCAGTCAGCAGGGCCCCTTCATGGTCATAAATTTGGTAAATTCGACCATGGTTTGGGGGGGCATTTCGTGACCATTTTGTCCCACGGTGCTGGCAATGCTCATTCCCAGGTCTGGTGACGATTTCGCTGATAGGCCACTCAGTGTGCTATTACTGGACTAGGTCTTATTAACAGTAGCCAAAAATCTCTGGGCCACCTGTCTTACTAGCCTCTTACAGTCCAGAAAAATATTCCCTCTTGTTGCTTCGTCCCGTATCTAGAGTTGCGCTATTATAATCATTGATCTCATATGGAACTACATATCATTTTATCAGGGGCTCAGTCACACATTTGGTAATACAAGAAACAAAAATGTTGTAAAACAGGCAATATAAAAAACAATATAGCTGGCAGATTAGTGAGGTCATAAGTAGGAATATAAGTCAAGAACTTCCATCAGGTGAAGCCCAGTATATCGCAGGTCATCTGACTTAGTCTGTTCTGTACCAATCCCTGTCTTTAAGGGAAATTATATATTGGCATTGTCCATAAGGCACCCAGTGCAGTTTCCTAGTGTTACTAGACTGATTATCCTTAGTATGATTTATTTGTTCCCAACAGAGAGGAGCTTTTTACCTTAAATTACCATAGCCTGGTGTTATCTACTTAAATCTGTCCCGTAATTGTGGGAGATTTTATTCCTTGGCTGAAACTTTGCTTGTTGCTCTGATTGAGCTTGAGTAATAGAAGAAAACTCGTATTTATGGCCAGGGTCAGAGCAGGCATTATTAATTGACCAGGTGAGGGGATTCCATCTAGTAATAGCAATAGTAACCTGAACATGACTATAATTTTTTTTTTAAAGTAAATTTCCTCACAGCTAACCAATTAGAGCCCTGGAGTGGAGAAATCCACCAAGGTAACCCAGAAGTACTAGACACAGGTTAACTGGCCACAAGCCCAACAACTGGATTGATTTTTCAAACTAGCATAGGATCATGCCTATGATAGAAAGGCAACTGATTCACATGCAAAGGTCCAAGAATCAAGCAAACATTATAAATGATCATACAAGTCAGGTCCAGGATCTTGGGCTAGCTGTCTATTTCTGATATTGTCTTTTTCTCATCCTAGGAGGAATGTAGTTTCTCCTCTGTTTGAGCATTGTTCTAAGGTGAGTTTGAGGTCAGCAGTCCTCTCTATAGACCAGTCTGGTGCAGGGGCCCTTTGTAAGTGGAAATTAATCCAAGAGTCAATTCCTTCAGTTTCACTGTGCATGAGCTAGTTAAGAGTACCTGATAAGGGCCCTTGGTCCATGTTGGAGATAGTCCTTTCAATTATGCCTTTTCCAGCATGCATAATCCCCTGGTTGCTAGTTGTGGGACATCTGATCTTCATCCAAAGATAGATTACTGAGATAAGCTTCAGAAACAAACTTAGAGTGTCCTTCAATTAAACTTTACATTAATATAACAGCAAGGAACTATCTGGGAGGTGAGTCTTAGTAAATAACAGACCGCCATTAACAAAACTGGAATTTAATATTCACTGAAACATAATCTTTTTCTCTCTAAAATTACCCTCGTTTTTACCAAATATAATCAAATTAAGACTAGTCTGTTTGCAAAATAAGTTTGGTCTCAATAAACTTGGCCTGATGATTTATATAACTGTAATTGATCATATGGGTTTTTTGCTTGCTAAAACTTTTATAAGGAAGGAGTCTCAGCCTGAACTTTTGAAAGTCCTCTCAGGGCTAGGAAAGTCACACCAAGGGCTTATCACAGATTTTGCCTAACAGATCTAGGTGAATGCCTTCCTTTTCAAGGTCCCCAAAATACCTTGAGATTTCTGTACCTGTTATTGAGGTAGCCTTCCTAATTTATCTGATAAAGCTGCTGGGAACCTAAGGGCTTTCACTCTTGAAGGAGCAGATAGAGAGAAAAGATAAATGTTTCAATTCTGCTTACAAAGGTATAATTTACCAAATTACTGTAGTCATAATTAGTGTAAGGGGAAGGTTTTCCTTATACCTGGAAGACACAGATTTAAACCAGTAATTTTTCAGATAGAAACCATGAAAATTACAACCATATTCACCAGTTCACTCAGTCCTGTGTAACTAATCCTTTTTGTTAACGGCTTTAGAAGCCATCAGGTTTCCCATTAGAATTCTTCAATTTCTTACCCAGTTCAGCATTATGGTCTGAAAGTCAGAAACTTGTATTTATCCAAGTCCTTTCTATAAATCTTCTTGAAGAGGAAGCATTTTTGCAAAGGCATCAGAATGAAAACATATCTGTCTATAATGACAAGACTTCAGGAGGTACGTTTAAATCTGTTTACAATGCAACTGACAAAGTAACTTGGTTACTGCTGTGACATACACTTTCAGATAATAACTAGAATTATGACTGATAACATTTTACCAGGACATATCAGATTTTTAGGAATTCCATATAATCTCTATATCTATATTAGTAACATGTACCACACAATATAACCTAAGAAGATTAAGTTCCCATGTAATTTAATGTACCAAATGAAACTAATTAGTTTACTTCTCTCTTTGGGATGTTTCAGGGGCCCTCTGAAGCATCCCAAAGTTAGCTAGAGGTCAAAAGGACTTCATTAGAATTTGATTTAGGAACTTTTGTCAAAAAAATTCAAGAGGGTTTAAAACAGTCAGATAATATCATAGGTCACTGTGAAACAACAGTTATTCACTTAGCCAAAGTAACAATAAAAGATTTCAAAGGCAAATACAGAACAGATCACTCAAAAGGTAAAGAAACTTAAAATCTGTTATCAAGGGCAGTTCAACATTTTAAGAAAACGTGTCCTCTTAACAGAGAGAAAAGGCAAATTCAAGTTTTGCACCAGCTTACTTTTAAAATTCATTTACTCAATCAAATTTATTTTAAACTCAGTCAGTCCTGACCATGCACAAAACTCTTTTCTTGGGGCCCACTTTCCACAAAACTTTTTATCACTTTCTGTATCCATCACTTTATTTTTCCATTCAGAAACAGCCACCTGTAAGTCAGACCTACTTCCTTTTCCCTTAATAAAATGCAATTCCATGCCTCATACCTTTTTTACTGAAAACACACACCCTACTTTCTTTAAGCAACCATGGACTGTCCTTTATATCAGCACTCTGTAGATTGGTAAACATAAACCCAAATAATTTCTTGAAAAATGTGCTTTCTTATAGAAAATATCTCAGTGTGGCACCAAACGTATTTATTAACAGTCCTAAATACCTTTTGTTTCTCTGCAAAAGGAAGCCAATGTTCAGTAATTAATGTTTCGGTATCTTATTTGGGAATGACCTAGCTATTCAATAACCTTCCATCACTTAATTTAGCACAACTCTAGAATTTCAAGTTACCAGAATCTGGAGAGACTATTTTAGACAGACATTCCTAAAGCATAATTATTCTTAATAGAGTTTATCTAAAAGCTCTTATCTCATTTACATTTTCTTTCCTTAAAAGTTTCTTTACATTGAATTTTGTTTTGTTTTGCTTTTTGCTGGCAATTTTGTAACAGATATAACAAGATTTTATTTAGCTTATATTAAACCTAGGTGCAATAAAAGTATTACACTTAATGTTGATAACTCTAAAGACATGTCTATATCAATTAGATTGACAAACTTATACATTAATACCAGATATTAATTTAATACTGAATATTTCCCAGTTCACGTGAACCCAAAATTCATTTACTTTTCTTTAAGTCAGTTGAACAGAGCTCATTTACAAATTAACCTCAGCAATATTATCCAAAGACAAAGACACATACTGAGACATACAAATATCCAGACAGACACAATGAAAGATTTAGCTTCATTTTCTAAACTTAGTCATAAATCAGGTATCACAATATAAAATTCACTAGTTTATAAATAACAGTTGGAATAAGTAAAATTTTTAAAGGCTTCTTCCCATTTTCCTCTCAGTTGCAGGAGTTAGAGATGGTGTAGATAAGGGTTCCTGAGAGCCCTGGTCTCAAGGCACAGGGAGAGAAAAATCATGTTCTCCTAGTAGGACTTGTTCCCTTAGGGTCAAAATTCTGAAAAGACGTTTGATCAAGCTTGCTTTTACTAACTGTATATGCAAAAAAAACCAGTTTTCAAGAGTTTTACCTAAACCAACTTTCTCTGGAGTCTAAACAATATGGTGGCCACACATATTCCCATTTCACAAGGCAGAATGGCCATCACAAATCACAACACAGAACACAAAGTATTAAACACACACAGGCCTGGCCATCCTAATCACACACTTGCTTAAGTACAAGATTGCAGTCTCTCAGAAAACCTCCTATAGAGACACAGAACTTCAGATCCGAGTACTAACAGAGTAAATGGAAATATCTCAGGTCTTCAAAAATCTCAAAGGAAGGAAAGGAGGCCAGGCTGCAGGAAGAGGGGAAGGAAGGGGGACAAAAGGGGTGGCCTTATGGATGTCTCCTGCCACCTGCAGACACCCAGGTGTCATGGGACCTTTCCCTGGGCTTCTAGGAGGGGAGGACGGGAACTCAACCCTACCAGAAACAAGAGACCAGACCAGTCGAGTTCTCTGCCCACCAGAGGTGATCAGGCTCCGACCCTCAGTTCAGGCTGAGGGCCTTCAAGCAGACTCCTACATACAGGATCAGGACAGAAGAAAAAAGGGTAGGATAGGAGGGGTTGAAAAGAGGAAAGAGAGGGAAGGGGAAAGAGATCAATACAATCTCTTGTTCCTTACCCAGTTGGGACACTCTGGCCAGTCATCCACGTCAGGAGACCATGGAAAAAAGGGTCCCGGTTGCGGCCACTGGGTCTGGTCCCTCGGCAGGTGAGCTGGTCCCCGCGTACCCTGAGTGGTCAAGATGTCAGTCATAGCAAAGAAGAGGTCCCACCAAAATCGCCATTTGTTGCAGGAAGGGGGACCCCTTCCAGGGCCCGAGAGTGGGTTCTCGTCTAACACTCGGAAATGAATTGTCCGAGGAGACACATGTGCTGACAAAGCAAGAGACTTTATCGAGAAGGGGCACCTGGGTGGAGAGCAGCAGGGTAAGGGAATCCAGGAGGACTGCTCTGCCAGGTGGCGCACAGTCTCAGATTTTACAGTGATGGGATTAGTTTCTGGTTGTCTCTGGCCAAACATTCTGACTCAGGGTTCTTCCTGGTGGTATGCGCATCACTCAGCCAAGATGGATTCCAGCGAGAAGGATTCTGGAAGGACATATGGACTGGCGTCTCCTGTCTCCACTTGACCTTTCCTGAATTCTTCCGGTTGGTGGTGGCTTGTTAGTTCCATGTTCCTTACCAGGACCTCCTGCTGTTAAGATAACTCATGCAAGTAGTTACTATGGGGCCTGGCCAGGGTGCAGTTTCAGTCAGTGGTTCCCCTAATGGTATCATAAAGCCTCAAAACATGGAATCTATCCAGCTGCTTTGGTTTGTTTACTTCTTGAGTGGGGGGAGAAAAGAGAAGGAAATAAAGTTTACTGAATGTCTTTAATTCTGTTTTCTCATGCAATTCTTACAACAGTTCTGTAAGATATTATTTGTATTTTTCATTATCAATCAAGTAGTGATTAGTGTGTTTAAATTCCTTGTCTACATCTGCACAGCCCAGGTTTCTGGCACTAATTCCAGCAATCTTTCCACTACACTACCTTACTTCCTGAGGTCACTGAAAAACTAAATATAATTGGATGCTTTCAAATGATGATTGATGATCTTTAGACAGGGGGGACCTGGGACCCTTTGCTGCAGTGCTGCAATGCTTGCACCTGGACAAATGTCTCCTCAAGCTACAAATTACAAAGAAACTAAAAGGGACTAAAAATAACTGTGTGCATGCGCAGCTGGGGCAAATTATGGACAAAAAAATACAAAAAGACCAAAAACCCCAACTGCCACTTCTAAAGAGCCGGCAGCAAAGACAGGGTACTGCCCATGCCCCCTGCACACACCAGCTCGTGCCACCCCCCACCTTGGAAAGGCCACAGGAGTGAAAAGGTTCCCTTGCTCGCTCCCCCAAGGTGCGGGGTGGGGGGTGTGAGCTTGTTCCTTACATGGGGTGAGGGTAGGGGTGTGTTCAGGGGTTGGGCCAGAGGGGTGGCTTAGGTGTTTTTCCCACCCCTTTGGTGGTGTTATGCACAGTACCCTGCTTTTGCTCCCCGCTCTTCAGAAGTGGCAGTTGGGGGTTTTTTTGGTCTTTTTGTATCTTTTTGTCCATAATTTGCCCCACCTGTGCATGCACAGTTTTTTAGCCCTATATAGTTTCTTTGTAATTTGTAGCTCAGATGTTTGTCCAGGTGCAAGCACTGCAGCAAAGGGTCCCAGGTCCCAGCCTATCTCAATTTGATAAGTTAAATGTACAGTATTACAAATGAAAGAAATGGTTAAATATTATCAATTATTTGTGGTACCAAATTGTATTCACACAGAATTTCTCCTTTCCTTAATAACTGGAAAGATGTACTGCAATAAATTTTGTCTATTTAGATAAACAGGCAGTCATAAAACTACTTTGTCAGTATGGTCTGATTGCTTACGAATTTTAGCCACATGTATTCATAATATAATTAATTAATACCTAATTGTTTCACCTTTCATTTGAATGAAACTAAGAACTTGTTGGTAATAAATACATGTCTTTGGCCAATTCTGATTTGAAATATGGAGTTTCCCACTTTCCTAAGTATTTCTTAAACAATACAACCATGCATTTAATTCAGTATCACTTTATACCTGGCCAAATATGTTCATTTTGGGGGCAACCTGAGCATCATTAGCAAAACTGGAAAATCTCCACCTGGTCTAGAATCTCTTGAAAAAATTCCTTGAACACTTTGGTGCTGTGAAAGCCCAATGCCACAAAGTTAAAACAAAAGGGAAAACAACCTATATTTAATCTCACTGAAATATTTTAAAGATTACTGTTATAAAGGTCTGCCATCCATCCATTCTCTTGTATTCAAGTTGTCTTATATTATTCTATTTCATTGCAATTGGGTTCCAATCCATTTGAAATCTGTATTTTCCTGCAATAAGTGCACATAATCACATTTCTTTTTGAACATTCAGGCGGCTACATACAGTGTGAGAATCTAATTTTAGAACAGAACACTTATGCTCACCAAACACTATGCAACAAAGAAAAACAAGGAAGCAAAATATGATGCTAAAAATAAGTCTTGTTTTTCATGTGACTGAGCAAGTTGACTGAGAAAATGCTTGTTATGAATTTGATATCCATCTGTGTCAAATGTTTCTCAGAGACACAATATCAGGAATTTTTTTTCAGTAGGTAAAATATATGGGATTTATATTTACTGAAATCACGGAAGCTTGTATTTAGATTTTACTTAATACCTCCTCTTTTATTTCACTTTATCAGAAAGCAGGTAAATGGGAATATAATTTCAAGGTAAGTCATCTATAATTGCCAACCCAGCCATTTCCCTGAGTAGGATTCCTAACAAAAATAGTGGCTTGCTTTACCTTTTGAAGGCTGTGTATATCAGACAAGTATTATATTTCCATAGTCCCACTGACCCAGAGCTGTGATTTCTTATGTAGAAACAATTAGTAAATAGGAATTTCAGTAGTTTAGTATTACGCTTTTAGTTCTTGTTTGTTAAATACCTACACCTGTACACTTATTGTTTTTAATACTCATATTCTATTCTAACAAGTGCACAGATCACCTTGTCAGAAGATCATACTTAAAATTTTAAATAAGAACTTTATTATATTAACATTTAAATAATTGTTATTCTGTACTTGATCAATAGGGGAAATCCTGTTTTTGCTATTAAATACCTATAACAGTCCAAATTCATTCTTTATGATTATATGTAATAAAATTGACCAAGTTTCATTTTAAACTTTTCGTATGGCATCTTTTAAACTGAGACCTGTATGACTGGTTCTTCAATCAACCATACAGTCACTTCTGTCCATTAAAATATCAATTTTTTTACTTCGTGCTTTTTCACCCAAAGGTATGACCTAATTTTATAATTTTATGATTCTTATTTTGTCACCAAAATTGTTTCCCTAGCCTAATTCCAGTTGGCTTTCAGTAGTAATTGTATCTTTAAAAGGGTAGATTTAGGGCTTCCCTGGTGGCACAGTGGTTGACAGTCCGCCTGCCGATGCAGGGGACATGAGTTCGTGCCCCGGTCTAGGAAGATCCCACATGCCGTGGAGTGGCTGGGGGCCATGGCCGCTGAGCCTGTGCGTCCGGGGCCTGTGCTGTGCAACGGGAGAGGGGCCACAACAGTGAGAGGCCCACGTACTGCCCAAAAAAAAAAAAAAAAAAAAGGGTAGATTTAGAGATACTCCATGACACATCTTGTTTCAGATAGCAAAAATATGTTTAAAGGCAGGAAGCATTAACTTTTTTCTTATGCGTCTTAAAATAGTATGATTGAAATTTTGTAAAATCCCAGGAAATACTAATGCTTTATATTTCAATAGAGAACAATTAAGTAATGCTATGTTATAAAGAGAAACCAATACCAGCATAGGGTTCATATTGTCCTGTTTCCTAGTCAATATTTTAAAAAATGCTATAGGAAATGATATTTGGCAGTATGCTGCATGTCAGCCTGTATGTCACACTGCCTTCAAAACTGAGTTAATATGACAGTTTCCTACAGTTGCGAGAGGCATTTGTAACAAATATGACAAAGGGCTGGTATGCTTAAAAAAAAGCATTTAAAAGAAAATATATAAATATACAATATATTTATTTACATTTTTATATATATATATAAATATCCACTATAAAAAAATCCAATATCCAATATAAAAATATCCAAGGTCTTGAACACAGCATAGGAGATATATAAATTAACCAATGAAAATGGAAAAAAAAGGTATTTAAATAACTAAAAAGCCATTAAATAACTGTAAAAAAAAGTCATTTCATATGTGTTCTTTTATCCATTTCTTTATTTATCCTGTCCATATGTCAAGAAATGTTTATAGTGGCAACACACAATACTGATGCAGATGCAGTGAAAATGACACAAATACTGTATTCTGGAATAGAGTAATCACAAGAAAACTGCTGTTGCTATTATTGCAAAATAATTATTACAGATTTTTTTAAAATTTACTACTATGTATTAAAATGTTCATACCTTTTGATCTTGTGATTTCACGTCTAAGAATCATTAAAGAAATGATTATAGATGTGGAGAGAGATGTTCAGAGATGTTTATCACAGCATTATTTATAGTAGTTCCAAATTGGCTATCCCCCAACCCGGTCAATGGAAAAGTTAAATGATTTTTGGCAAGTCTCCTTTGTAGAAATTATTTTTTAGGTTTTTAAAATATTTAATTATAAGAATGAGGCCCACAATATAAAGTGAAGTCTATTTAACTAGATGAGCTCAATTACATAAATTTGCATAAGGGATTAAAATTACTAGAAAACCAATAAAATATTAACAATTGGTATCTCTTCTAAACAGAATACTCAGGAAAAAAAAAAAACTATACTTTTTTTTTTCCCAAACAAATGAAAGCACTAAATGTTTTTGTGGGTTTTTAAAAATGAAAAATAATTTTTTTATCTCAAAGGGGTTGTTTCAGATTTCTAATTTCTTCTGGTTTATGGTTTTTCAGAAGTACCTAGAGTGAAATTTCTTTGAGTTTGTTTCATTGTCATTCATGTGATAAACATTTTGGGGGAAAATATTACAAATATATATTTTTTTCAACAAATATATTTTTTACGGAAAAGTTTATATTGTATTCATATTCTGGAGGTACATTTCCTGAGTATAAGTAAAATCAAGTTATTTTTGTTTTAAACCAAGGAAAACTTTATAATTCATTTTTCTTTTTAATAACACATGAAATTCATACTAACACTGTGGTCTTTGATGTTAACATGACATTTACCAAAAAAATGTTCATTGCAAAAATCACTAAGAGTAGAGGATTATCAAACCCAGAAATTTTAAACAGTATAGATAGGAAAGGCAAGCTTGATTTCATAAAAAGCCCCCAAAACTAGTCTCCTTAACAAATCAACTATATGAACAGTATCATTTCACAAATAAAATTTATTATATATGATAATGTTACCTTTCCTATCTTTGTAAATCATTTATCTACCATTTGACTGTAGAAAGTAAGTCCTTGAAATGGAAAAATCCAATGATTTGTATCCAGTAAGCTGCCCAAGAGATGTAGTTTAATTTTATCAGAATTTATTTTCTGCATTGGTCTTCCACTAAATATTTCCATCAACAAACTTATAGAGTACCTCATGTGAGCAGGCACTGGACTTCATGATGTAGATAGTCATGGTCCCTGGCATTCCTGGAGCTTATGTTCCTGTGGAGGAAATAGATGGAAAACAAGAAACAGACAAATAAATTAATTACAAATTAATTAGGAGAATTATGTCAAATTAACAGCCCAAATGGAGTTAATCATTTTCTTTTTCCTCCCTTCATTAACTTTCTAATTGACATTTAGATGAATGCACCAATGCACATGTGGAACACTTTTAATGCCACCAGGTTAGCCCTGTGAAAACACAGTGGAAATAACTTGAGTACCATATTGTACAAAGTAAAGCCAAGCCCTAAAGCTAAATTATCCCCTAGATTCTTCCCTGGCATCCACTCAAGCTTAGGGCAAAGGAATGAGGGAGCCAAAGACCATAATCAAAAACTCACTGGACTAATCAACGGTTTTGAATATGCACTCACAAAATAACTCATTTAATGCTAACAGCATTTTATTGCTGGAATGAACACTAAGAATATAACCTTTTCTATCCAAAATAAACTTTTGCCCCACATGTTTCATCATTTGGTCTCAGGCTCTTCTCTGTGTTCTCAGTCTTATCTTCAGTTACTCCTACTGAATACAGTTGACATGAAAGTCAGCTAAAGGGATGTGGCTCACAGCTCCATGGATGCAATTATTGTGACGTGTGCTTTCAGTGCTTATCCAGTAGAAATTGTATGTTGCTGAGAATGATTGATTTATTACTGCCTTTGTACTAGATTTTGTCATTACTCATTATTTTCTTTGTCAAACAGACCCACACTCTTCTTCACATACTCACCCAGTCCTGTCTCTCAGTAAGCAAAGTAGCTGATGGCTCCCAACAGCCCACTGTGGAAATATGTAATCATAACCCTTTGCAAAAATGGCATCTAAGAAACTATACAAGAAAGGAAATTTTTAGAAATATTTTTAAGAATTCTACTGATTACTTTCTCAAATAATTTTGGAGGTTTGTGTTGCAGACTTTATTAAATTTATTTTAGTGTTTTTCTTATGTTTTGGTACTGAAATCTAAACTTATTTCTTTAAAATGTGGTTTAAAAAAATCTTTATGTGCTATTTCTCCGTGGAGTTATTTTTCTGTCTGTTACTTCTTAGCTGCTTATTAATTTGGAGGCTGCATATATTAAGTGGTGTTTGTCTATTATTAATAGGTTTGTCTATTATTTATTAATAGGTATTTGTGTATTATTATTTATAGGTATTTTCTTTATTTCAAATATACACATGCATAAGTATAACTGATGAAATACATTATGACATATTAGCTCTAACTATAGCCATGTCTATATGACAATAGATTTTGTAACAGAGCTGAAAAAACCAATAAAAAAAAACTAACATAGCCCAAAAATTGTTTTTGGAACACTGAAATTATTAAATTGTTAATTTTTATTCAGACACTTTGTGTGCAGATACAACATATCCTTTCTAAAATTTACTATTTTAACCTGAAACTTAAAGCAAATGCATTATTGAAGACTAAGATGTAATTTTCAATAACTTTATGAAGTAAATTATTTCTGAGCATTTCTTTGTGGCTGGTTAAATGACATAATTATAATAATAAAAGCTTTTAAAAATTGTACTTTTCTGACTTGTATGATTTGTGAGTATCTTCGCAGTAGACAGTAAAATGAATTATTATTCAGTTCAAGTCCAATAAGTACCTGTCCTAGTTCTTGATCTTAAGGGGATTATTGTCCTGTAAATAAAAGCTATTATATTGTCCAATACCTTTCTATGAGAACACATAGGAAGTTAGGGAATTATTCTGGTTCAGATGAATCAGTTAAAGGTTGTTAGTAGAGGACACAATTGAGCTTGGGATACTTGTGACAAGGCCGAGAATGGAAGTATGGAGAGGAGGGGGAAGAGGGATGTTCTTTAGATTAGACTTACATTTGAGACAGGGCATTCCAAACATACATTGAAAAGCTGAAAAAGTCCGGACCTTTTGCACAAGGCAATTTGCATATATTATCTTAGTTTGTTTTCCAAGAAACCATACCTGGTAGGTGCAATGCCCACCAAGTGGTCATCTCAGATTTAACTATTTAGTCTCACAAAATTACAAGTCTTTTGCACTTAAAGAGGCCCACTATTTGCCTTCCTATTATAATGCAGTTTATCAGATGCAGATGCAGTTAATCAATCAGAGGTCATTTTTACTGTAAGTCATTGATGCCTATAAACATAGTTAACAATTTTACCCTTAGGTTGCAAGTGATCACAGATAGCTGACTAAAGGTCAAATTTTTTAAGCAGTAAGGGAAAGAGCATTTTTACATATTAGTAAGTACAATTAAGCATCTGACAAAGTATGTCCTCAGAATGATTTGGTAGCTTGCCCAAATTTTCATGGCTAGTAACTTGGGAAGAAGAAATTCACACTTATGGCTATCTAACCCTAAAGTGTCTGATCTTTCTACTCCACTACACTGAAAAGGAGAGTATTTTCCTTGGTTGGTTATCTTAACAGCAGTGGCTTTTGACTACTAATGAATTCCTTCAAAGAAAATATTTATGCATTTTTTAGAAAGAATACTTACTAATATTTTAGAAACTATCACATATGTAATTGACAACACATATTCAATCTAATCCTTAAAGTCATATACGTGTTTTTTAAAAGGATCTAATAGAAGCAAACAAGGGTAAGTGGCTTTTTTGGAAAAGGACATATATACACAAAGGACCTCAGGTACGTAACAAAAATGAACACTCTGATTTTTTAACTAGAACTTTCTAGAAAAAAATGCTTGTTTTCTTTTGTATCTTTTTCCAAGTTGGCTTTTGGTTCATAAATGAACAAAATAATTTCTGGCATCATAAGCATAAATCAACTATCTTCTTGCCTATCTTTGGCCATTTCTTCTTTTGTCCATTTTTCAGTATAAATGGCTTGATTCCATGTATTGAAAAGAGCAACAACAAAGGCCTAAATCTTCAAATCTTCTTCACATCTAATAGTCTTGCTCTTTTAATTTCCTGTTTGTTGTCTATTAAGCATCCTTTACCACAAGCCTATTTTCCATTCTATCTTTTCTCAGGACAGCGCAGTTCGGGGTGTTTGTAGTCCTAATCCAAAACAAATTATAAGTGTCTAGGCAGTGTTTCACCGCCATTTTTTTGCATACCCCCTGCATTTTTTATCTTCTGACTTTCAATATAATATCAAGAGCCCACCCCCCCAAAAAAAAGTATTTGTCTACCTTTAATTTTGGTAATTTGCAACAAGAGTATAATATATGGATACTTTTTTCAAGATATATCTCCAAATCACCTCCCATATTCAAACACGTCTCTTCTGGCTGGGGAGTTTTTCGTGTAGTATGGTTCTAGGCATTGCCCATGAAACTAAGCAGAACTGTATATGATAATGTATACAATTAGTGCATAAGTTAGTATATAAAACCATGTGGACTTAAAATATATATCTGAAAAGTCCAAAAATATGACTTCAAAATGTAAATGTGAACTCAAAAGAGAAGACTGGTTAACCTGGTGCAATTATTGGAATTACATTTCAGCATTTGGGTACTGAGAGGATGCTTATTAATACTGTTATGAAAATATATATAGGTATAATATTTTTAAAATATGTCCATCACATCTGTTTTTATTTGATGCTGGTATTTTTTAAGATCCTTAAAAATGCAAACTAAATATGGTGAGCACACCATCAAGTAAGATAGATCTTTGTTGCTATGGTAATTACTCTTCTACAATGAATGTCTCACAGTCACAGATACTATGACTTGTATAGTATTTTGAAAAGGGAACATCTCCAGCAGTTTTGTTCATCTGGGTCACAGCTGTGACATCTCTTTTCATATTTGCCAAATGGTTACTAAGTAACACATGCCCAAGAAAACTAAGATTCTGTAAAAGCTCTTTAATATTTGCACTCCTCAACTGAACTCTAAACTCACAAATGGGCTTTTTGCAAAGGAGCCTGAATTCTTGGCAACGCATGATAAATGTCGGCCAATTTCTTTAACCATCTGCAAACAAAGGTGCATTAGACAATGATAAAACCATAACAGTGAAAGTTGTATAATAATTAATTCAGAGCCACCTGTGCACAGTTCCTCTTACAAACACATCGCAATGTTTATACCAAAAAAAAAAAAAAAGGACTTTTTAAAGAGCAGATTTAATCTGATGTGCTAGTGAAGTTTAAGATAAAATATGTTGCACTGATTATTGGTTATCTTTTACAGAGACTCACCTTGAGACATGTTAACAGTAATCAATGTCTAGATGAACCTTCTGAAGAAGATAAAATGGTGCCTACCATGCAGGACTGTAGTGGAAGCAGATCTCAACAATGGCTGCTAAGGAACATGACTCTGGGGGCATGAAGACCATTTCCCCTAAGCCATGAAAGTGTCTACACTTATGCTTTTCCATTATTTCAATTAGGAAAAAATATTAACTTTGTTGAATTGAAAGTTTTAAAATCCTTTTAGTATTCTAAAACACAGTTGTTTATAATTCATTTTTAGGAATGTTTGCTTATTTCCCTACTAAAATTTGTATCTGATTAAAAAGCACACAGAATAAATAACAGCAAACTGTTATTAAACATCAGAACAGCTTGAAAAACAAACTGTGTTTCCTTTTTAAAAACAAAATTATTGCTATCATGTCACAGGATTAGTTTGGGAGGGGGGGCTATTTTTATTTTTTTCTTATAATGTGGAAAAAGGGACAATGTAAATGCCTTATAAAATAACTTCATTATGAAATGTTATAAATTGTTTTATAAACTCTGTTTCTACTGGACCTTCATGGAAACATGTTGAATTTCTATGTCAACAGCAAGGCCATTACACTGAATTACTTCTAAGGAATGAATTTGTTGCTCAAAAATCAGTTCCAAATTTTGTACCAGGAAAAAACTTAAATTGGATATTGACATCTCATAGAGTTCTTAAAAAACATCACATTTAAACAAAAAAGTGGAGGAGAATTTGAAAATTCAATTTAAAGTACATGAAATCAGAAGAAACTAGCTAGTCATTGAGGGGAGCAAAATGAAGCTTAAAAACAACAATTGAAACATTTTAAAAAGATATTCTGTTTGGGTTGCAATCACTTCTAACACAGGCTGAGTGTAACAATCAGCTTGGTCCTAGAATTGATGTGGGAAACTCAATTTTTAACCACTTTGTCTCATAAACTCTACAGTTATTTTTCTCTTCACTCTAGAGACTGGGACTTGTCACTTAGGCTACACAGAATTGTAGGTGAAGGGTAGAGTATTAGCCCTAATTTTTAATTCTTTGGCATTTAGGATTTTAGTTAAGTCACTGTGACTACTTTATTTTTATATTTAAATAAAATAATGCATTACTATCAGAATTTCATTGCTATGCCAGAATATCTAAAGTTTTCATCACTGGGGGAATGAACTCAATATATATCCATTAAACTTCTATTTTAACTGAAATGCTAGATATCATTTGCCATAAATTATGACTCAAGGAACACAGTCATAATTAGGCTACCTTCACATGTTCTTTTTCCATCTTAAAACACTTTGTATTCAAAATACGTAAGTAGAAAACATGAAAAAAAAAGAAAAATCTGTGACACCATTTAAAATGCCCATAAACTTGCTCTACATATGTATTTTATTCATTGTAAATGCACTCAGCAGCTAAGAGAAATTTTAGGGAGGGGGTGGTGGGGGAATGGAAGACGTGACCTCTTAGAGTAGAGAATGTCATATCGTTGGCTCTCATCCTTTCTTTAAAAGCTCTAATAGAAAATATTAATCAGTTTGATCAGGTTGGCTACAGGCAATCTCTCTCTCTCTCTCTCTCTCTCTCTCTCACACACACACACACACACACACACACACACAAACACACACAGAGCTCACTTTGTAAAAGCTAGTAATATCCTGTACAATTTTCTCAGCTAGCATTCCTTCCTTTTATGGCTTTAAACTGGTATAACTCTAAGGAAGAATTACACTACATGAAGCATTTCAGGTTTACTCCTTAAAGTGTAGACATCCCTCACCTCAAAGTCTCTGAGGATACCTGAATTTTTTTCCATCTTTAAAACCCTTTGCATTCAAAGTACTTGAGCAGAAGACATGAAAAGGAAGAAGAAAAATCTACCCATGAAATTTGTGCTGATATGTTTTAAATTTATTTAAATTTAAAATTACAAACAAAATTTTAATGTCAGGGCATTTTTTTCTGACGAGAGAATCCATTGCTTACAGTAAATTTCTAAGGAAGCTGTGACTCCTAAGAGCTAGTAAACCACTGCCTTAAATTGACAGTGGCCTCACAAGTCAACTGAGGTCTGACTTGACAATCAGTTTCCATTTTAACTCTCTTCTTCCCTCTTTTCCTCTTGTCCTGACTAAAATATGACAAAATGTCCCTGCAAGGCATTCTTCCTTAAATTTAAAAAGCTTAAACACTCAAGAACTCTTTTATACAATCTGTTTCACTTATTATGGATTTGTCAATCAAAATGCATATGTTATCTAGTGAAGAGTCAATGACAAGTTTTTAAAAATATAGCTACTCCACTGAAACTGAATTTGACACATTTTGGAAGCATTTTAAGTATCTGAAAGTTCATTATGGTCATAGCAAAAATACAGGAAATATGAAAACTGCCTGAGCTTGAATGCCAGAGAAGAATTTTCAAAGAATCCTCATATGGTTTCAGCAAATGCTGTTAGTGTCCAACAAACAAAAAAAATAATACTAAATATTACAAACCACCCAAAACTAATGACTAATTAAATTTTCTTTTCAAAAATGCTGTATTCAGGGCTTCCCTGGTGGCACAGTGGTTGAGAGTCTGCCTGCCGATGCAGGGGACACGGGTTCGTGCCCTGGTCCAGGAAGATCCCACATGCCGCGGAGCGGCTAGGCCTGTGAGCCATGGCCACTGAGCCTGTGTGTCCGGAGCCTGTGCTCCACAACGGGAGAGGCCACAACAGTGAGAGAACCGCTTCAAAAAAAAAAAAAAAAAAAAAAATACTGTATTCAATACAGAAAATTAAAATCATGAGTGGATTCACAATGCATTCATCTAATACACTCCTTGTCTATGGAGCTAGACTAATAAATATTTCAAATGACTTGAATCTTCCTCATCTGAGGTCTTCCCCATTGAAGTTAATGTCAACTCCAGGCTTCCAGATGCTCAGATCAAAACCCTAGAGTCACTTTTGACTCCTCTCTTTCTCTCTCACCTTTAATTCATCAGCAAATTCCCTTGATTCGGTATCTGAAATATAACCATGAATCAACGACTTGGCACCACATCCACTGTGTCACTACCTGTAACCTTTTAAATTGAAATATGCATATAATTTGGTTTCCTAATTTCCCAATCCTTGCCCCAATTGTCTTTTTTCAATACAACAGCGAAAGTCATTCTGTTAAACATAAATTTGATTGTTTCACTTCTCTGCTCACAACCCTGTGACTTCATGTTTCTCCAACCAAACTTCTTACAGTGGTCCTCAAGGTCCTTCATGAATGATATCCCTCTACAAACACACACACACACACACACACTTCTGACTGCCCCTTATTCTACTGTGACTGCCAAGCAAATTTCTGTCTTAATGTTTTGTTCTCTTGCCCAAGAGAACTCTCACTCATTTTCTTTAGGTCTCTGTTCAAATACCTCATCAGTAAGGCAAACCCTTCTCCCTCCTGCCCTCTCTATTCCTTGTACACTCTGACAAATTTGCTTCTTTATATTTTGTCTATCATTCTACTTCCTCACCCCCCAACATTCCCATCTCATACCCTAGAATGTAAGCCTCCTAAAAACCTGCACTTTGTTAGTTTTATTCACTGTGATATTCCCGGTAGAGTTCTTGGCACATGGTAAATATTCTTTAAACATTTATTGAATTAATGAACTGAAAAACGTGTGTTAATTTGCTAAGTGCTACTGTATCATATTTTGGGCACATTATTTTATATTTTAAAGTAAAGTCTAGTAATATATTTAGACAGGATTTGCATAACTGTCTCCAAATATAATTTTCTTACTAATATTCTTCACATTCATGTATGGACTATGTTTTGTTCTGTATGATAAAATATCCTGCCTTATGGAAGTGAAACAAGACATTTTATAAACATGCTGCTGTATTATATAAGTTGCTCTATTAAGATAAAATTATTTTTATTTTTTGGTTGAGTTCGGTGGCCATTTGAAGGCATAGACTTTTATTTCTAGAGGGGAGACATACCATTCTCTTAAGAATCATATGTATTTTCATGGTTTCACAGGAGCAATTACTAAATTTATTTTCTATGAGCAAGTCTATGAAAAAAACACAATTGCAGAATCTTTTAAAGGACTTTACAGATGACCTAGTCTTTGTTTACCTGTTAATAGATAATAAGCCTGAGACCCAGATGTGTAATGTGGCTTGCCCAAAGATCATATAGCTGTAATTCGTGTTGCCAGAACTCATCATTGTTAATATAACCTAATATTGTCTTCAATTAAAAAGCACTCCAAAAAAAAAGGCACAATAATGAGAAAAATGTCTTTGTTAAACATTTTATGGTAAGTACGTTGATTATTCAGAGATATATAAATTCTCACTATCTTTCGTGCTTAAATAAGATTAGTCCTATAAAATACTGCTATAGACAACAAATAAAGACCTGCAGCAAAAAATAAAGAGATTAACAGGAAACAGCATGATTACAGAACATTCTAGTATTACTGGGCAATAGCCTCTTCCGCAGTAACTAACAGAGCATCCTCCCCCCTCAATTCTATTTTCCTTATAATTATGTTCAAAGTAAAAGTTAGATTGGCCTACAGCTTGCACAGAATTAGACCATCTATTACTGTGACTATTGGGTAGGTTCTAGGTTATGCAGCTTCAAAGACTGCAGGGTAATAGGCAGAGACTTATAAGCGCCCCAGTGGAGCTCTGTAGACTGTCATAAACACAACCCACAATTTCAATTTTGCCATGGTGCTTAGAAACAGCCTAATAATAAAAAGGGGAAAAAAAGTAAAGAGAGAAAAGAATACAACAATAAAACAATAGGAAAGATTTTACCTTTTTAATTTTTTGGTGGGAGGTTAAGAATATAGTACAAATTGGTTCCGTAATTAAAATTTTGGCTACCCCCCTACATTGTTTTCACCACTTGTGAAATGATGATCTTATCCGATCACAACCATTTTATTGGCATCTTATTTACAGATGCTAAAACTAGTTTCAGAAGAGGCAAAACTTGTATGCATTCTCAAGTTATAATGCATGCTGATTTAATAAATATGAAGAATTTAGGAAATTCAAGATCTTAACGGATATGTCATCATCTACAATCTGTCTTTATGCACAGTTGATATCTACAAATCTTGAATAAATTTCCAATCAGTTAGGCAGCAAAAATCTGGTTAAGTCTTAAGACAGTTTGTGTTTCAGGATTCAGCCACTACCATTTTTTCCCATTTTTCCTCAATTTATCAAAATATGCAATCAATAAATCAGTCACTCTTCTGTATAGCACATAAACACATCTGGTGTGACTTACACCATGGTCAAACTGCTATTAGGTATAAGGTATTGTATGAATTTAAGGTACTGAATGAACACCAGCAATGTGTTTTAAATAGTTTGTATAAATTTGTGTCCAACTTTTGTTTTATATTGTTCAATAAATTCTAAAGGCAATTTTAATTGTATTTGTTTAAAAAAATCCTTCTGAAATACTAGTGATGCAGGGCAGCTTTTCTGTTTACTATCTTTTAAGATAAAGACCACTTCTATGATATTTATATCATCATTATAAAAAGTTATCATTCTGCTTTTGTTTTTAGCTAGGGAGAACAAATCACTTAATATTCTGTTTTTAATGAGCACAAATGAGGACGGGAAATTAGATGATTAAGGCTATATCTATAATGGTTAAAAAATGAAATTTTCATCATGCTTTTAATTTGGGATAAAATGAATGTAAGCTGCTGCTTGGTTTCAGTTGTACTTTTAGCTAAAAATAGCACAAGTGGGAAAAAAAAGGACATGATGATTTTATGATTTTTTTTTTTTTGGAGCTTTTGCTTTTTTGGTCAGTATAGCCACAGCTAAGGAGAAACTATTTCAAAACTGTTTTAGATCAATGCTTGGCACACAGTTCTTTAACATTTATAAAAGTAGACTGTGCATCAAGAATTACACATTTTAAATGTTGTAAGCATTACTAAATAATTGTTCCTCTGCTATAAATTTCAATATTTATACATTTTTGTAGAATTAAAATATACCAATTTAGTCTTCCTTTATGTTGTCTTTTAAAAAATTTTGTCAGCATTTCAAACAAATAATTTCAATATTTTATGCTTATGTTCCATTTTGTAGATTTAAATAAATAATAAGTGCCTATTGATATCTCTTGGCAGTAAAAAAATATTGTGGTCCCAGTACAATTTTGATACCAAATATATATAAAATAGAAACATTAAAATGTGCATATTTTAAATTTATCATTTATTTAAAATTGTTTGATTTTTTTCTTTTTCTGTTTATAAAAATGACTTCAAATAGAAAAGTTAACGTTTGCTATTATATGATGAAAATTATTTTTCAGAATACTGTGCATCATACCCAATTCCTTGATTCGTGTGCTGGGATCCTGGAAGACAAGTCTTGTCAGAGTTTGGAGGAGCAGATGGAGGCTACCCACACTACAGTGAAGTGATTCCCCAGGATCAGCCCTACATTCCTAGACACACACAGAATCAAGGGATAAAATAATAAAATAGCATTTCATCTGCTAAGCTAAAAGAAAGGAGGAAGGAGGAAGGAAAAGAAAGAAGGAAGGAGGAAGGAAGGGAGGGAGGGAGGGAGGATTCTAATATCTAGTTTCATAATTTTATTCGAAGAAAACTCAACTAAAATATTGCATTATGTTTGCATGATTGAGAAGCTCATTGACTTGAAAACATTATGAATAACACATTGGTTCCAAAGCTTTTTCTATAATTGTCAGTAAGAGTAAAGGATATTGTCTAGATTTTATATCTTACACCCAAAAAGTCCCTTCTTGGCTTTCTGTAACATGGTGGGACTCCAAGTTACACCTTTTTTTCTGCTACATTATTTTCTGTTACTCTTGTCCAAAAGCACAACCTTGTCTTTCAAGTGCACCCCAATGTTTATAGCAGCACTATTTACAATACCCAGGACATGGAAGCAACCTAAATGTCCATCAACAGAGGAATAAAGAAGATGTGGTGGTACATATATATTGAAACAACAGAATATTACTCAGCCATTAAGAAAAAAAAATAATGCCATTTGCATCAACATGGATGGACCTAGAGATTGTGATACTGGGTGAAGTAAGTCAGACAGAGAAAGACAAAATATCTTATGATAGTATTCACATGTGGAAACTAAAAAAAAGTTACAAGTGAACTTATTTACAAAACAGAAATAGAGTCACAGATGTTGAAAACAAACTTATGGTTACTGGGTGGGGGGGAAGGGGAGAGGGATAATTTGAGAGATTCAGATTGACATATAACACACTACTAGATATAAAATAGATAACTAGGGCTTCCCTGGTGGCGCAGTGGTTGGGAGTCCGACTGCCGATGCAGGGGACATGGGTTCGTGCCCCAGTCTGGGAGGATCCCACAAGCCGTGGAGCGGCTGGGCCTGTGAGCCATGGCTGCTGGGTCTGCGCATCCAGGGCCTGTGCTCCGCGGCGGCGGGGGGCCGCAGCAGTGAGAGGCCCGCGTACCGCAAGGAAAAAAAGATAACTAATAAGGACCTACTGTATAGCATAGAGAACTCTATTCAATACCTTCTAATGGCCTATATGGGAAAAGTATCTAAAAAAGAGTAGATATATGTGTATGTATAACTGATTCACTCTGCTGTATACCTGAAACTAACATAACATTGTAAATCAACTATATTCCAATAAAAATTTTAAAACAAGAATATAAAAAAATTTACTTACTGCCTTTAATGCTCACTTACTTACTGCCTCCTTCTCTCCACCTTCCATGCCCACCAAGCACCCACTACTTGAATAAAAAATACCAAAGGGCAGGGATCTCAATTACATTGTGATAATGCATGTATCTAGAACAATGCATGGCACATACTAGGCACCCAATAAATATTTTCTGTGTGTCAAATGAATTCCATATTTTCTCCCTTCTACTGGTGTACTATATTCCATGCCTAGGGTGAGGCAGAAAGAAAAGGACTGATATTTTTCTTGTTCTTTTTATGTTGATACATTTTAACCTCCTCTTTACTTTTTAAATGTCCTCCTACTAAGATTACACTGTCTTTCTTCATTGCAAAACTATTAATTTTTAAGGGAATGGATGTATTTGGAACTTAACTCCATAATTATATGAGTATTAGAGTAATTAAATTTGGCATGACTCATGTGGGCACTTTCCCTCTAACAGAAGCATGGTATTTTGTGATAAGATAATGGAATGTTAGGATGACAAGGCAGCTGGAGATGTGATCAACCCCTGAATCATAAAATAACATTTGCTATCACAGACTAACTTTATTTGTATATATATATATTGTTATATCTCTCTAAGGTTTATTTGTAAACACTATATACATACTACTTACACATTCCTAGGAATATACATTTAAAGTGAAGATATAAATTTATAAATTCCAAATTTTAAAAATACTGATAATTAAATTCTCCCTACAGCAACCTTTATTAGAGTCAACATTTATGTGCACGAATCTCCCGAGTTGAGTAGGGAGATGGGCTTCTCCCTCTTCTGTTTCTCAAACCTGAAGTATCAACTCTCCACCTTGACACTCTTTTCTATTCCACCTACCACCGACAGATCCAGGAGGCCCTAACACTGTAACATTTTTGGCAAGAGGTAGAAGTGCTGGTGGCAGACTCTGAAGACCTAAGGATAGTTGATTGCACCCAACAGAAATCTCCTTCATTACCAGTCAAGCAGTAGACTGGTACTCTTGCTTCACAACTCTTGTGAAGTTAACAACTCAGGTCAGTTATTTTAACCTTGAAATAGATCCTGATATTTTAATCCTATAATTAGGGTGTAGTGGAAAGAGTAAGAATTTTAAAGCCTGGTGAGTTACACTGCCATCTCTCTGCGGGCTGAGCTGGCAAGCTTCTTGGTCCTTATCAGTCAACATGCCCACTAAGGGTATTCCTTGAAGGGCACCTGAACGGGTTAACAATGACTCAGGTAGAGTGCCTCTTGAAAAAAAATATGAGCTACCTAAGGGCAGGCTTATGGTATGTATGACATGTTGAGTGTTGATTCTCCATCTAGAAGAAAAGCTGATATAAAGGATGGTTTTGATGGATAAGAAATGTCCAGGCATTTTAAAACACAGGAGAAGAAGAGGACCTACAAAACATAACCAAAACAATTAAGAAAACGGTGGGAACATACTTATAGATAATTACCTTAAACATGAATGGATTAAATGCTCCAAACAAAACACACAGGCTCGCTGAATGGATACAGAAACAAGACCCATATATATGCTGTCTACAAGAGACCCACTTCAGACCTAGGGACACATACAGACTGAAAGTGAGGGGATGGAAAAAAATATTCCATGCAAATGGAAATTAAAAGAAAGCTGGAGTAGCAATACTCATATCAGATAAAATACATTTTAAAATAAACAATGTTACAAGAGACAAGGAAGGACACTATGTAATGATCAAGGGATCAATCCAACAAGAAGATATAACAATTATAAATATATATGCACCCAACATAGGTGCACCTCAATACATAAGGCAACTGCTAACAGCTATAAAAGAGGAAATCGACAGTAACACAGTAATACTGGGGGACTTTTAACACCTCACTTACATCAATGGACAGATCATCCAAACAGAAAATTAATAAGGAAAAACAAGCTTTAAATAACACAACAGACCACATAGATTTAATTGATATTTAGAGAACATTCCATCAAAAACTAGCAGATTACACTTTTTTCTCAACTGCACAGAGAACATTCTCCAGGATAGATCACATCTTGGATCGCAGATCAAGCTTCAGTAAATTTAAGAAAACTGAAATCATATAAAGCATCTTTTCTGACCACAATGCTATGAGATTAGAAATCAATTGCAAGGAAAAAAACATAAGAAACACAAACACATGGAGGCTAAACAATACGTTACTAAATAACCAAGAGATCACTGAAGAAATCAAAGAGGAAATCAAAAATTACCTAGAGACAAATGACAATGAAAACAGAATGATCCAAAACCTATGGGATGCAGCAAAAGCAGTTCTAAGAGGGAAGTTTATAGCTATAAACACCTACCTCAAGAAACAAGAAAAATCTGAAATAATCTAAACTTACACCTAAAAGAACTAGAGAAAGAAGAACAAACAAAACCCAAAGTTAGGAGAAGGAAAGAAATCATAAAAGGTCAGAGCAGTAATAAATGAAATAGAAACAAAGAAAACAATAGCAAAGATCGATAAAACTAAAAGCTGATTCGTTGAGAAGATAAACAAAATTGATAAACCATTAGCCAGACTCATCAAGGAGGGAGAGGACCAAATCAATAAAATTAGAAATGAAAAAGATGTTACAACAGAAACCGCAGAAATACAAAGCATCCTAAGAGACTACTACAAGCAACTCTATGCGAATAAAATGGAAAACATGGAAGAAATGGACAAATTCTTAGAAAGGTATAACCTTCCAAGACTGAAACAGGAAGAAATAGAAAATATGAACAGACCAATCACAAGTAAGGAAATTGAAACTGTGATTAAAAATCTTCCAACAAACTAAAGTCCAGGACCAGATGGCTTCACAGGTGAATTCTATCAAACATTTAGAGAAGAGCTAACACCCATCCTTCTCAAACTCTTCCAAAAAATTGCAGAGGAAGGAACACTCCCAAACTCAATCTATGAGGCCACCATCACCCTGATACCAAAACCAGACAAAGATACTACAAAAAAAGAAACTTACAGACCAATATCACTGATGAATATAGATGCAAAACTCCTCAACAAAATATTAGCAAACAGAATCCAACAACACATTAAAAGGATCATACACCATGATCAAGTGGAATTTATCCCAGGGATACAAGGATTCTTCAATATATGCAAGTCAATCAATGTCATACACCATATTAATAAGCTGAAGAATATAAACCATATGATCATCACAATAGATGCAGAAAAAGCTTTTGACAAAATTCAACACCCATTTATGATTAAAAACTCTCCAGAAAGTGGGCATAGAGGGAACCTACCTCAACATAATAAAGGCCATATACAACAAACCCACAGCAAATATCATTCTCAATGGAGAAAAACTGAAAGCATTTCCTCTAAGATCAGGAATAAGACAAGCATGTCCACTCCTGCCACTATTATTCAACGTAGTTTTGGAAGTCCTAGCCAAGGCAATCAGAGAACAAAAAGAAATAAAAGGAATCCAGACTGGAAAAGAAGTACAATGTCACTGTTTGCAGATAACATGATACTATACATAGAGAATCCTAAAGATACCACCAGAAAACTACTAGAGCTAATCAATTAATTTGGTGAAGGTGCAAGATACCAAATTAATGCATTCCTATACACTAATCATGAAAAATCTGAAGGTGAAATCAAGAAAACACTCCCATGTACCACTGCAACAAAAAGAATAAAATACCTAGGAATAAACTTACCTAAGGAGACAAAAGACCTGTATGCAGAAAACTGTAAAACACTGATTAAAGAAATTAAAGATGATAAAAACAGATGGAGAGATATACCATGTTATTGGATTGGAAGAACCAATATTGTGAAAATGACTCTACTACCCAAAGCAATCTACAGATTCAATGCAATCCCTATCAAATTACCAATGGCATTTTTTACAGAACTAGAACAAAAAATCTTAAAATTTGTATGGAGACACAAAAGACCCCGAATAGCCAAAGCAGTCTTGAAGGAAAAAACGGAGCTGGAGGAATCAGCCTCCCTGACTTCAGTCTATACTACAGAGCTACAGTAATCAAGACAATATGGTACTGGCACAAAAACAGAAATATAGATCAATGCAACAGGAGAGAAAGCCCAGAGATAAACCCACGCACCTATGGTCAACTAATCTATGACAAAGGAGGCAAGGATATACAATGGAGAAAAGACAGTCTCTTCAATAAGTGGTGCTGGGAAAAATGGACAGCTACATGGAAAAGAATGAAATTAGAACCCTCTCTAACACCATAAACAAAAATAAACTCAAGATAGATTAGAGACCTAAATGTTAAGACCGGACACTAAAACTTAGAGGAAAATATAGGAAGAACACTCTTTGACATAAATCACAGCAAGATCTTTTTTGATCCACCTCCTAGAGTATGGAAATAAAAACAAAAATAAACAAATGGGACCTAATGAAACTTAAAAGCTTTTGCAAAGCAAAGGAAACTTCAAAGAAGATGAAAAGACAACACTCAGAATGGGAGAAAATATTTGCAAATGAATCAACAAAGGATTAATCTCCAAAATATATAAACAGTTCATGAGCTCAATATTGTAAAAACAAACAAGCCAATCCAAAAATGGGCAGACGACCTAAATAGACATTTCTCCAAAGAAGACATACAGATGGCCAAGAAGCACATGAAAAGCTGCTCAACATCACTAATTATTAGGGAAATGCAAATCAAAGCTACAATGAGATTATCACCTCACACCAGTTAGAATGGGCATCACCAGAAAATCTACAAACAAATGCTGGAGAGGGTGTGGAGAAAAGGGAACCCTCTTGCACTGTTGGTGGAAATGTAAATTGATACAGTCACTATGGAGAACAGTCTGGAGGTTCCTTTAAGAAACTAAAAATAGAATTACCATATGACCCAGCAATCCCACTACTGGGCATATACCCAGAGAAAAGCATATTTCAATAAGACAGATGCACCCCAATATTCATTGCAGCACTATTTACAACAGTCAGGTCATGGAAGCAACCTAAATGCCCATCAACAGATGAATGGATAAAGATGTGGTACATGTATACAATGCAATATTACTCAGCCATAGAAAGGAATGAAATTGGGTCATTTGTAGAGATGTGGATGGATCTAGAGACTGTCATAAAGAGTAAAGTAAGTCAGAAAGAGAAAAACAAATATCGTATATTAACACACATATGTGGAACCTAGAAAAATGGTACAGATGAACCCGTCTGCAGGGCAGAAACAGAGAGACAGATGTATGGACACAAAGGGGGGATGTGGGGGGGGTATAAATGGGGTGATTTGGATTGACATATACACTAATATGTATAAAATGAATAACTAATAAGAACCTGCTGTATAAAAAAAAAAATTCAAAAAAAAATGTCCAGGCATTTTGTATCTATCTTTCCCCTCATTTTCCCAGCATGTATGAAAATTGGCTTCTGTTCTGTACCATAAATAAATGGACTAAAAGCCCTGTGCTTACCCCTTGTGGCCCCCCAGTCAGTGCAGTAGAATTTAAACTAGAGCATCCTGGGGCAGTCACATTCTGGATTATAGGCACTTTACGTAAGAAACTCTTCACATCAGCTTCTCTGAAAATTATCACTTTACATTAGCAGAAGTAAGCCCAGAATGAAATCATTTTTGGCCATCTCTCAGTAGTTCCTGTACTGAAGTAAAAAACTCTGCTTATGATAAGCTCTATTGATCCTAAATTCCAGCTTTCACAGATGAATATTTTAAAATGATATCCAATGCTATTAGGGTTATTGCTGCATGGTTTGTCAAAAGATGCAATTAGCATCAAAGTTCATATTAATGTACATGTGCCTGTACACGGATCATTATATAAGTTATTTCTAACTTTAAGAGCTGAAGTTGCCAATAGCATTGAACTTAAAAATATTAATTAGTATCAAGGATCAAAAATTAGACCATTAACTTTTCCCATGTCTTATTAGCATATTTTCTAATATTTAATAAGTTCTAATACTAAGGTGAGCCTCAGTAAATTTAAAAAAGCTGAAATCACATCAAGCATCCTTTCCAACCACAACACTATGAAATTAGAAATCAACTACAACAAAAAAACTGTGAAAAACACAAACATGTGGAGGCTAAACAGTATGCTAATAAACAACCAATGGATCTCTGAAGAAATCAAAGAGGAAATCAAAATATACCTAGAGACAAATGAAAATAAAAGCACAATGATCCAAAACCTATGAGATGCAGCAAAAGAAGTTCTAAGAGGGACGTTCACAGCAATACAATCTTACCTCAGGAAACAAACAAAATCCCAAATAAACAACCTAACCTTACACATACAGCAACTAGAGAAAGAAGAACAAACAAAACCTAAAGTTAGTAGAAGGAAAGAAATCATACAGATGAGAGAAGAAATAAATGAAACAAAAATGAAGAAGACAATAGCAAAGATCAATGAAATTAATAGCTGGTTCTTTGAAAAGATAAACAAAATTGATAAAGACTTAGCCAGACTCATCAAGGAAAAAAGGGAAAGAATTCAAATCCATAAAATTAGAAATGAAAAAGGAGAAGTTACAACTGACATCACAGAAATACAAAGGATCATAAGAGACTACTACAGCCAACTGTATGCCAACAAAATGGACAACCTGTTAGAAATGGAAATATTCTTAGAAAAGTACATGCTCCCAAGACTGAACCAGGAAGAAACAGAAAATACGAATAGATCACAAGTACTGAAAGTACTGAAATTGAAACTGTGATTAAAAAAAAAAAACCCAACAAACAAAAGTCCAGAACCAGATGGCTTCACAGGCAAATTCTATCAAACATTTAGAGAAGAGTTAACACCTACCCTTCTGAAACCGTTCCAAAAAATCATAGAGGAAGGAACACTCTCAAACTCATACTGTGAGGCCTCCATCACCCTGATACAAAAGCCAAAGATACCACACACACACACACACACACAAAAATTATAGGCCAATATCACTGATGAACATAGATGCAAAAATCCTCAACAAAATACTAGCAATTCGAATCCAACAATCCATTAAAAGGATTATATACCATGATCAAGTGGAATTTATCCCAGGGATGCAAGGATTTTTCAATATACGCAAACCAATCAGTGTGATACACATCAACAAACTGAAAAATAAAAGCCACATGATCATCTCAATAGATCAGAAAAACCTTTTGACAAAATTCAACATCGATTTAAGATAGAAACTCTCCAGAAAGTAAGTGGGCATAGAGGGAGCATACCTCAACATAATAAATCATACTCAACAGTGAAAAGCTGAAAGTATTTCCTCTAAGATCAGGAAGACAAGGATGACCACTCATGCCACTTTCATTCAACATAGTTTTACAAGTCCTAGCCACAGCAATCAGAGAAGAAAAAGAAATAAAAGGAATCCAAATAGGAAATGAAGAAGTAAAACTGTCACTGTTTGCAGATGACATGATACTATACACAGGAAATCCTAAAGATGTTATCAGAAAACTACTAGAACTCATCAATAAATTCAGCAAAGCTGCAGTTACAAAATTAACACACAGAAATCTGTGGCATTTCTATACACTAAAAACAAACAATCAGAAAGAGAAATTCAAGAAACAACCCCATTACCAATGCATCAAAAAGAGGAAAATACTTCGGAACAAACCTACCTACGGAGACAAAAGACCTGTACTCCAAAAACTATAAGACACGATCAAAGAAATCAAAGATGACACAAATAGATGGAGAGATATACCATGTTCTTGGATTGG
This sequence comes from Neophocaena asiaeorientalis asiaeorientalis, assembly GCF_003031525.2. Taxonomy (NCBI): domain Eukaryota; kingdom Metazoa; phylum Chordata; class Mammalia; order Artiodactyla; family Phocoenidae; genus Neophocaena; species Neophocaena asiaeorientalis. Next base: position 11,079,921 of record NW_020185336.1, on the reverse strand, counting down.
AAGAACGAACATTGTCAAAATGACTATACTACCCAAAGCAATCTACAGATTCAGTACAATCCCTGTCAAATTACCAATGGCATTTTTCACAGAACTAGAATTTTAAAATCTTAAAATTTGTATGGAGACACAAAAGACCCCCAATAGCCAAAGCAATCTCGAGAAAGAAAAACGGAGCTGGAGGAATCAGGCTCCCTGACTTCACAATATACTACAAAGCTACAGTCCTCAAAACAGTATGGTAATGGCACAAAAACAGAAATATAGATCAATGGAACAGGATAGAAAGCCCAGAAATAAACCCACACACTTATGGTCAATTAATCTACAACAAAGGAGGGAAGAATATACAATGGAGAAAAGAGAGTCTCTTCAATTAGTAGTGCTAGAAAAACTGGAGAGCTATAAGTAAAAGAATGAAATTAGAATACTCTCTAACACCATACACAAAAATAAACTCAAAATAGATTAAAGACTTCAATATAAGACCAGATACTATGAAACTCCTAGAGGAAAACATAAGCAGAACTCTCTTTGACATAAATTGCAGCAGTATCTTTTTGGATTCACCTCCTAGTCATGAAAATAAAAACAAAAATAAACAAATGGGACCTGATTAAACTTAAAAGCTTTTGCATAGCAGAGGAAACCATAAACAAAACAAAAAGACAACCCGAAGAATGGACGAAAATACTTGGAAACAAAGCCACCAACAAGGGATTCATCTCCAAAATATACGAACAGCTCATAAAACAACAACAAAAACAAACCCAATAGAAAAATGGGCAGAAGATCTAAATAGACATTTCTCCAAAGAAGGCATACAGATGGCCAAGAGGCACATGAAAAGATGCTCAACATCATTAATTATTAGAGAAATGCATATCAAAACTACAGTGAGGTATCACCTCACACTGGTCAGAATGGCCATCATCAAAAAAATCTACAAACAATAAATGCTGGAAAGGGTGTGAAGAAAAGGGAACCTTCCTACACTGTTGGTGGAAATGCAAATTGGTACAGCCACTATGGAGAAGAGTATGGAGGTTCCTTAAAAAACTAAAAATAGAGCTACCATATGATCCAGCAATCCCACTCCTGGGCATATATCTAGAGAAAACCATAATTCGAAAAGACACATGCACCCTAATATTCATTGCAGCACTACTTTTAATAGCCAATACATGGAAGCAGCCTAAATGTCCATTGACAGAAAATTGGATAAAGATGTGGTACATGTCTACAATGGAATATTACTGAGCCATAAAAAAGAATGAAATAATGCCATTTGCAGCAATAAGGATGGATCTAGAGATTATCATAATAAGTGAAGACAGAGAAAGACAAATATCATATGATATCCCTTGCATGTGGAATCTAAAAAAAACTGCACAAATGAACTTATTTACAAACAGAAACAGACTAACAGACTTAGAAAACAAATTCATGATTACCAAAGGGCAAAGGTGGGGACAAGGGATAAATTAGGAGTTTGGGATTAAATATACACACTACTATATTTAAAATGGATAATCAACAAGGACCAACTATATAGCACAGGGAACTCTACTCAATATTCTGTAATAACGTACATGAGAAAAAAATTTGAAAAAGAATGTATGTGTATAACTGAATCACTTTGTGGTACACCTGAAACTAACAACATTGTAAATCAACTATACTCCAAAATAAAATAAAAATTAAACTAAAAAATATTTTGTTAACTAACAATATCAGTAATAATGTGATTAACATGATTAATAATATGAATATTAAGTAACAGGCATTTAAACTACTTGTAAGCACCTATTTTCTGAGGACCAAAACTAAATATTTTTAAATGATTTTAATAGACCCCCCCACTCCCTACTTTTTATGAACTTATGAGTTAATATGATTGAATAATAATATTTCTGGGGTACGGCTTGAAGATGGCGGAAGAGTAAGACGTGGAGATCGCCTTCCTCCCCACAGATACACCAGAAATACATCTACACGTGGAACAACTCCTACAGAACACCTACTGAAGGCTGGCAGAAGATCTCAGACCTCCCAAAAGGCAAGAAACTCCCCACATATCTGGGTAGGGGAAAAGAAAAAACAGAGACAAAAGAGTAAGGACGGCACCTGCACCAGTGGGAGGGAGCTGTGAAGGAGGAAAAGTTTCCACACACTAGGAAGCCCCTTCGCGGGCGGAGACTGCGGGAGGCAGAAGAGGGAGCTCCGGAACCGCGGAGGAGTGCACAGCGACGGGTGCGGAGGGCAAAGCGGGGAGATTCCTGCACAGAGGATCGATGCCGACTGGCACTCACCAGCCCGAGAGGCTTGTCTGCTCACCCGCCGGGGCGGGCGGGGCTGCGAGCTGAGGCTCGGGTTTCGGTTTCGGACGGAGCGCAGGGAGAGGACTGGGGTTGGCGGCTTGAACATAGCCTGAAGGGATTAGTGCACCACGGCTAGCCGGGAGGGAGTCCGGGGAAAAGTCTGCACCTACCGAAGAGGCAAGAGACTTTTTCTTCCCTCTTTGTTTCCTGGTGCGCGAGGAGAGGGGTTTAAGAGCGCTGCTTAAAGGAACTCCAGAGACGGGCGCGAGCCGCGGCTAAAAGCGCGAACTCCAGAGACGGGCGCGAGCCGCAGCTGAAAGAGCAAACCCCAGAGACGGGCGCGAGCAGTTGCGAAAAGCACGAACCCCAGTGACGGGCGCTGACGCAAGAGGGAGAACATATGGGAACATATGTATATATATAACTGATTCACTTTGTTATAGAGCAGAAACTAACACACCATTGTAAAGCAACTGTACCCCAATAAAGATGTTAAAATAATAATAATATTTCTGTAGTAATTTTTGAATTTTCATCAGTTTCAAAAGTTTCTATTCATCTTCCTTTCATATCAGCTTAAGATCCTTCTTCAGTTATTGTAAACTTCTTAGATTGCTTAACACCTTAGAGTAACTTAGTGTTAAAAAAAAAAAAAAGCAAGGAAAATTATCAGTTTCAGTTTTTATAGCTGAGTTATATATACTATTTTTAAATGAAAAGTTCAATGAAATTGGCACTTGCGGACTTAGATTTAACAGGCTGAATCAGTTTTGTACTTGAATCATAGGAAAATTTTCATTTCACAGAGGAAGATGTAGTGTGATGTTTAGGTGATCACCAGAGAATTAGTTGGACCCACTTTTAAATAGATCTGAAACATCATGGATCATTGTTTTCTGCAGTATCCCATGAAATCAAAAATGTCATGCTGACTCCCAACAAATCAGTACTACTTTTTAAAAACTTTCTCTTTTTGTGGACTTGTTTGAGCAGCTAGAAGGATTAATCTTCTTTTTCATCAAGGTACAGATAACACAATACTGCATAATGAATATTCTAATACAGTTTACTCAGTGATTGCTTCTTTGTTATGTAATATGAACTATAATTTCAAAATAGTCTGGGATATCATTCAATGTATATTATATAATGTTAATTAATAGCCAACAAATGCATTTCTCTAAGAATCTTTAAATAAAAGGGGCTCATCTCAATAACAGAATCTTTTGTTCCTTGAACTGTACCTGAATCAAAAAAGCAAAAGTAAAAAATTTACAGATGCACACTTTTTCACACTGAAGATACACAAAAAAATAAAAACAAAAAAGAAATGACTACAAACAAGGCTAGGCATTACATCATTATTTGTATAAAAATATTTTTGTATAGCAAAACTGCTTTCTACACCAAAAAAATTAAAATATCCATCATTAGGGAGCAGGTTGAATGAGCTTTGGTATAATCACATAATGGGATATTATACACTATTGGAAAATAAGCAAGGGTTGTCTGTATAAGGGGTCCCCAACCACTGGGCTGCGGACCGCTACGGGTCCTCAGCTTGCTAGGAACCAGGCCGCACAGCAGGGGGTGAGTGATGGGTGAGCGAGCGTAGCTTCATCTGCCGCTCTCCATCATTCCCATTGCTCACATTACTGCCTGAACCATCGCTCACGTTACTGCCTGAACCGTATCCCTCCCCTCAACCCCCCCATGGAAAAACTGGTCTATATGTTTTCCATATAGAAACCGGTCCCCTGGTCTATATAACTCTGTAATGATCTCAGTTGAGATAAAAATTAAATAGATAAAAATATCAGGTTGCAGAAAAATAGCCGGTTATATTTTCCAGGAATTGTGCAACATATTTTTCATCAAATATCCAACATGTTCATCAGAACTCTGCTACTCCTCCAAGAGGTGGAACATACATGTATTTATCCCTCCCTTTGAAAACTGGAGGACTTTTTGACTGTCTCAATTAATAGAGTATGGTGGAAGTGGCATTATGTCACTTCCAAGATGGTTAACTTCTACAGCCACCAGGTTATTTTTGACCACATTCACCATGGATGGGATGGCACTAATCCTGGATGTGGATTTGCCTTCCTTTCCACAATGCTTCTTCCAAAATTACCATCCTTGGATTCATAACATGCCTTACTTGCCTTCATGATACTCCACACAGTATCACTTCTGATCAAGAAACTCATTTGCAGCAAGTGTACAATAGGTTCATGCTTATAGTTAGGATTGGCCTTTTGAAAACTCAGTTATGGAGTCAACTGGCTTACAACACTTTGTGGGGTAGAGGTGTATATTTTCCAGGATGCAGTATGTATTCTAGATGAGTGTACGGTTTCTCCCATAGGTAGGATTTATAAGTCTGGGACTCAAGGGATGAAAATAGGAGTGGCTAGTCTCTCTGTAACCTCTGAGATATTTTAGTTGCTTCCTATATCTGTAACACTGGACTCTGTTAGTATAGAGGTCTTAGATTAAAAGGGAGAAATGTTTCCACCTTCAATGCATACAGCAATGAATAATTAAATTAGAATTAGCAGGCAAGAAAGGGATTGATTTATGGTACTTGCTGGATAGATTGATCCTGAATATCAAGGGAAATTTGGGTTGCTACTACACAATGGGTCTAAGAAAGAGGACAGCTGAATTCAGGAGATCCCCTAGGGTACTGCTGAGAACACCCATGTCTCCAATGAGGCACTGATTCTAGTAGCCCAGACATTCAGGAATAAAGATTTAGGTCCAGGCAAAGAACCACCATTCATCAAGGTGCTTGCCAAGGACAACTGGAAATAGTAGATGTAGTGGAAGAGGGATATATATTGGATGACAAGTTGACAAAAGATGGACTGTGGTGGCTTTGTACTGTTTCAACTTAACTTAGTTGGAACTAAGTTTCCCAGTATTCTCTCCCATGCACAGTTCTAGTTTAGGGTTGGCCACAAGCAAAACTGGCATAGGATTTGAAGACTGATCAGAATCAGCTGCTAGGTTCACTCAGGTCAGTGTGAGATCAGACACTGTTGCAGCTCAAACAGTTTATGACATTGTGGTGGATCTGCACAGGGCAGCTGTTTGACAGGCAGCTCCTCCAACTTCCCCTGGATCTCCTCTTTCAACTTCTCTGAACACATGCTGGGTGTTAATGTTGTGGCAAAGTATCCTAGTTCTTTTGCAGGTTGCCCACACCATCAAAGTCAGGGGCTTAGAGATTCTGACACACCACTGCTGGTTCAGGTTAAGAGATGGATGTGGGTCTTAATAGGTTCTGGTTTGCCCTCCCCACCCATTCACCCCTGTTCTCTTAACTTTATGTGAATCATTCCTTCCTGACTGCTAGTCCTGCTGACTTCAAGCCCAGACCCGATCCAGGGGTACTGGGCTTACACAGACAGCTAAACCAGGTTGTGTAATGTCTAATCCTTACAATAAATCCTTTACATCACTCACAGTGGTTCTGCTTCATTGACCAAATCCTAATAGATAAGGAAGAGCTTGTATAGTATGCTGAATTTATTTTTTTTAGAGAAAAAGTGGAAGGACACAGTGAGGGAAACTATCAACAAAACAAAAAGGCATCTTACTGAATGGGAGAAGATATTTGCAAGTAATATATCTGACAAAGGGTTAATTTCCAATATATATAAAGAACTCATACAATTAAATATCTAAAAAACAAACAATCCAGTTAAAAAATGGACAGAGGACCTGAATAGACATTTTTCCAAAGGAGATACACAGATGGCCAACAGGCACATAAAAAGATGCTTAACATCACTAATCATCAGAGAAATGCAAATCAAAACTACAGTGAGATACAGACAGCAATTAAAACCTGTCAGAATGGCTATGAGCAAAAAGACAACAAATAACAAGTGTTAGGAAGGATGTATAGAAAAAGGAATCCTCATGCACTGTTGATGGGATTGTAAATTGGTGCACCCACTATGGAAAACAGTAAGAAGATTGCTCAAAAAATTAAAAATAGAAGCACCATATGATCCAGCAATTTCACTTCTGGGTATTTACCCAAAGAAAACAAAAACACTAATTTGAAAAGATATATACACCCCAATGTTCATTACAGCATTATGTACAATAGCCAAGATATGGAAGGAACGTAAGTGCCACCGAGAGAAGAATGCATAAAGATGTGGTATACATATACAACGTAATATAACTCAGCCATAAAGAACATGAAATCTTGCCATTTTTGACAACATAGATGGACCTAGAGGGTATCATGCTAAGGGAAATAAGTCAGAGACAGACAAATACCACATGATCTCACTTATATGTAGAATCTAAAAAACAACAGACTCAGATACAGACAACAAACCAGTGGTTGCCAGAGGGGAGGGAGGTGGGGGTTTAAGAGTTACAAACTTCCAGTTATAAAATAAATGTTATGGGGACATAATATACAGCATAGGGAATATGGCCAATAATATCTTAATAACTTTGCATGGGGACAGGTTGTTACTAGACTCATTGTGGTGATCATTTTGAAATATATTTAAATATACTATATTCTTCACCTGAAACTAACATATTGTATTGTCAACTATATTTCAATTTTTAAAAGTGGAAGGATTATCTGGAAAGTAATAAAAAATGGTTACTCCATCGGAAGGAAAGAGTAAGAAGGGGAGAAGGTGAAGCTGAAAACCTAAATTATTTTGGTTCATAGTTTTGACTTTGGAATTATGTCAATATTTTTCATGAATTAAAAGCTAAAATTAAATAAAAACAAAAACCAAAGCAATCCCTTAAAATGGAAATGAACAAAAATAAAATGAACAGTATATAAGGTTGGTGGAATAACCAGATATGGAAGGGTTATTTCAAATGATTTTTTAAAACACAATACTTTTTTTTTTTTTTTGGCCACACCACACAGCTTGCAGGATCTTAGTTCCTCCGACCAGGGATTGAACCCAGGCCATGGCAGTGAAAGTGCCGAGTCTTAAACCACTGGATCACCAGGGAATTCCTAAAAAACACAATACTTTAAATAAAAATTGTAGAATTACATATTCTAAGGACTGAAAAGAACCACACAGATTTTAAAATGCTTTCAGCGGGCAGGTTTATTTTTAATGACAATGCAGGTAACTATACTTTGTGTATATACAAACTATTTTATATACATATGTATTATTGTAAAATAAAGCAAATATAATTATGTTAATGTCTAAAATTTTCAGAAAGGGAAAAAATACATATATTTTAAAAATCAAGTTTTATACATTAAGTAAAACTGCAATGCCAATTCCAAATATCAGTATGAATTCAAGATTTATTGTTTTCCTAAAATTTGTATATTTTCTGACTCTGTGCCCTGAAAAGTCCTAGAAGCAAAAAGCATCTCTAATGCTCAGACTGTCATTTCTTACTGCAACTTCCTATGAAAGGAAGCAGGACTCCTTGGACAAATGGCTGACTCAGAGTCTAGGGCAGGAAATATAAAAGATGAACCTGAAATACCCATTTGTACCTAAAAAAGGAAGAAATCCATCAAAGAAAGAGGAGCCAAGAACCTCTGGCACTGACAGGACAGCTTGGACATCAAAAAGAATAATGGCTGCAATGGACTGAAATCATAAAATGTTAAAATCCATGAGTTCTGAAAACAAAACAAAAATTAAAAATGACAAAGCAGAGCACAAATTATTGGTCTCCTTAAGAGTATACAAGGGCAAACAAAAAAAAACAAAAAAAAAACAAAGAAGAGTATACAAGGGCACCACATCATTATTTTGAGAACTGGCAAGGAAGAACAATCAAGCATCTAGCCTACCTGTCTTCAATAGAGTTTCAGAGTCATAAAATTGGATATAAAGATCTTCATTATGTAAGAATCACAGCTAATAAATGCAAGGATAATGATAAAACTACCAAGTCACTATTTTTCAATATCAAATAAAATATCTAGGCAATACCATTAATAGATGCTAAAACCCTTAGGTTAAAAATTTGATAGATATACGAGAGAGAGATGGCACTGTGGGAACCTATTGATGAATCTTTACAATAAATTTAGACAACCAGGTAAAACGTGTCTCTTGATGGCATGCAAGAGGATGCTCAACAAGTAGATCTAGCTACCTATTCACAGAAAATAAAGAAAATCATTGATGAATTAATCAGAGCAGAAAGTTTAGCATTGTTGAAGCTTGGCTATAGGAACATGGGAGTTTGTTTTATTATTCTCTTTATTTCTATGTGTAACACTGGTAAAGAAATATCTCTATATTGGTGAAGAAACATTTTAAGAAGCAGCTTAATTTAAGGTCCTTAGAAACTCTGCAAATTGTATGATTCCATACTTTTCTTCCTTCTCATTTTACAAAGAATGGTATGTATACATGTTACTCTATAATGAAAACAAAGTATTATAGTAAGATGTTGCCCCTGAAGTGAGAAATTTGGCAATATTTCTAATATTTGTGCAATGTGTGACTTACTAAAAAAATAAAACACTATTCTGGTTTTAAAATATTGTTTTTAAATTCATGCTTTGTAACAAAACTACAAAAATGAAAGACTTCTGCTTTTTTAAACCTTAAAAAAATCTTACTGGTAAAAAACTACTGAATATGTATGTCACTACTATTAATTTTGTTTGGGTCCAAAGTTCAGATTTTGATTACTTCTTTTTGAAAATTTCTTCTAGCAGTGAATTTATGAAAACGTGTGACATTTTAAATCAATGAGTGAGTTTTATCTAATGAGCTCAGAATCATAAGCATATGATATAACAATGGCATAATAATAAGCTTAAATGAGTTTGGGAAACATCCCTAGAATTCCAAGTTCTCGGTTTCCTTGTAACAGGTAATGGGTGGGCAGGGGCAAGCTTCCTAACAGCAGTAATCAACAGAAGTCATTTGCAAACCCATTTTTCTCTAAAGAAACTGTATCTTGATGATTTTTTTTTTTTTTTTTTTTTTTTTTGCGGTACGCGGCCTCTCACTGTTGTGGCCTCTCCCGTTGCAGAGCACAGGCCGCGGACGCGCAGGCTCAGCGGCCATGGCTCACGGGCCTAGCCGCTCCGCGGCATGTGGGATCTTCCCGGACCGGGGCACGAACCCGTGTCCCCTGCGTCGGCAGGCGGACTCTCAACCACTGTGCCACCAGGGAAGCCCGATGATTTTCTTTTAAGGACAGTAACTGTGCCTTTGTGGCTTGCCCTTTGTTCTCCAGTCCACCTGAAAATATTATGGTTAGTGGGCAGACAATAAGGAATGAATGAAGTAGGAGAAATTAGAGATCAGAATGCCCAGACCAGCTCTAAGAGGTTAAACAACTAACAGAGTTGCTGAAAAAGTGAAGAGCTGCTCACCAGAGCCCCATCAGGGAATGTTTTCCAAGGCAGCTGCATAAATAGACCCATCGAGTAGGGCAGCTGTCACCCTGCAAAGTTTGGAAAATATATCCTCTAGGCTTCTGCCTCCTGCTGTAGATCCATACGGTATATTAATGGCAGGCAAATAGTAGCACACTGTGTCCAAATGTTCAGGGAATTATTTTTTTTCCCTAAAGTTTGCAACACAGAATATCTTACAAAGTGTTTCTAAAGGTCATTTGGAATCTTCTTGAAACTAAGAAAATAACAAGATGGCTGGAAATGTTAAGACACTTCCTTTCAAATTGACAGCTGAAAATACAATAAGCTTATATATATGTCATTATCAAGACAGCCTTCATTTTCCGCAGAGATGGTCACTCCCAAAGGAAGCAACATACCTTCCTTCAGTATAATCAGGGCTGAAGTTCTTAAGATATATGTTGTTAAACTCCTATTCCAAACCATTTTGCATATTTCCAAAAATACTGGGTTGGCCAAAAAGTTCCTTCAGTTTTTAAGTAAACATAAGGGACACATTTTCCATTTTAACCAAGAACTTTATTGAACCACCTGTTCACCATTTTGTTCCACTACCTTCTGCCATTTTTCAGGCAACTTCATAATTCCACCTTCCCAAAACTTTTTACCTTTTTGGGCAAACAGCTATTCCAGGTGCCTTTTACAGTCTTCCAAGGAACTGAAATTTTTTCCATTAAGAGAATTTTATAAAGAAATAAATGGAAACCCAAAGGTGCAATGTCTGGTGAATACAGTGGATGAAACAGAACTTCCCAGCCAAGCTGTAACAGTTTTTGCCTGGTCATCAAAGAAACATGTGATCTTGTGTTATCCTGATGGAAGACTGCGTTTTCTGTTTACTAATTCCAGGTGCTTTTCGGTGAGTGCTGTTTTCAGTTGATCTAATTGGGAGCAGTATTTGTTGGATGGAATTAATCGTTTGGTTTTCTGGAAGGAGCTCATCATAGAGGACTCCCTTCCAATCCCACCATATACACAACATCACCTTCTTTGGATGAAGACCAGCCTTTGGTGTAGTTGGTGGTGGTTCATTTCGCTTGCCCCACAATCTGTTCCATTCCATGTTATTGAACAGTATCCACTTTTCATTGCCCAGCACAATTTGTTTTAAAAACGAAATGTTTTCGTTACATTTCAGTAGAGAATCACATGCGGAAATATGGTCAAGAAGGTTTTTTTCACTTAACTTATGTGGAACCCAAACATCAAAGCGATTCACATGACCAAGCTGGTGCAAACTATTTTCAGTACTTGATTTGGATATTTTGCGTATGCTGGCTATCTCCCGCTTGGTATAATGTTGACTGCTCTCAAGGTCTCGATTCGATCGCTATCAACTTCAACTGGTCTACCCAACTGTGATGCATCGTCGAGAAATCTCCAACACAAAACTTCACAAACCACTTTTGACACGTTCGATCAGTCACAGCACCTTTTCCATATACTGCACAAATCTTTTTTTGTGTTTCAGTTGCGTTTTTATCTTTCTTGGAATAATAAAGCATAATATGCCAAAAACGTTACTTTTATTCTTCCATCTTCAATCTTAAAATGGCTACATAAAAATTCACCAATTTTGATAAGTTTTTTTAAATGCATGCTGATATGACAGCTGTCACAATACAATCTAACAAAATCGTTTTGAATGAAGTTAAAGACAACTAAGCGCTACTAGAGCCATCTTATGGGAAAACGAATGAACTTTTTGGCCAACCCAATATAACTTCATTCCTGTCATAGGTCATTTCCAATAATTAGAAAAGACATACTAAAATGTAGGAAATCAAAATCCTCACAAATGTGCAGCTAAAGATTCATCCAATGTTAAGATTCTTAAACACAAGTCTCATTTTTCCCCAAATAGCAGCAACACCGTTTAATATAAAATCCTCTGCAACCAATTCTTTTCAATTCTAATAACATTAGTAATGATGTTGATTAAAATAATCATAATGGTCAGAATTAATATGCTTCCATTTGAGAAATATAGTTATTTACCTGTGAACAAGTCAGTGGTATTTACTGCTTATAAATTAAGACAAAATGTTTACTGTATAATATTGTAATTATTAGCAAAATAAAATTTTGCTTAATAATTTTGAAATTCATGAAAATCATGTCAAAGTATTCCATTCTGAGGAGTGTGTGAGAAGGGAGACTTATAAAATCATACAACTTTAGAGCTGAAATGAACTGAGATCATTTCATATAACTTAACTTTTTCACAGAAGGAAACAGGAGGCTCAGGAAGGCAGGAAAGCAATAAGGTCAGCAGGCATCACTACCTTCTTTAGGAGCATGAAAATTCTGGCCCTCCAACTTGGGTAGAGAGGTGTACATTCCTGTCCTCTCTGATTTGCATTCTTCCTTTTGTATGCTTATTCTTCATGCCATTTCCAAGTATATGGTATAAAAACAATTTGGGGGCTTCCCTGGTGGCGCAGTGGCTGAGAGTCCGCCTGCCGATGCAGGGGACACGGGTTTGTGCCCCGGTCCGGAAAGATCCCACATGTCGCGGAGCGGCTGGGCCCGTGGGCCATGGCCGCTGAGCCTGCGCGTCTGGAGCCTGTGCTCTGCAGCGGAAGAGGCCACAGCGGTGAGAGGCCCGTGTACCGCAAAAAAAAAAAAAAAAAAAAAAAAAACAATTTGGGGCAGTAGCATTTAGGTCTGGGATGACCAATTAAGTTAAGGTGAACCTGCTCTCTCTGTACTCACAATAAACACTGATTCCTCTATATCCAACTGGGAGGTTCATGGGCACCAGAGGCTACTCCATATCAGGATAAGATGAAATAAATATAATACAGGTAACAGCTTCCTAAGGATCAGACACTGTTCCAAAACCCTTTATATAAATAATCTCATTTAAGCTGCCTGCCTTCCATGAGCTGGTTATCACAGATGATGAAAGCAGAGCACATAACATTTCAAGTGATTAACCCAAATCATATAAGCAATGTTAAGTGTGTGATCCAGAATTTCAATCCAAAGCTTATGAATCCAGACCCTGTTCCTGACAATTATTCTATGCTAAATATGAAAATTATGCCAAATCGACCGTTGAACATTGCATTTGCAGTTAATTTTTTAAAGTTTCGTTTTGGTTAAGTTCAACTTTAAGAAGCATGTGTTCTATCACAACTCATAAAAAGTAAATTAACACTGATACGATTTTTAGGTCCTTTGTCTTGGGGATGGGAGGTGATTCCTACAGAAATAGAAAACATCAATCTATTCAACAAATAGTATCTATTTTGCATATCAGGCATCAGGCATGGAGATACAGTGGGAAGCAAGAAAGACGTAAGGAACACAAGTTGTATGACAAAGAAACAATGAAAAATAAAAATCCAATTAAATTTTAGATTTTAAAATTTTTCATGAACTCTCTTTAAAAAGTAGAAGAGATGGTAACTTGATGATTAGAAAGAAGAAAACAAGATAGCTTCTAGAAGCAGAAACATGAAGACTGACTTTTTTTTTTTTTTTTTTGCGGTACACGGGCCTCTCACTGTTGTGGCCTCTCCCGTTGCGGAGCACAGGCTCCGGACGCTCAGGCTCAGTGGCCATGGTTCACGGGCCCAGCCGCTCCGCGGCATGTGGGATCTTCCCGGACCGGGGCACGAACCCATGTCCCCTGCATTGGCAGGTGGACTATCAACTCCTGCGCCACCAGGGAAGCCCGAAGACTGACTTTTAAAGAAATACTGAGCACTGAAAACACTTGAAGTCAAAGACCTTTTTCTCCAATACTGATTAGTGTAGAGGAAATACCAAATTCTGTTTTGAAGGAATAACCTTGAAAGAGATTTCATTGGGGCAGTGAGTGAGGAAAGAAAGACCATCTCTTTCTTTAGCTCTCAAGAAAGCATTCATTTTTATTTCTTATTCTTCCCTGAACAAAGAAAAGGTCAAGGGAATTTTTTTTAAACCTCTGCTATACAGCCAGTAAAAGAAGTTTCTTCCATATTTCTTAAGTATGGCAATAAGATTAACAGACAGTAAGACCATCCAGAACATACAACGTGGAATGCTAGTCTTTTTCCCAAGATAAATCAGAATATTAGAAGGGAAAAATGAAACTTATTAACACTACAATGGGAAACAGCAGTGAACTTGGCACTGATTTATTTTTATTTATCTCATTCTTCTAACACAGTGTATTTCCCCTTGATCAAAATTAGAAGCAAACAATCCATGTAATATTCATATAAATTTGACTGAGTACTTCTGGGCTATATTCTTACAAAATGATTGTGTATGTCCATATTAACACATTAGTCTTATATAGAAAAATCTGCTGGGTTAATTCTCTTCGTGCTATTCTAGACAACACATGTAATTAGCTCTGAAACTAAAGCTTGCTGAAGAGGGTGACTCATATGCAAATATATCTTTGCTCCAGTGTGCAGCAGTAAGGAAAACCTCATCATCTCCAGTCTCTGCCAACTGCTTTACATCTCAGCACCTAGATACTTGTTAGTCATTCTTCCCTGAGGTCAAGAGATCTTTTTTTTCTTCAGGACCAGCTGAGGAGGCACCACAGTGGCTTTCGGACAAGGGCTCGTGTGTGGCCACATCTGCAGGAAAAGAGTGCTCCTGTCTGGGTCCCAGTATCTAAGGAGGGGCTGTGCCAATTCTTATCCAGGACATTTGTTTCTTAAATAGCAGCACAGAGCCATCCTATTCTGATGCTCCCACGTGGTTTACTCTCTACTTTCTCAGGGCTAGAATATTTTGTCAGTGAAAACTCAAAGAAATACAGGTGGCACCTGAGTTCTTGACAATGCAATCACAGAATTACAGGAGGGGAGAGACAAGATGGAGAAGTAGAAGTACGTGAGCTCACCTCCTCTCCCCAAAACACCAAAAGCACAACTAAATGCTGAACAACCAACGATTAAAAACATTGAAACCTACCAAAAAAGATATTCTACATTCAAAGACAAAGAAGAAGCCACAATGAGATGGTAGGAGGGGTGCAAATGTGATAAAAATCAAATCCCATACCCACCAGATGAGGAACCCACGAAGTGAAAAATAGTTATATCACAGAGGTTCTCCCACAGGAGTGAGAGGTTAAGGCCCAAGTCAGGCCCCCTAGCCTCAGGGTCTGGCATCGGGAGGAGGGCAGAGGGAGCCCCCAGAGCATGTGGCTTTGAAGGCCTGTGGGGTTTGATCACCGGAACTCCACAGGACTGGGGGAAACAAACTCCACCCTTGGAGAGCACACGCATGGTCTTGTGCATACTGTGACCCAGGGGAAAAGCAGTGACTTCAAAAGGAGCCTAAGGGCTTCCCTGGTGGCACAGTGGTTAAGAATCCACCTGCCAATGCAAGGGACACGGGTTCGAGCTCTGGTCCGGGAAGATCCCACATCCAGTGGAGCAACTAAGCCCGTGCACCACAACTACTGAGCCTGCGCTCTAGAGCCCGGGAGCCACAACTACTGAGCCCATGTGCCACAACTACTGAAGCCTGCACACGTAGAGCCTGTGCTCCACAACAAGAGACACCACTGCAACGAGAAGCCCACACACCGCAACAAAGAGTAGCCCCCACTCACCGCAACTAGAGAAAGCCCGTGAGCAGTAACGAAGACCCAACACAGCCAAAAATAAATCAATAAATTTATTTAAAAATTTAAAAAAAAAAAGGAGCCTAAGCCAGAACTACCTGCTGGTCTTGGAGGGTCTCATGGCGAGGCGGGGGGCAGATGTGGCTCACTGTGGGGATGGAGGAGACACTGATGGCAGTGGTTCTGAGGACTGTTCATTGGCATGAGTGCTCCTGGAGGCCACCATTTTCTCACCAATACCTGGCCCCACCAAAAAGCCAGTAGGCCCCAGTGCTGAGATACTGCAGGCCAAACAACCAACAGAGCAGGAACACAGCCCAACCTATCAGTAGACAGGCTGCCGAAAATCTTCCTGAGCCCACAGCTTCCCACTAAATCCACCCCTTGACATGGCCCTACCAACCAGAGAGACAAAACCCAGCTCCACCAACCAACAGGCAGGCACCAGTCCCTCCTACCAGGAAGCCTGCAAAAACCTCTTAGACCAGCATCACCCACCAGGGGACAGACACCAGAAGCAACAGGAAATACAATCCTGCAGCCTGTGGAACTGAGACTGCAAACAGAGGAAGACAAACAAAATGAGATGGCAAAGGAATATGTACCAGACGAATGGAAAAGATAAAACCCCAGAAGAACAACTAACTGAAGTGGAGATAGGCAATCTACCCAAAAAAGAATTCAGAGTAACAAAAGTAAAGATGATCCAAGATCTCAGAAAAAGAATGCAGGCACAAATGAGAAGATACAAGAAATCTTTAATTAAGACCTAGATAATCTAAAGGACAAACAAACAGATATGAACAATACAATAACTAAAATGAAAAATACACTAGAAGGAATGAGAAGAATAAATGAGGCAGAAGAAAGGATAAGTGAGCTGAAAGACAGAATGATGGAAATCACTGTCATGAAACAATAAAGAAAAAAGAATGAAAAGAAATGAGAACAGTCTAAGAGATGACAACATTAAACATACTAACATTCGTATTATGTGGGGTCCCAGAAAAAGAAGACAGATAGAAAAGAACTGAGAAAATATTTGGAGATAGTAACTGTAAAATTCCCGAACATGGGAAAGGCAACATTCACCCAAGTCATGGAAGGGCAGAGAGTCCCAGGCAGGATAAACCCAAGGAGGAACATGCCAAGACATATAGTAATCAAACTGACAAAAATTAAAGACAAAGAAACAATATTAAAAACAAGGGAAAAGCAACAAATAATGTACAAGGGAATCTCCCATAAAGTTATCTGCTGATTTCTCAGCAAAAATTCTGTGGGCCAGAGGGAGTGGCAATAAATATTTAGTGATGAAAGGGAAGAGCCCACAATAAGGAACACTCTACCCAGCAAGGTTATCATTCAGATTTGATCGAGAAATCAAAAGCTTTACAGACAAGCAAAGTTAAGAGATTTCAGTACCACATAAGCAGCTTTGCAACAAATGCTAAAGGAACTTCTCTAAGCAAAATAGAAAATACCACTACTAGAAAAAAAGAAAATTATGAATGGAAAACCTCACGGGTAAAGGCAAACGTAAAGTAAAGGTAGGAAATCAACTGAACACAAAATCACATCAAAACCAGCAACTGTGAGAGGATGAGAGCACAAATGAAGGATATTGGAAATGAATTTGAAATTAAAAAACCAGCAACTTTAAGCAATCTTGTTTTTATATAGACTGCTATGTCAAATCCTCATGGTAACCACAAACCAAAAATCTACAAGAGATAAACACATAAAAAGAAAGGGAGGGACTTCCCCGGTGGCACAGTGGTTAAGAATCTGCCTGTCAATGCAGGGGACACGGGTTCAAGTCCTGGTCCAGGAAGATCCCACATGCCGCGAAGCAATTAAGCCCGTATGCCACAACTACTGAGCCTGCTCTCTAGAGCCCATAAGCCACAACTACTGAGCCCTCGTGCTACAACTACTGAAGCCTGCATGCCTAAAGTCTATGGTCCGCAACAAGAGAAGCCACCACAATGAGAAGCACATGCACCGTGATGAAGAGTAGCCCCTGCTTGCCACAACTAGAGAAAGCCCATGCACAGCAACAAAGACCCAGTGAAGCCAAAAATAAATTTAGAAAAGTTTTTTAAAAAGTAAAAAAAAAAAAAAAAAAAAAAGGGGGGGAATCCAAACACAACACTAAAATTAGTCATCGAATCACAGGAGAATAATGAAACAGGAAGTGAAGAAAAAAGACCTACAAAAACAAATCCAAAAGAATTAAGAAAATCACAGTAGGAACATAGATATCGATAATTACCTTAAATGTAAATGGATTAAATGTTCCAACCAAAGGACATACACTGGCTGAATAAATACAAAAACAAGATCCATATACACGCAGTCTACATGAGACCCACTTCAGATGTAGGGACACATACAGACTGAAAGTGAGAGGATGGAAAAAGGTATTCCATGCAAATGGAAATCAAAAGAAAGCTGAAGCAGCAACACTCATACCAGACAAAATAGACTTTAAAATAAAGACTCTTACAAGAGACAAAGAAGGACACTACATAAGCATCAGGGGATCAATCCAATAAGAAAATATAACAATTGTAAAAATATGTGCACCCAACATAGAAGTACCCCAATACATAAGGCAAATACTAACAGCCATAAAGGGAGAAACCAACAGTAACACGATAATAGTGGGCTACTTTAACATCCCACTTTAATCAATGGACAGATCATCCAAACAGAAAATCAATAAGGAAACACAAGCCTAAAATGATACATTAGAACAGAGGGACTTAATTGATATCTACAGAGCATTCCATCCAAAAGCAGGAGAATACACATACTTCTCAAGTGCACATGGAACATTCTCCAGGATTCAGCATATGCTGGGCCACAAAGTGAGTCACAGTAAATTTAAGAAAACTGAAATCCTATCAAGCATCTTTTCCAACCACAATGCTATGAGATTAGAAATCAACTATAAGAAAAAAACTGTAAAAAGCACAAACATCTGAAGACTAAACAATATGCTACTAAACAACTAAGGGATCACTGAAGAAATCAAAAAATGCCTAGAGACAAATGAAAACGAAAGTGCAATGACCCAAAACCTTTGAGATGGAGCAAAAGAAGTTCTCAGAGGGAAATTTACACCAATACAATCTTACCTCAGGAAACAAAAAAAAAAAAATCCCAAATAAACAACCTATCCTTACACCTAAAGCAACTAGAGAAAGGAAAAGAACAACAACAAAAACCTAAACTTATTAGAAGGAAAGAAGTCATAAAGATCAGAACAGAAATAATTGAAACAGATGAAGAAAAAAATAGAAAAGATCAGTGAAACTAAAAGCTGGTTCTTCAAAAAGATAAACAAAATTAATAAACTTTTAACTAGACTCATCAAGAAAAAAAAGGGAGAGCACTCAAATCAATAAAATTAGAAATGAAAAAGGAGAAGTTACGATGGATACAACAGAACTACAAAGGATCATAAGAGACTACTAAAACCAACTATATTCCAATAAAATGAACAACCAGAAGAAATGGGCAAACTCTTAGAAAGGTACACTCTCCCAAGACTGAACCAGGAAGAAAGAAAATATGAACAGAACAATCACAAGTAATGAAATTGAAACTGTGATAAAAACTCCCAACAGACAAAAGTCCAGGATCAGATGGCTTCACAGGTGAATTCTATCAAACATTTAGAGAAGAGTTAACACCTATCCTTCAGAAACTGTTCCAAAAAATTGCAAAGGAAGGAGCACTCTCAAACTCATCCTATGAGGCCTCCATCACCCTGATACCAAAACCCAACAAAGATACCAAAACCTGACAAAGATACCAAAAAAAGGAAAACTACAGGCCAATATCACTGATGAACATAGATGAAAAAATCCTCAACAAAATACTAGCAAACTGAATCCAACATCACAATAAAAGGACCATACAACATGATCCAGTGGGATTTATCCCAAGGATACAAGGATTTTTCAATAACCGCAAATCAAACAGTGTGATACACCACATCAATAAACTGAAAATAAAAACCATATGATCATCTCAATAGATGCAGAAAAAGCTTTTTACAAAATTCAACACCCATTTATGATAAAAACTCTCCAGAAAGTGGGCATAAAGGGGACATACCTCAACATAATTAAGGCCATATATGACAAACTTACAACTAAAATCATACTCGTTAAAAGCTGAAAGCGTTTCCTCTAAGATAAGGAACAAGACAAGGATGCCCACTCATGCCACTTTTATTCAACATAGTTTTGGAAGTCCTAACCTTGGTAATTAGAGGAGAAAAAGTAATAAAAGGAATCCAAACTGGAAAAGCAGAAGTAAAACTGTCACTGTTTGCAGATGACATGATACTATACATAGAAAATCCTAAAGATGCTACCAGAAAACTACTAGAGCTCATCTGAGAATTCAATAAATTTGTGGGATACAAAATTAATACACAGAAATCTGTTGCACTCTATACACTAACAACAAACATCAGAAAGAGAAATTAAGGAAACAATCACATTTACCATCACATCAAAAAGATAAAATACCTAGGAATAAACCTACCTAAGGAGGTAAAAGACCTGTATTCCAAAAACTATAAGATGTTGATGAAAGAAATCAAAGATGACACAAACAAATGGAAAGACATAACATATTCTTCGTCTGGAAGAACCAATATGTCAAAATGACTATGTTACCCAAAGCAGTCTACAGATTCAATGCAATCCCTATCAAATTACCAATGGCATTATTCGCAGAACTACAACAAAAAATTTTTTAATTTTTCTGGAAATACAAAAGACTCCGAAGAGCCAAAGCAATCTTGAGAAAGAAAAACGGAGCCAGAGGAATCAGGCTGACTATACTAAGACTACTACTTCAGACTATACTACAAAGGTACAGTCATCAAAACAGTAATGGTACTGGCACAAAAAAAGAAACATAGATCCATGGAACAGGATAGAAAATCCAGAGATAAACCCAAGCGCCTACAGTCACCTAATCTATGACAAAGGATACAAGAATATATAATGGAGAAAAGACAGTCTCTTCAATAAGTGGTGCTGGGAAAACTGGACAGCTACATGTAAAAGAATGAAATTAGAACACTCTCTAACACCATACACAAAAAATAAACTCAAAATGAATTAAAGACTTAAATGTAATGCCGGACACTATAAAACTCTTAGAAGAAAACATAGGCAGAACACTCTTTGACATAAATTGCAGCAAGATTTTTTTTGATCCACCTCATGAGTAATGAAAATAAAAATAAACAATTGGGACCTAATTAAACTTCGAAGCTTTTGCACAGCAAGGAATCCATAAACAAAAGAAAAAGAAAACCCTCAGAATGGGAGAAAATATTTGCAAACAAAGCCACCAACAAGGGATTAATCTCCAAAATATACAAACAGCTCACACAACTCAAAAACAAAAAAACAAACAACCCAACTGAAAAATGGGCAGAAGACCTAACTAGACATTTCTCCATACAGATGGCCAAGAGGCACATGAAAAGATGCTCAATGTCGCTAATTATTTGAGAAATGTAAATCAAAACTATGAGATATCACCTCACACCAGTCAGAACAGACATCACCAAGAAATCTACAAACAATAAATGATGGAGAGGGTGTGGTGAAAAGGGAACCCTCCTACACTGCTGGTGGGAATGTAAATTGGTACAGCCACCATGGAGAACAGTATGGAGGTTCCTTAAAAATCTAAAAATAGAGCTACCATATGATCCAGTAATCCTACTCCTGGGCATACATCCAGAGAAAACTGTAATTCCAAAAGATACGTGGGGACTTCCCTGGCAGTCCAGTGGTTAAGACTCTGTCCTTCCAATGCAGGGGGTGTGGATTTGATCCCAGGTTAGGGAACTAAGATCCCACATGCCACATGGTGTGGCCAAAAATATATATTTTTTTAATTATATAAAAAAAAGATACATGCACCCCAATGTTCACTGCAGCACTATTTACAATAGCCAAAACACGGAAGCAACCTAAATGTCCATCAACAAAGGAATGGCTAAAGAAGATGTGGCATATATATACAATGGAATATTACTCAGTCATAAAAAAAGAAATAATGCCATTTGCAGCAACATGGATGGACCTACAGATGATCGTACTAAGTGAAATAAGTCTGAGAAAGACAAATATGGTATCACTTGTATGCGCAGTCTAAAAAACTGATTCAAATGAACTTATTTACAAAACAGAAACAGACTCACAGACTTAGAAAACAAATGTATGGTTACCAAAGGGGAAAGGCAGTGGCAAGGGATAAATTAGGAGTTTGGGATTAACATATATATGTTACTGTATTTAAAATAGATAACTGACAAGGACCTACTGTATGGCACAGGGAACTCTGCTCAATATTCTGTAATAACCTAAATGGGAAAATAATTTGAAAAAGAATTGATATATGTACATGTATCACTGAATCACTTTGCTGTACACCTGAAACTAACACAACATTGTAAATCAACTATAATATAAAATAAAAATTTTTTAAAAAGAAAAAAAAACTCTCAGCACCCAAATGATTGAGACACTTAAAAGTTCTCTGTTTCTTACAGCCCTTTTGGCTTGATCCATTGTTATTTTAATCTTTATAAAATAAACAACTCTTAAGGGTGGTGGAATTATTTGCTATGATTCAATTTATACTGGAAGGGCCTTAATACCAAAAAAAAAAAAAATTCTAACACAGCCTGGGTCATACATAATATTTTCACATTTAGCAACAATACATGGCAGTCATTGCAAGTGTTTGTTGAATGAATGGATGAATCCCTTTTGGTCCAAAAGTTCAGAAGAAACCTATCAAAATGAGATTAGAGCTAATTGAAATCAAGGCCATTTTTAAGTGGAACAGCTTAGGCCTTTGAAGGCACAGAGAAAGGAGAGTGGAGCACCTGGAGGTCATTCACAAGCCATTAAATCCAGAGGAGAAGGTCTCAAAGACCAACTCTCCAAAATTAACTGCTTTGTACAGCACCTTGGATAGAAAGTCATAAAATCATAAAATTATGTGTGTAGACCTTATATATTGAAACTATCAGGTAACAACACTGATATTGTTATTATATAAATGGGAATTGTGTCAATTATGAATTATTGCTCTGGTACAATACTAACAATCAATTATCAGAAATGAAGATTTAGGGACTCCTCTGGTGGCATAGTGGTTAAGAATCTGCCTGTGAATGTAGGGGACACGGGTTCGAGCCCTGGTCTGGGAAGATCTCACATGCCACGGAGCGACTAAGCCCATGCGCCACAATTACTGAGCCTGTGCTCTAGAGCCCACAGGCCACAACTACTGAAGCCTACGCACCTAGAGCCTGTGCTCCACAACAAGAGAAGCCACAGCAATGAGAAGCACGCACACTGCAACGAAGAGTAGCCCCCGCCTACTGCAACTAGAAAAAGCCCGTGAGCAGCGACAAAGACCCAATTCAGCCAAAAATAAAATAAATGTATTTTAAAAAAAGAAAGACTTAATAACCTTCAGAAAAGATCGTCAGTAAGCCTCTGTTATTTTAGGCATTGCAAAAGATCAAAGAAATATAGGGAGAGGGCTCCCACGCTTTATGATGCACATTATTTAATGCTTATAACAATAAATGGGTATTATTTTCTATTATGTTACAGATGGGCAAATGAAGCTCAGACAGGTTAAATATTTTGTTTACTGTCACATAAATAGCATGAAACTAAACTAGAAAATTTACCAGAAGCCCATTTCCTTTTTATTATTCTACTCTGAAAACCCATGGTAGAAAAAAAAAAAAAATGCATAGTAAGCACCAACACTCTTGTAGAAATCAGAGGACAGAAAAATTGTATTAGCAGTGTGCCTGGCTCATAATAGCTCACCTAATACGTAAGGAGTTTGTTAGTGAATGAGTAACACATTTAACACATTGATCTTTAAAATATTTTTATTGGTTTGTATCACTGAGCTAGTACCATTAGAATATCCCCTCAGCCCTTACCACCCTTTTGCCTACATTAGCTGCATGGTTGCTTCTAGTCTCTATTTTCATGTCAACTGAAAAGATATGGTGAACAGGGTCTTCTTTTTTCACTACAGAATCTGCAAGTCTAGCCACAGAGGAGTGACTTATTAAAGATTAAATTAGAAAAGTGTCTTCTCATCCTCTGTCCTTCAAACAATTTTGAGTTTGAATCTTTAGACTCAGAAACCAAGTTTTGCAAGTTCCAAAGTTACATGAGAACATGGAATGCAGTCTTTAAAAGACAAAAAAGGGAAGAGAATGCTTCTTAATCTTCAGAACATTCTCATGGGTTTATTAATATTTCCCCCAACAAGCTGAAACTATGACTTCAAATGTCCTTGAGGAAATTTGTTACAAAGCCAGGGATGTGGGTGTGGACTTTGGTCTATTTTTATTACTTCCTGAAAATTCTCTTTGGTTTTCACAATAAAGAAGTGGTGGAGGGCTTCCCTGGTGGCGCAGTGGTTGAGAGTCCGGCTGCCGATTCAGGGGACACAGGTTCGTGCCCCGGTCTGGGAAGATCCCACATGCCGCGGAGTGGCTAGGCCCGTGAGCCATGGCCGCTGAGCCTGCGCGTCGGGAGCCTGTGCTCCGCAACGGGAGAGGCCACAACAGTGAGAGGCCCGTGTACAGTAAAAGAAAACAAAAAACAAAGAAGTGGTGTAAAGGATGGCATTATTAATTACTTTCTCCGTGGTTTATTTATGTCTTCATACCCAGAGGCTACTGGATTGAATTTCTGGGGAAAATGTGAAACATGTCAGAGTCCAAGAATGGTGTGAATACCCACCTGGAGATTCTAAGATAGTGAGCCTGCACTACTTGAATTACCTCACGATACCTGGAAGGTGAGGGCCTGGGAGAATGCTACCTGGGAAGTTTCCTGATGTAAACATTTGAGTTTATAAATAGAAAAGAGTACACTGAGAATTTACCTTCCAATTCAGCATGCCTTTTTTTTTTTTTAATGCAGCTATAAAGAGTTATATAACTTGTGCTAGGTAAGGAGACAATTCAGAACCCAGACTCAAGATAAAATACCGGCTCTAACACTTACTAAATATACCACCTTGAGAAGTTAGTCTCTTTTTAATCCTTAGTTTTTTTAACGTGTAAAATGGAGACAGTAATAATATCTACTTCATACAGTTGTCTGGATAGTTAAATGAGATAATCTATATTTATTACTTAATAACAAGGTCAGGCACAGGAGTGCTCAAAAATTATTTTGTTGGTGATCATATTCTTATAGCACTCAAGTTGTTCTCACATTTATGATCTTAAGTTTCTTCAGATAGCTACAAAATAAGTAGTAGTCTCAAATTCCTGGAGAATAAGGTTTCATGAAACCAGCAAAGGAAACAAACACTTCATCAATTAATTTAAAAAACGATAAAAATTAGGAAGAACAGAGTAGAGAAGGAAGGTTTTCTTGCCTCGGTGCATTCAAGGTTGAGTTATTCCACCCTTAAAAGGTATAGGAAGAGCAAAATAATAATCCCCTCCTGTTACTATCAATGGGGATATTTAGTTGACTAGAATAAGTGACTTTCTCAGGATCATAGAATGATTTAGTCGCAGATGGAAACGAAAAGCCTCTTGAGTGTTAAATCCCCAAGGTCAAGGCTGGGTCTTTTCCAGGCTTTTCCGTTTTTACATTGTTCTTTCTACTGCTTGACAATTGTTCTTTCTACTACTTGACAACGGCACATTAAAAACACTAAGAAATTTTAAGACTAAGAATATTTAGGGAATTCTCTGGTGTTCCAGTGGCTAGGACTCTGTGTTATATATGGTTTGTTTTTTTTTTTAATTTTACTACTTACTTATGAGGTAGTATCTGTCATCACACGGTAATGACAACACAAATAATAGATAACGGTAGTTACTGCTCTTCGGGAACCACAAGGAACATGAGTCAGACCAGGGCTCTATTCATGGAGCCCAAGCTTAGCCCATATACCTGACAGAACTTACTGGAGGGAATCAAGCATAATTAATGTAAAAATTTTGACTATAAGCTATATTCTAAGATTGTGTCTGCCACTTTAACCACATTTTACTTCTTATCCTTGTAACAGTGATCGTTCATATTGTATGTGATTATAAAGATCAGATTGTGGCTGAGGCTGAACTGCATCTCTTTGCAGGGATTTTTTTTCAAACTGCAGAGGTTCTGGTGTGTTTCAATTAAAGTTGAGTTACTCTTACCTGGTTAACTTCTTTAATCCTTCACTCTCTCCCATCCTGTCACTTCCCCAGGATGTTCTTGCCTGGGTATCAGTCAAAGCCAAGTAACTAGTTATAAGTCCTAGTTTTGTCCTGCAGGGCGCTTTTCTCTGTTAGTAATTCATGTTTGTTACTGAGCTTATTTCATTAATGCTCAACTACCTGCACTAAGCTATAGTTTCAGCTAAAGCAGAGACCGTGTTTCCTTTACTCAACAGTATCTCCCCAGTTCATTATAGTGCTGGGCACCAAATGACATCCAACAAATATTTGGTGACTGAATACTTGCTTTGAATTAGGTGGAGAAATGGTTCCCTGGATTGTCATAAAAAATTTACCCCCTGTTCATTTTTGGATAAAAGATTTATCTGAAAGTAGTATCAATAGTTCTAAATTTTAGTTTCCATGAAACTTCTTATCAATGACATTTTTAGGCTTTTATCCAAAAATAGATTTTTTTTAATTTTGGGTGGAAGGAGTCACTGAGTTTGTGTTTATAGTGGATAAGCAGATAAATTCAAGTGTCAGGTTGGTGATTGGTTCTGAACTTTTAGAGAAGGATGAAAACTTTCTGTCATACCTGAAGTCGCCACATGAGTTTTGTATGCAAGGCCAGCCCTAGACAGCCTGGTCCTTACCCCAGGTACTGTGCGGACAGCTCCACAGCAAACAGCTTGATAACTGGTCCAGGCATGGATATCTGAGAGGCAGTAGCAGCCAGCATAGGATCAACTGGCCTATGCCTTTCTTAAGAAAAATGAGCTCTTGAATGTTGTTTTTGCTAGTTTATTCAATTACAGCTTTAACCCAGAAGTTTGCTGACTTATAACCCCTCACTCAGGACCTCGGGAGCACAGCTAGGAGCTCCCCAGTTGTCTCTAGGCATTACAAAGGGGTGCCTCACCTGTACCGTCAAATTTTTTTGCTAGCTTCAGTACCACTATGGTTTTTTCCCATCCTGCTTTGACTCCCTCTTAAGTCTTGTCTGACCCTGTTGCGAAAATTTTGCCATTTCCATGACATACATGGGAATGCCTATTCCCAATGCCAAGAGACGCTCTCTCTCTCTTTCTACATAGCAGTAGTTTAAGTGTAGAAACAGTGCTGAGTTCCATGTAAGAAGAGGAAGAAGGTTCTCTCCAACTTCTAGACATGTCACTCGTGCTATGCAGCCTAGGCTGCAGTTGCAGAAACTGTTTTTAATCATACAGACTGCTTGTTTTATCAACGGGATGTCACAAAGGTCCCCAACAAAACCAGACTGAACCTCCTAGATCCAAAATATCGGGCAAAGTAGGCTAGAGGTCACAACTTTCCTTGCCCTGATTTAACTGTGTTTGTTTCAAAATTACCTGGCGTTGGGCAGAGATGCTTTGCAGCTCTACGTTGAGAGATATACAGTGGCCAATGGCCCTAACTGGCTGACTTGACCACAGGAATGCACCTGTGCAGATGAAACCTAGAGGTGTCAGAAAGTCACCTTTGCTTCATTACCATGCTAAGATCTTTGCCCAAAGGGGGTATCTGCCCTCTGCTAGGCACAATATGTGCCTGAAGGACTGCACAATGCACAGGCTATTCCTGGAAATCTCCACCCTTTCCCCAGTTTCTGATCCTGCACGTGTCCCTTACCCCTTAAAAGTCCCCTGCTTTTCACCCTTCAGAGAGAAGGTGCCTTTAGAGCCTGAGCTCCCCTTCTCCATTCTCTGGCCATTGAATGCAAGTCTGTTTTGCTTGCAGCAAACTCAGTTTCCTTACTGGCAGCATGAACCTGAGCAGGAAAGAACTCCCTGACCAGGCAAGAACTCCCTGACCAGGCAAGAACTCCCTGACCAGGCAAGGGGGCTTTGGTTCAGCTAGGGCTCCAAGAGGAGGGCTTCATGTCTACTTCGGTAACAGACCTAACTTCCTACCTGAGAACTGAACTTTCACAAACCATCCAAGGAACTGTTCCTGAAGATCTGGCCTATAATTCCCATCCACAGATAAGCAATTCTATGAAAATTATATGCTAGATACACTGCCCTAAACTGACACTGAATGAGAGAGAACGATGCAGGTTCCCATCTCATCAGTTGTTTTCCTGCTCTCCATCCCTTCCTGCTACAAAGAGGGAAGGATTTGAATGTAGAAAACTGGGACTTAGCTTAGGGTGACTTAGCTAGTCTTAATATCTTCTTACCTAGGCAGCAGTATTGATAAGAAGAATTTTCAGGGGTACCCTAAAATATTAATATTATTTTTGCCACCCTCTCTTCTCCATCTCTTATCCCAACTTCTTCTCTGTGGAAATTAAGAGCTTCTTAGTGTTCAGTGTCTAAATATTGTCCCTCTGTTTCTTTCTGGCCATCCTAATAGTTTCATGTCATTTCTTACCCTTACAGAGCAAGAGGCTGGGAAAAGAATTACATACATTTCAAAGAAGCAGAGAAAAAATGTACAATCACAATTTTTCTAAACTAAATGCTTTAAGAAGAGGGAGGGGAGGGACCTATGATCAAGAAGAAACTTGTTTAAGCTGAGGGGAATGTTAAGACTGCCTCGGTCAGTTACAATTCAGAATTGTCACGGGAAATGGAAAACCAACCAACCAACCAACCCCCAAACCAAGAAATCCCCAGACCCCAGCCGAGGCCAATTAAATCTGTATCTTTAGTGACCTGGGCATCAATATATGCATTGTACTTTGGTAAAGAACGTGTGTAGCATGAAATCTACCTTCTTAACAAATTTTGAAGTGTAAATACAGTATTGTTAACTATATGCAAGTTACTGGACAGATTTCTACAATTTTTACATCTTGCATGGTTGAAACTCTAACCCATTAGAAAATATGCTTTATACATAAAATATTATTCAGGCTTAAAATAGAAGGACATCCTGTCACATGCTGCAACATGGATGAAGCTTGAGAACATTAGGTTAAGTGAAATAAGCCAGCCACAGAAAGATAAATACTGCATAATTCCACTTAAATGAAGTATCCAAAATGGGCAACAATATTTTTAAAAGCTTCTCGGGCAACTGTAATGTGGCTTGAGAATCACATGTATAGTGCTGTTCCCATAACACCCATACTCCAAAACCCCTTGACTAAGCTATGAGGATATTCCTCATCCTTCACTATTTTACGTTCCTTGCTCCATGATTTCTTTACTGGAAAGGATTATTTTAGATTTGGTGATGGTGCAGTCATTTCAGTCTTAGTGATGGTATAAGTGTTAGGGAACCACTGACCAAAACCACCCACCCTGGCCAGGCATGATAATGAGTGCTTGCGGGAGTTATCTCACAACAGGAGGTCCCAGTAAGGAACACGGAACTAACAAGCTACCACCAGCCACAAGAATTCAGGAGGGGCCGAAAGGAGGGAGGAGACGCCAGCCCATAGTATGTCCTGCCTACCTCCCAGAAACCTTCACATTGGAATCCATCTTGCTGAGAGATGTGCGCACCACCAGGAAGGACCCTGAGTCAGACCAAATATGGGTACAAGCAAGATGACTGGCCAGAGACAACCCAGATATTAAGCCCATTACCATAAAACCTGAGACTGCAAGCCACGTGGCAGAGCAGTTCTCCTGCGTTCCTTTACCCCACTGCTCTCCACCTGGGCACCCCTTCCCAATAGTCTTTTGTTGTCGGTACGTGTGTCTCCTCAGACAATTCATTTCCGACTGTTAGACGACAGCCCAGTCTTGGGCCCTGGAAGCGGTCCCCCTTCCAGTAACTACTGGTGACTCTGGTGGAACCCCTTCTTTGCTACAACTGACATCCCAACCACTCAGGGTACTCAAGGACCAGCTCACCCGCCAACAGACTAGACCCAGCAGCCACAACCAGGACCCTTTTACCCCTGGTCTCCTCCAGACTCGAATGCCTGGCCAGAGTGCCCCAAATGGGTAAGGAACAAGAGACTTTGTTGACTTCTCTTCCCCTCCCTCTCCCTTTCTTCTTTTCAACACCCACCTATCCTACCCTTCTTCCTTCTATCCTGGTCCTGGATGCAGGAGTCTGGTTGAAGGGCCTCAGTTATCTGAGGGCCAGAGCCTGATCACCTCCGGTGGGCAGAGAACTCGAATTATCTCATATCTAGTTTCTGATTGGCCCGAGTTCCCATCTTCCCTTCCTGGAAGCCCAGAGAAAAGTCCCATAGTGCCTGGGCATCTGCAGGTGGCAGGAGATGTCTGTAAGTCCACCCGTCTTGTCCCTCCTCCTTCCCCTCTTCCTTCAACCTGGCCCCCTTTCCTCCTTTTGAAATCTTTGAAGACTCAAGATATTTCCATTTACTCTGTTTGTCAGTACTCAGATCTGAAGTTCTAAGTCTTCGTAAGAGATTTTCTGAGACACTACAATCTTTCCTCCCTGTCAATTGTGCTGTTACTGGGGGTATAATTGGGTGATAGAAGCCCTCCATCAGACACCCTGTTTCTATAAATTCAGTCATTTGGTTGTCTAACTGACC
The DNA here is from genome assembly GCF_003031525.2 of Neophocaena asiaeorientalis asiaeorientalis. Classification (NCBI taxonomy): domain Eukaryota; kingdom Metazoa; phylum Chordata; class Mammalia; order Artiodactyla; family Phocoenidae; genus Neophocaena; species Neophocaena asiaeorientalis. The sequence continues at coordinate 11,049,873 of NW_020185336.1, read as the reverse complement.
AAGTGCTTCCAAGTGGAAGTGGTTGACGGGGTTCCATACAGTCTCACCTGGTCTTAGATGAAAGTTAACACCTTAGACATTATGTCTACAGGTTAACTTACCAATTGGGACCAGCCCTACAGTCCCTCTGATTGTGCTTACCACTGAGCATTTCCTTGGGCACATATACAATCAGGCACTCTGGGACCAAGAGAGAACTTACAACCTCTCTAGAGGTTGTAGAAGCCGGCACTGGTCCTCTGGCAACAGGATACAAACTATACAGCCATCAAAATGGGAAACAAGCCTAGTTTCCCTTCAGACACATTACTGGGTTGTCTTTTAGTTCACCGAGAGGGATACCAGCTGGATGGACTAAAAAGGAAAAAAACGTATCAGATGTTGCACCCAGGACTGGCCTACTTACTCCTTGGGGTAAGAGGAAAAAAGGCCTCCCTCGGGGGTCACTAGGATTTAACACCATTTAACACGAGGGTAAGAACAATGAGGTTCCCTATGTCCAAGCCTTTACGGCCCTCTTCCAAGATCCCGAAAAAAAGAGAAAACGTAAGCTCAGAGACCCTGATAAATGCCCTTTCAAAGTCCTTCTGGCAAAGTTTGGGACGGAAGACACCCTCTACGTTCTCCTGATTCCCCCAAGGCAGACGGGGAGGGCAAGGGAAGGGAAATTCTGGCTGCCCCGGAGACCACAAGATCTGGGGAACGTCTCCTAGCCTCAGCTCTGCCTCCTTATACCCCTTCCCCCATGAGACAATCAGGAAATAAGCTTTACCCTCCACACGAGGAAAGGCCCTCCACAGGCAAAATTTGTCCATGAAGAGTAGTACCAGATGGGGAAGGGAGAACCATGCAGGTTCATGTTCCCTTTTCTATGCAAGACATCACCCAATGTAGGGAACAAGTGCGTTCATATTCTGAAAACCCCCAAAATTTAGTGATGAATTTGAGCATCTTAGCCTTAACTTCTCTTTCACATGGAGGAACGTGATGGTCATTCTCACCTGGTATTGTAATGAAGAAAAAGCTAGAATCCCAGATCAGGCCAGAACAGTGGCTGATGAACTGCAGTGGATGGATGCCGACCTGGCCCCTGCAGAAGAGGCAATCCCCTCTGCAAAGCTGGACTGGGACCCCAACACAAATGCAAGGAGGGAATCCCTAAGACACCTCATTATTAGCCTACTGCAGGGAATGACCCAGGGGGTCCAGAGGCCATTAATTATAATAAGATAAAAGAGGTTACCCAGAGAAACAGTGAAAATCTGGCCCTCTTTGAGAACCCTCAAGGAGGCCTTCAAAAATTTTACCCAAATCGATCTACAAAGTGTTGAAGGTACAGTCCTGTTGGTCCATTCCTTCATAACCCAGGCAACCCTGGACGTAAGGAGAAAATTACAAAAACCAGAAAAAGGACCAGAGACCCCATCGCTGAGCTAGTGGATGAGGTTTAAAAAAAAAAAAAAAAAAAGTGTTTCTAAATAGGGACCAAGAGGAGAAGGCCAAGAGGGAAGAAAGAGAAGCCTGAAAAGATAGGAGGATAGAGAAACAGACCTGATTCTTCACCAATCTACAGGCTAAAGTCTTGACCTTGGTTCACCCTACCACTGGGTGAGGCCCATGGAGAGAGTGAGAAAGGGAAAAACACCTCAGGGGTCACTGTGGCTGAGACGAACCCAGTGTGCCTACTGCAAACAGGATGGACATTAGAAAGGGGAGTATCCACATTGCCCTAAGGGAAGGCATATGGAGACCTGTAAACCTGCCCTGTGTTAGTCCTGAGAGACCAGGACTGAAGATGCCCAGCAGCTCGACAAGCCCCCTCGAATGGTGAGATCCAAATCACACTTCTTAATCCTTGGGTGATTCTGTAAGTAGAAGGTAAGGATGTGAACTTCCTTTTGGATACAGGGGCTGCCATCTCTGTTTTTCCTTTCCAGCTAGAACCTTTAAACTCCCTGACTAAAACGGTGACAGGGGTACACGGAAAACCCCAAAACTCAAATTTTACTAAGCCCCTCCACTGTAAGGTGGGAAACTGGCAAGGGACCCTTCTTATATATCCCCAGGTGCCTGGCTCCCCTACTGGGGAGAGACCTCCTTTGCCACCTCCAGACCAGAGTGACTTGGGGAAAGCTAGAAACCAGTAACTTTCTTTGTCTGGTGTCTGAACACTTGCAGTCAGACACAGGAAAGAACTCCCTCCCTTTCTTGGATGAAATCAATCCCCAGGTGTGGGATGTCTCTAGACCAGGACTAGCTATAAATGTTTCACTGCTCCCTACCCCTGGAAAAGACAATACCCCTTGAAACCCAAGCTCTTGAGGGCCTTAGGCTGCTAGTTAACAAATACTGGGATTTTGGAATCCTAATCATCTGTGAGTCTCCCTGCAACACCCCAATCCTGCCTGTTAAGAATATGAATGGATCTTATCAATTCGTCTAGGACCTAAGGGTGGTCAACGAGACTGTGGTTCCCATCCACTCCACAGTCCCGAAACCCATATACCCTTCTATCCCAAGTCCCGGGAACCTCTAAGTACTTTTCAGTGCTGGACCTTAAGGATGCTTTCTTTTGCATTCCCTCCATCCTCAGTCCCAAAAGCTCTTTGCCTTTTTGAGTGGCAAGATCCAGAAACAAGGTAAGCCATACAACTTTGCTGGACACAGCTACCACAGGATTTCAGAGACAGCCCCCATATATTCAGGACTTCCCTGGGGAGAGAACTAAGAGAACTAACCTTAACAAACAGTAACCTAATACAATATGCAGATGACTTGCTCATAGCAAGCCCAGACTTTACTAGCTCTCAAATGGATACTATTAAAACCTTAAATTTTCTTTATGAAAGGGGATATCAAGTGTCCCCTAAGAAAGCTCAGATAAGCTTAATCCAAGTAAAATACCTTGGGTTCATAATTACAGAAGGGAAAAGAATGCTCGACCCTCAGAGGAAATCCCTTATCTTAAATACCCCCTGTCCCCAAACTAGAAAACAGCTTTTAGGGATAACTGGGGTTTGCCAGATCTGGATTCCCATTTATGGGAATCTGGCCCAACCCCTATATGAAAAACTAAAAGGGAAAGAAGGGCCACTTGACTGGGATAAGACCTGTAAGGTGGCCTTTAATACTCTGAAAGAGGCCGTCACTATAGCCCCAGCTTTAAGCCTCCTGAATCTAGAAAAGCCTTTTAGGTTGTATGTCTCTGAACAGGTGGGAACCGCTTTGGGGACATTGGGACAAATGGTGGGGCCTGTATTACAGCCTGTGGCTCTTGAAACAACTAGACGAGGTGGCCAAAGGCTGGCCCGCTTGCCTCTGGGCAGTAGTAGCCACCGCTCTTATGGTTAAAGAGGCCTCTAAATGGGCCCTGGGTCAACCCACCACAGTGCACACGCCCCAACAGGTGCAAGCAGTCTTAGAGACTAAAGAGGATAGAGGAATGGCGGGAGGGTGGGGGAGGGATCACCCAATACAAGACCCTCCTCCTTGACACCCCAGAAATAAAACTAAGCATCTGTCAGACTTTAAATCCAGCCTCCTTAATACCAGATCCCCATACTTCCCCCGTAGAGCACCAATGCATGCAAGTTATAGATGAATCATACTCTTCTCGTCCCAACCTATCTGAGATACTAGTAACTGACCCAGAAGAAGAATGGTACAAGGATGTCAGTAGTTTCGTGGAAAGAGGAGAGAAGAAAGTGGGATATGCCACAGTGAGCCTAGAAGAAACCAGGGACAGGGGGTCTCCTCCCTCAGTCACCTCAGCCCAGAAGGCTAAACTTTTCACCCTGACAAGGTGAAAAGTTCACCACTGCTCTCCACCTGGCCTCCCCTTCCCAATAAAGTCTTTTGCTTTGTCAGTATGTGTGTCTCATCTGACAATTCATTACGGAGTGTTAGACAAGAGCCCATTCTTGGGCCCTGGAAGGGGTTCCCCTTCCGGTAACATAAGCTCTGAGTGCTTAGATACGTGGATATGTTCTTGCAGATGCTGCTGGTAACTAACTCTCCTTCTCCCTCCTTTTTGGCTTACATAGTCTCAGTTCTGTTTGGGCAGTGACATGCGCAAGGAAAGCAGATCCCCACACCCACAGATTCCGGAAATGGGATATGATTGATCAAAGACAAGTAAGCTGAGTGCTACCCATCTGCTTAGGAGTACACATGACCCAGTGCTGGCAAATAAGATGTAAGAGAAATTGTCCTGGGTTGCTACTGGGCAGGACTTTTCTCCCTGATATAAAGAGTGAGAAACCTTGCCTTTTCTTCTTACTTTGGATGGATTGCATAGCAAGTGATGCTTAGAGCTGAAGCAGCCCTCCTGCAACCAGGAAGCAACAAGCTAAATGATGAAAAATCACTACTGAAGATGGCAGAGTAGAGAGTTAAAAAAAGAGCCCAAGTTGTTAATACTATGTGACTGTACGTCGCTTAGAATCACCTACTTCCAGATTACTTTATGTGTATATAAGATTTCTTTTTCTCACTAAGCCAATGTTAGTTAATTATTATTGTACTTGCAAATTCAAGTATTCTATCTGATGATATATCATAACATGATGAGCAAAAACAGACTTATGAAGAGGTTGCAGAAGTCATCAGTACAAGAAAAGTGCTATTTTTACATCTTTGCACATAGCCACGATTCATCTCTCTTTCCACAACACAGTAGAAACACTTAGCAGAGATTCCCATGTTTTAAAATTATTGATGTGTGTGTCTCTCTTCCCTATTAGACTGTGATCCCCTAGAAGGTAAAGGCTATGTTCTCTTTATCTTGGAATCCCCTACAGCCCTAATTTAATGCTTTGCATGTGCTAGCTCAGTAAGTGCTGAATTGAGCGAATTGAAGTTTCAAGTCTGTAGCTGAGTGATTTATGAAGAATGGGATAACGTGTGAGTTGCATGAAGTTCTCATGGAGATAAAAATGTTGGGAAGATTAAACATGTCTTCAAAAAACACTTTATGAAATGAATGTCAAGGTATCTTTTTATAATAAGTTGGTCTTTGTACCATCACCATTTTCCCATAAACACTTGAATTATTAAGTTTAGGTAGAATAATCACACTAGAAAATCCTTGTAACTTTGCTTCAGTGATAAACATTTGGTATTCCTGATTAGTTCACTAAAATGGCTTTTTATTTATTTTATTTGGATTGTGATTCTTTTTTCAATGCTGTCTACTACCTTAAAGGATCATGTGAAACTACTAGCTGCCCTCCATCTCTCTCACCTCAGCAACAGAAACATCACATCAGTTTGGCTCACTTGCCCAGCAAGGACAGTCATGTGCACTGATAATGGAGTTTAAAATAACTCTGTTTCGAATTCAGGATGGGTAGGAGACCCATCAGCCTCCAAGGCCACAGCCTTTCGGAACTGTCAACTGTCACTCAAGCAACTTAACATAGCTGCGAGGCATTTCAATAGCAAATATGTTCCACACAGCCAGAATGATTCAAGAGTGTGCAAGAGAAGGAAATCCATTTAGGGTGGCATAAACTCAAACGGTCTCCTTTGTTAAAGTTATGTGAACTCTCATTTAACATTATCATTTAATTGTATATAGAGCTCTAAGATGTCTTAGGCTCTGTAGTCATGTAGCCCTTTGACTCTAGGCAGATCAGTGTCTGCACCATCCACCACAGATTATTAGCTATTCAATTTCTAAAGGTTGCCAGACATGGGGATTTCACTGACATTGAACGGAACCTGACCTGGTGTTAATCAGCATTAGAGTAAAGCAGTTATTTCATCTGATCTGTTAATCACTGTGATATGAAATAAATGGTGTATCTATCTGAACTTGCCAAGGAGACATGAGCCATTTTAGACCAGCCTAAGAATAAAAATTTAAACTTCATTACTAGAAAAATTAACAATTCTGTGCACAACAGATTCCTAGACTTTATTCTCTTTTGACCATCAGTCTCATTCTAAATCCTTCTCAAGAAGACTCATTCCGGGACTTCCCTGGTGGCTCAGTGGTTAAGAATCCGCCTGCCAATGCAGGGGACACACGTTCAAGCCCTGGTCTGGGAAGACCCCACATGCCGCAGAGCAACTAAGCCCGTGTGCCACAACTACTGAGCCTGTGCTCTACAGCCTGCAAGCCACAGCTACTGAGCCTGCGTGCTGCAACTACTGAAGCCCATGTGCCTAGAGTCTGTGCTCTGCAACAAGAGAAGCCACCACAATAAGAAGCCTGTGCACAGCAACGAAGAGTAGCCCCCGCTCTCCACAACTAGAGAAAGCCCACACGCAGCAACAAAGACCCAACACAGCCAAAAATAAATTAATTAATTAAAAAAAAAAAACAGTCATTCCAACCCTAAGCCTGATGCCACCCATCCTTCCTACTCTTAACAACTCTAGCAACATGAACCACAGTCATTTTTCAGGAGACTCTATTGACTTATTTTGTATACAAATAGTTGTATGTGTGCTGAAGTACGGCTCCTTGCTTTTACTGCAAGGTAAAGTCTATAGTTCTCATGTCTCAGAAAACTTTCCACTTTCATGTGGTCTCTTAACCAGATAAGGATAAATCTGAACAAATATGCAAGGACTGTGCACACACTGCAATCTACAAAATGTAGCTGGGAGAAATGTTAAAAGATCTTTAAAGATGGTCTTTTTTTTTAATTAGTCGAAAGCCTCAATATTGTTAAGATATTAGTTCTCTCCGAGGGCATTCTCAGATTTAATGCAATCTCAATCTAAATCCAAGAAGGAATTTTTGTAGAAATTGACAAGTGGATTCTAATATTTTTAAGGAAATTCAAAGGACAAAACATCTTTAAAAATGAACAAAAAGTTCTGGAGCATTAACTTTTTTTTTTTTTTGCGGTACGCGGGCCTCTCACTGCTGTGGCCTCTCCCATTGCGGAGGGCAGGCTCAGCGGCCATGGCTCATGGGGGCAGCCACTCTGCGGCATGTGGGATCTTCCCGGACCGGGGCATAAACCCGTGTCACCTGCATCAGCAGGTGGACTCTCAACCACTGCACCACCAGGGAAGCCCAACACTATCTGATTTTAAGACTTATTCTGAAATGACAGTAATTTTGGAGTGTGGTGTTGCTATCAGGACCAACAATACATCAATGAAACAGAGCAGGGAATCCAGAAATAAATCCAGATATATTTGGACAACTGATTTTTGACAAGGTGCAGAGATAATCCAGGGGAGAAAATTTTTTAATAGTGAGGCAACAAATGCAGCTCTAGATGAAGAAGATGAACACAAAGAAGAAAGAACTTCGATCCACAGTTCACATCTTTTACAAAAAATTATTCAAAAATTTAGTAAGTTTGAAAACTAAAACAATGAAACTCCTAGAAGAAAACAAAGGAAAAAAATCTTTGTGACCAGAGTTAGGCAAAGATTTCTTAGATGACACTAAGATGATACTTAGATGAACACATACAAGGGAACAGTTGCTTCTGCTGGAGTGGTCCTGTGCAAGAAATGAAGGGAGCTGACTGCAGCATAAAGGGAGGAAAGGCTTCTAGCCAAAGAGGAAAGCAATGCAAAGTTAGGATGAGTGAGAGGGCATGAGTGCCCAGGGGTCAGACCAGAGTTTTGCACGTGTTGCTGAGAGAGAAGTCAGGAAAGGTTAGAGCAAGATTGTGAATTCTCAGCTAAGAGACTGACTTTATTCTGTGGGCAGCGGTACATATAGAAGGATCTTAATCAGATGAGTGCCATGATTAACTTTATGTTCTGGAGAGGGGACTTTGGTGGTGACAAGGTTAAAGACAGAATGTAAGGAAGAGACCAGTTAAGGGCAGTTTCCATGCTCCAGACCATGAGAGATGGCATGAGAGGTGGTGAGGGAGTGATCCAGGGCATTAACTAGAACAGAGCAAAGTTCACATCTGTCACACACATTTTGAAGGCAGAATGGAAGACTGACTGGTTATGAGGAATAATGGGGTGGGGTGGGGTGGGGGAGGGGAGCACTTACTGAGCAAGTGAAGAGAAAACTAAGGTGTTTTATTTGTTTGCTTTGATTTTTTGGTAACTATACTGTTGGAGATTGGAGATACCACTAATTAATTTAGGAACAAGGATAAAGCAGGGATTTCTTCGTTACTGACTTTCAGGAGAACTGTAAACCCCGAGGTTGTTGGGTCAAATAAGGTATAACAGATCCAGGCTTTACAGAAACCTCTAGGCTTCTGATTTCTGAGACTACAGAACACTTAATTATATCACCAAAGTCAGCAGGGTCTAGTGTAAACGTGGCCCATTGTAGGAAAGGCACTCAAAGGGAAGAATCATCTAAGGCACCATTGAGAGAATGAAAGGCAAAATACAGACTGGAAGAAGAAATTTGCAATTCATCTGTCTGACCAAAGACTCACATCCAGGATAATCATGGTATCATGGAGAGGCGAAGCATTTTTGGAGAGCAATTTACTTTATACTCACTCTATTTTGAGGAAGCATTTTTGAAGAGGGATTTACTTTATACTATTTTGGGGAAGCATTTTTGGAGAGGGATTTACTTTATACTCACTCTATTTTGGGGAAGCATCTTTGGAAGCATTTTTATGTTGGGTCCCTTTTCACCTTTGATGTTTGTAAACCCATCTTGGTTTCACTGGATCAACAACTGCCTTGTGGCAACCTGGCTCACTCTACCTGTGGCACTGCTGGAGACCATGTTTGGTGTAAAAGTGATTATTAACAGGTGATGCATTTGTTCCTGGAGAAAGAACTGTTATTATCATGAATCATCCAACAAGAATGGACTGAATATTTCTGTGGAATTGCCTGATGAGACATAACTACCTCAGATTAGAAAAAATTTGCCTCGAAGCCAGTCTCAAAAGTATTCCTGGATTTGGTTGGGCCATGCAGGCTGCTGCCTATATCTTCACTCACAGGAAATGGAAGGATGACAACAGTCGTTTTGAAGACATGATTGATTATTTTTGTGATATGCATGAACCACTTCAACTCTCATATTCCCAGAAGGGACTGATGTCACAAAAAATTGCACGGCTCGAAGTAATGAATTTGCTAAAAAGAATGGACTTCAAAAATATGAAAATGTCTTACATCCAAGAACTACAGGCTTTACTTTTGTAGTAGACTAAGAGAAGGTAAGAACCTAGACGCTGTCCATGACACCATGGTGGCATATCCTCATATCATTCCTCAGACAGAGAGGCAACTCCTCCTCAAGGACTTTCCCAAGGAAATCCACTTCCACGCCCACCGATACCCAGTAGACACCCTCCCCACGTCCAAGGAGGACCTCCAACTCCGGTACCGCAAGTGGTGGGAGGAGAAAGAAGAGAGGCTGCACTCCTTCTACTGGGGGGAGAAGACTCTTTACTTTATGAGACAGACTGTAATTCCACCTTGCAAGTCTGAGCTCAGGATCCTTCTGGTCAAATTGCTCCCTATACTGTACTGGACCCTGTTCAGCCCTGCAGTGTGCCTGCTCATCTGTTTGTACAGTCTTGTTCAGTGGTATTTTATAATCATCATTATCATCTTCGTGCCGCGGGAGAGAATATTTGGTGAACTGGAGATCGCTGAACTTTCATGTTAACGTTTTTTAGACAAACAGCCACATTTAAATACAAAGAAAAATAGTAAGATTGTAAGGGTCACAGCCTAAAAACCTAGGGGATATTCTGTAAATGTTTACAAATGTCTAAGCCTTTGTAAAATGAGATGCATTTTTGCACGACTATGTCAAATATTTCTTACTACCATCATTATTTGTTAAAGATATTTTGCACTTCGTTTTGTGGAAAAATACTGCTACACACACTTTTTTTTTTTAATCTCTGAATGTAATTTCAACACTGTGTAGCAGGGAGCGACCCCTGTGAAGTAACTTAGGCCAGAGTATTAGTAAACAATCGTCAGGCTGTTAGCAGACAAGGTACACACAAGACTGTCTTCAAGGCCCAATCCTACTTCCTAACAAACTCCCTAGACTAGAGGCAGATTTGGGGCTCCTGGGCACTGGCCCAGATCAAGTGTTGGCACTTGCCCGCGGAGGTGAGGGCCCTTCCTCCTGGCTTCCTCTCGGCTCTTTCCCCACACTCATTTCTATGCCAATCAAACCCTTACATTCTTCCTTAAGACCAGAAATCAGAAACCCTTTGTCCTTAAGCTGAACAAACATTTTGATAGGAAGCCCTTAATTATTCATAAAATCTTGGCATTTAATCTTGTGCTGACCTAGACGTCAGAAGACCACCAGTGCCCTCTACTCACCAGAAAATAAGACCTAGATGAGTCTCACAGAGCAAACACGGGCTCTCCACTCAGAAACCTTAGTTTGAATTTTTAATGCTAGGAATTCATACAGTTTAGTTCTTCCGCGTCTGCATAACCTCGCATGTTTAGTGCTGGTTTCTTCACAGCTTATCGGCAGGTGTCGCTTTTCTACACTAAATACGATGCTCATCAAGTCATTTACCATTTTAAAGGAAAGCGTAGAAGAACGTTCTGGTACTGCCATCAGAAACTCTCTTTTGGAGTTATGTCTTGGTTGACACAAAAAGGAAGGTTATTTATTTTCTAAATGTCCATGGGTGTTTAATTTCTGCCATTAAAACAATAACAATGCTTACACACAAGGCCCTATTGTTTAACCTAAATTATTCAACCGTTGTAGCTTTGACATATTTTTTTTTTTTTTTTTTTTTCTGCGGTACGCGGGCCTCTCACTGTTGTGGCCTCTCCCGCTGCAGAGCACAGGCTCCGGACGCACAGGCTCAGCGGCCGTGGCTCACGGGTCCAGCTGCACCGCGGCATATGGGATCTTCCCAGACCGGGGCACAAACCCGTGTCCCCTGCATCGGCAGGCGGACTCTCAACCACTGCACCACCAGGGAAGCCCGACAAATTTTATTCTTAAAACCAAAAGGGTCACGCAAAAGTGAATCCTTTTTTAATTATAGTGAGGGATCTCTCTCCTTTTGTCTCAGGTTTCCTCTTTCATTAGTAAAATTTAAACTCACTTTTGACCAATTGTTCACCTAAAAATTCCTATTTAGAGTCAATGGAAAATCCAACAAATCAATGGCACCAATCTCCTTCTGAGGCAAAGAAACGTGTGGTCATTGTTTCCACTCCACTGGAGCCTGCAACTACTTTTTTTGTCATTATGGGAAGGCTGGTCTGAGCAGCAGAAAATATGGGGCAGTTACAAGTCTTTAGCAAACAGCAGATTAAGCAAACCTGTCAGCTTACTTCTGCCTTGAAGCAGACTAAAACGCTGTTTCTTGCTTTGTGTACTCTTTTGATGAGAGTGCCTTCTCATTAATTACAACTCACTTTTGCTGGACAGTGATTTCCCTCCTTCAGTGGACACGGCTTCGCTGTGAGCTGGACTTACCGAGCAGACTTCCAGAAAGTCCTGGTTCCCGCAGCACTCTGTTGGCACACCATTTTTACTGGAAGAGTACTAACTGGCTCAACTGAAACGCACCAATCTATACTTAACTCCTCCCCCCAAAGCTGTTTTTAATCCTGCCAGGGGCTACTAATTAGTTATTATGCACATCTGCCCCAAACCCAGCTATTTAACTTACCTAGATCTTAAGGTGGTTATTTTTAAACATTTTTTTTCCTTAATAAAAGAGGTTTCTAATTTAGGTCTCTCTCAGACTTAAACATTTTTTTTCCTTAATAAAAGAGGTTTCTAATTTAGGTCTCTCTCAGACTTATTTTGGTTAGATTTGGAAACCAGAAATAGTTTAACAATCAGGATTACATTTGTCCTGGGTCAGAGAGAAAAGCTGGGCGTTCTACCCCACAGGTGTTTGTAATGTAGCCCCTCCCCCCTCCCTCCAAATTCTCATGGCTTTTTCATTCAAGGTTTGACTTTACTGGCATGTCCTCTTTAACCCTCTGAAACCTGTAAAAGGAGAACTCTTTTTTCCTTTTTAAAACACGTTTTCTTTTGATCGTAAAAAATAGGCTTAAGATAAAATGCAAACTCTTTTTTACCTAACCAGAATTCATAAGCATTGAAACTGAGACATTGTACTTGCCCTAAGAGAAATAACTTCAAAAAGAGAAAATTTGCCTTTTTTTGTTTTTTGTTGTGGGTTTATTTTGTTTTCAATAAGCCTTCTTTTAAAATTGTAATTATTTGTGTTTTCCCACACAGCTTTTTCTTCTCTTATTTAAAAAAAATGTTAAAGAAATATACAGTCTATGATTTGAAATCTAAAATTGGTAACAAAGTGTCAAGTAGAGGTTAATGCAGCTTCAACATTGTGCTTGGCCTTAGGAGTGATCCCCCTCTTCACCTCCCACTCTTGTCACTCTGGACTCAGCAGCTGCTTGTCCAGCTGCATCTTATTTTTTCCACTTTGGAAAACAGTTTGAAAGTTTCTAGAAAAAAATACACCTACCATATTACCTAGCCATTCCACTCCTAAGTATTTGTCAAAGAAAATTATATATTCATACAAAGACTTGTGCAAAAATGTTCATAGAAGCCTTATTTGTAAAAACCCTAGATATAATCCAAATGCTCATCAACAGAATAAGCAATCTGCAATGAAATATTACTCAGCAATACACACTATTGATAAATACAAAATTGTGAATGAATATCCCAATTATGCCATGCATAAGGAAACAGAAAAAAGATTATATATATGATTCCATTTATATAAAATGTAAATTTATACAGATTGAAAGTAGATTAGTGGTTGCTTGGGGAGAAGGTAAGGATGGGCAGAAGGGAGGGATGGGTCACTGGGAAACTTTCGGGGTTGATTGATATGTTAACTACCTTCACCCTCGTGATGATTCCTTGCGTATACATATGTCAAAATAGCAAATTGCATACATGAATGTGTACAGTGTATTCTATGTAAATTAAACATTTACTATTATCAGTAAGATCATCACCAGTTTTATATGTGCAGTAAGTTAACTCTGCTAAGTTTCTACTCAAATATTTGAGTCAGCAGTGATGAGTAATAAGTGAATCCCAAATATGCTCCTTCCTGGTAGATTCCATTTGAGAGCAAAGAGCAGAGGGAAGAGTGCTAATGTAGAGTCTTGCCTTTGCAGGTACTAGTTATCCAGCTTTGGGAAAGACAACTGACATTTTTTAAGACCTAGTTTCTTCATCTCAGAAAGGACAGTAATGATATCTATTCTGGCATCTGTAGGTTTTTGGTGATGATCAAATTTGATAACTACATAAAAGCATGTTAAAAGCTGTGAAATACCACATAAACGTAAATAGTGAAAACTACAAAACCAATTTACCAGTGGATCAATGTAAGGAAATGCAGTATGGGCACATTAGAAAATGGATTTATTTTTTTCCATTACTATTTTCAAATAATTTTGTCAAATCCTTTTCCTCATTTCTGCATGTCATCTCTCAGATGCCTTAGATTTTTTAGACAGTCTCAGGAATTAATTTTTCCAAGTATAAAAATATTAGTTCAATCTAAGTAAAACGTTCACTCTCATTTGACTGAAAGCTTGCTCCTCTCTCACACCTCAGGCCTGGAGGGCTTGGAAGCCTGCAGAAGAAATGAAACTGAGCAGGACCCTGTGGGGTGCCTGGGCACAAAAGTCTTTCTGTGTCCCCCATTTTCTTGTTAGCAGGAAATAGGCTTTATTCAGCCTCCATGACCTTCCCTAAATTCCAAAGGGCAGGTTCAAACAGTTGCTAATCAGGGAAGGGAGGGGATGTAGAAACAAGGGAGGAGCAGTCAGGGAAAAAAATTTAAAAAGCAATAGTGCAGCCTTGGGGCAGAGTCCTGGTTTTCCCCAAGGGATATTCATAACAATATCTTTGAGCTGTTTTGCAGACACTGAACCACCCACCAGGTGGGAGAAGTTAACTGTATGCTGCCCACAAGCACGTAGACCCAGACCAGTTGTAACCAGAAGGTTGATGACGCTGACTCCCACTTACCTCACCCCCAACCAATCAGAAGAATGTCCCCCAGCTGATCATGCCCTCTTTGAACCATTACTATAACACTTCTCAACAGCCCCTCCAAGTCGGGGACACACAGTTTTGAGGGCATTAGCCTGCTGTGGTCCCCTTTACCAGAGAAAGCGATAAAGCTGTTCTTTTCTACTTCACCCAAAACGCTGTCTCCAAGATCAATTTGGTACTGGGGTACAGAGGCCGGATTTCACCGACAGAAGGACGGTGAAAGGTTAATGTTGCTCTGTAACACCTTTTCCACCTGCTGGTTCCCTGTCTCGTAACTCCACAATTGCAAGCACGGGTTGACCAATTCTAACTCGAATAGTGCTCTCTAAATTTGTCTTTGGTGTTCTCTCTGACATGCCCAAGTGCTATTTTTTCATGGAGTGATTTTGTGACTTCGTAGAAGATCCACTCACCTGTGATCCCACAGTCGACTTTCTCCTCATAGGCGACTCCTCCCTCAGCTCCTGGCTTACTACTGAGTTGACGTCCACCATCCCTTAAAGCCTTACATGTGGGGTTCCTTTTAGGAGGACTCAGTTCTAGCTCAGTTCTGCAGGGGCCACGACTGACTCTTGAAATACAAGCACCTCTGGCCGCCCGTGGTAGATGACTGACTCGTTCCTACTGAAGACTTCGTGTTTCTTTTTACACGAGCAGCTCCAGCCAGACTTTGACTTTTATAAGTTGTTTACATATCAGACATACACAGTTGTTGTGGCCACCCAATTTCAAAGGACACATGTCAAGTTCTCCAAGGGGTTCTTTTTTTTTTAAGAAATTTTTATGGCAGCCATCGCAATAAGTCTCCGTGCTCTCCACCGGCTGCTTGAGTCCCACAGCTCGGATGCCAGGTGCCAGAGTGCTGTGAAGCACCGCACAGAGAGGCTTCTTTGGCTTCAAACATCCCTGCAGGAATGCAGGACAAAAGACGCGACAGCAGCGCAACTGCACACGGCTGCTCAGACCCCTCTAACCATATAGGCTACGCGAAGCTGCCCAGGAGGCATTCCGCGCCACAGGAGGGCCGGCAGCAGCATCGCCATCTTGCTGCCTCGGAGCCGCAGCCCTAAAGCTGCCGGGAAGGAGGAGCCGGAAGGGGCGGGGCGAGGGCCTCCAAGGGGTTCCCGTGAGCGCCGAGCAACTCGATTAAGGAAGGTGAAAAACCTGTCCTTTCTCTCAACAGGTGGACAGCGAGAAAAAGGCAACCCTTTGACGGTCTTCACAAAGAAGTTTCCCCGTGCATTCTTCCTCCTGATGTTTCTCAGCCTTCCTTTCGGTAGTCTTGAGGTGGTAAGAGCGCTGGTCTCTCTCACTGTTTTGCAAAGTGTGGGTTCTTTGACAGAGCTTGTTCTTAGTTTAGACAGAAATTTCCAAACAGGAAAAGGCTTTTTAACCTCCTATTAAAAAGACTAAAGTTTGATTAAAGAATAGAGAAGGAAAAAAAAAATAATGCAAGGAATGATCTGTTGAAAGTATGTTGATATAATTTTTAGGTCCTGGTAATGAAACAATACAACTATATGTCTTTTTATTAGTTTTCCATTTTTTGAAAAAGAAAGCATGTCTTTGCATACTCTGATCATTTGTAAGCCAGAATAGTTTGTAAGGACTATTGAGAATGTGATGGTTTTCTCATCAAGAATATAAAATGGAAGGAAAATAATGATTATGGGAAGAGATGTACTCATATTAATTGCTAATTTGACTGGTGTGCTCGTCTTTAATAAAAAAAGAAGGATAAATCCGTTGCTTTAATTTTCAGAATAAGCCTAGGCTGTGGAGTTCTTCTCTTCAAAGTTAAAATTATAATGATAATTTTGCTTACTCTGAGTATAGCTTTTCAAAATCCATGAAATTATAGGAGCAGATGTCAAAGTCGATAACCGTTATTGTAAATAAGACTATTCATCTTTCCTATCCTTTTCATGTGCTATGACCAGAGAGTTTCCACGTGAGGGAATATACCTATGATGGGAAAAATTATTTATATCCAATATCTCAAAATCATTAGTATATATACAAACAATCATTTAAAAATATTTATGTGTAAATACTTCAAAACGTAAGAGTTGTCCTGCCTTAATTATACATAGTAAAAACAATACTTAAAATCACTTTATATATAATAGTTAAAATTTTGTCTGCTATTCTTCAAATCTGTTAATGTGAAAACTGACTTGTTTACTTTCTTCACTAGTCCTAGAAGAAATGTTCATAGCTTATTTACTGAGAAACTGTCATTCTGTATTCTTAGGAGGCCACTTGTTGTCAGACAAGTAATGCTAGGAGGATAAAACATATGCTGAAAAAAACTACACACAAACAGGATATTTGTTTTATTTTACTTTTGACGAGTAAAGTTACATGGTATTAACATCTAGTAGCTCTGACTCCATACAGGGAGTATTTTAATGTCTTCATATATAAAACAAAACAAAACTAAGAACCAAGCAGGATATTAAATACAAAGGGTGTTACATATGGTTGTAAATATTTTATTTCTGGATTCAGAATTGGATCAAATACCCTAAAACTGCTTAGTTCCCTCATACTAAAAATGTGTCAGTAGTTTACATATTATTTTGATTGACTTGGGCAATGAACGGTTAGGTAAAATTTGACTCAATCACTCAATCATTTAAAATGCTTTCTAAAAAATTTAAAGAATTAGAAGCTTGAGAATTTATTTTTGGAAGGTTGTTAACAGTAATTAAACGTGTATTTTAAAATAATTAGATTATTCATGTACGGACGTAATTCTTCACATTCCCCATGAAGCAGAATTGGGATTGCCTGCAATAGCTAAACCAAAATACTTAACCCTCTCATTTTCATTTGTTCTATCTCCATCTTTTGCTTCTACTTTGATTGCCAATCTCCTCTTCCCTTCTACATTTTATTATAGATGTTAAAGTGCTTTTGCTCTCTTCTTATCTCTTCATCCTTTGAAAACCAATGAGGCATTTAGGTAATCTTTTTAAACTTGCTGATTTATAAGCTGATGACCCATTCATTTTAAGGAGTTTTAGCCAGTGCCTTAACTCTACCAACGCTTGGTCTTTTAAGCCTTTCTAATTGGAAATGTTGACATCTTCAAGCATAATGCAAGGTATTTTAAGGGGCTGGCAGATCACTGAAATTATCCTAGAGCAATTAACAAGAATGTTTTAAAGATCAGGATGACGGTGATGTTAGGATTATCAAGGAGATATAAGGCAGAAAGGACTTGTTCTCAGATAATCTCTTCAGAAGTCAAAATTGAGACCAACTGCATCCAGACTTTAATTGCCAGGATTTGGACATGAGATCACCTGTGTCAACTTGACTTAAGCACTTTTTCCAGGAAATTCTTACCCAGGAAAATAATGCTGTAAAATTACAAATAACTTCAGAAAATTCCTAAGAACCAGTTTGTCCAGGCAAATAATTGTCTCACCTAAGCAGATAATTTATCAAATAAAAATTTAATTAAACTACTGAGAGGAAACCCAAAGCCTTATAAATATCTTTATCTGATGTTGCTCTTCTGAGATCCTATTAAGACTGTCAAGATGTTGTTCACCCAGAAATAACTTTAATAAACTTTGCTTTGCTTGATCAAAATGTTATTTTGATGGTCTTTTCAAGGGAGTAGACAGTTGGCAAATCTTAAGTTCTGCTTCTGGAGGGGATTGTTGTTATTTTATTCTAAGCTGACTTGTCTTGCACAGATGACCCATACAATATCCACTGTCCACTGTCTGCCATCCTCCCTATCCTCAGAGGGACACTGTGGGTCTCTTCTGTGCTCCAGTGCCACAGGGGAGATATTCTGTTTGTAAAACTATGTACAATTTAGTTTTTATTATCATACCGTCACCAGAAACTGTGATTTCTACCGTCTTGGAACACTTTCTTATCTCTGATTGCTACTTCTAGAAACTACATTTCTGATAGAATTGTCTAAATTTAGGTAATTTAATTAATTTTAGCACAAGACTTTGGGAGTAGATAACAACTGATGTGTCTGAATGCAAAGATTCCAAGATTCTTTGCATCTAGCTTGTTCTTGGATTGTGTTCTCTTTATGACTAGGCAAGACAACAGGACTCCAGTATCTGCCATTCCACTAATTATCATAGTTGATTTAGCAGATTTGCCTGACACATCCTTTTTTCTTCTCAGAAGAGCTACATGGAATTTTACTGAATGTCAGAGTTTGTTTAAAAGTATAACCTTCTTTAAGTAGTGATCTATCACAGTTACTGGATTTCAAAGAGCAGAACAGTAAGTGTGAACTCCAGATTAGCAGTCTGTGAATACAATGCATTTATTCATTTACTTTATACTCTGAGGTCTTAATAAGATTATGATGAGGAGACTTTCCATTCCAAATGACTTCTAATAAAAATAATTTAGAAAGTTATCATTATTAATGTAACCTAAACACCAGTAAAGAATGGACAGACTTAAATAAAAACTTTGTCAGCTGCACTCAGGATGACCAAAAATTTCATGAAGTCATTGGGCTTTAATGTATTAAGTTCTGATTTTTGGTTGATAAACACATGTATGATACTTTCCAGAAATGAAAATGGATTGTAGAATACGGCAAATTGGGTTTTAAGACCGTATAAGTAAAATATTTACAGATTTTATTTTCTAAAATTTAAAGTGTTTGTATAAAAGATACTTACATAATACTTAAACATTTAATAAAACTGATTAAATTACAAGCTAGGTCAACATGTATAACTTATTTTAGGGAAAATAATTAACATCATGATATATAATAAATCCTACAGATAACAACACGAACATTCATATGTAAAATAGGCAAAATAATTACATTCGAAACATACATAAATTGAAATATAATGGTCAATAATTATATGAAAACATTCTATTTTGCTAACAGTCAAATAAATAAAAATTAAAATACCAATAAGATATAACTTTTCAGCTGTCACATTAGTAAAATCTTTTAAAAGTCTGATTGTAGCCAATATGAAGGCTCATACACAGCTAATAGAAGTCTCAACTGATGCCACTTTTTAAAAAAGAACAATTTGGCAATGTATATCAAGTATCCTTAAATGTAGCCTTAAATATATATCAAGTAAGCTATCCTTAAAGATATTCACACTAGCACATAAGTATGCAATGCTCTAGAACCAGGATTTTGAAGCACAGTAATTGCACAATAAAATGACACAAAATATTTACCCATAGAAATTTGATTTTTTAAAAAATGGATCATCCATACAATGGATTACCTGCAGCCATTAAAATAATGGCATAAATCTAAATATACTGACACTAAGATATGTTCACAATTTATTGTAAATAAAAGTGCATGCTACAAAACACAGTATATAATCTCAAATTGAGAAAATTAAAGGTACAAGGAGGTAAGGAGTTAAGATATGGAGATAGGTAGTCCCCTGAATACTAACCATCTAGTTTAACAATGGTTGTTTCTGCAAAGTGAAATTGTAAGAACAAGGTGGGAGGGGTTCATTTTCTGTTTTAAATACTTCTTTATTATTTAAATGAGCCTATTTTATTGGTTTTATATCAAAAGAGAAACTTCCATATTAAGAATAAACTAGGGGTTTCCCGAGTGGCGCAGTGGTTGAGAGTCTGCCTCCCAGTGCAGGGGAAATGGGTTCAACCCCTGTTCTGGGAAGATCCCATATGCCGTGGAGCAACTAGGCCCGTGCGCCACAACTACTGAGGCTGCGCGTCTGGAGCTTGTGCTCTGCAACAAGAGAGGCTGCGACAGTGAGAGGCCCGCGCACCGCGATGAAGAGAGGCCCCCGCTCGACACAGCTAGAGAAAGCCCTCGCACAGAAACGAAGACCCGACAAGCCAAAAATAAATAAATAAATAAATAAATATTTAAAAAAAAAAAAAAGAAACTAATTTTGGAATCCCTCTCTGGCTATTATCCAATTTATAGTGCTACTTCTATATGCTTTACCTGTTATTCTTTGTCTGAAAATTGCTATTCCTACCTACCCCAGTCATTCAGATATTTTTCCAGTACTGCTTCTTTGAAAAGGCAAGTAGGATTACTTACCACTTTACCTGGAAATTTCTAATACCTGAACCTTTGCTGTTGAATCCCCCAAGATGGTAATGTAGAGAGTGGAAACAGGGCAATATCAGCTCTCCAGATACCTACTTTGCACCGTTAACAATGGTGCTGAATTGACCCTGGAGAAAAAGTCTTTATAAAATACTATACACTGTTGTATATCAGAAAAGCTCATGGGTGCTTATCATTCCTTCTTAGATTTATGAGACTTTGAGACTTGGTCACCCACTTTGGGTGGTTAAATGCTGTTCCTGGCAATTGCCACCTGACAATGCAACCACCACCAGTATTAGGTATAATGACCCACCAGGGTACTATCCTTAGCACTTCCATGTTTTACCAAGCAAGCAAAATGGCATAAGCCCTTCTGCATTTATAGAAGATGGTTGAGTTCTCATGGTCAGACATCCAACAGGTTTGAGTTCAATTCCCAACTCTTCCACGTAACAGCTCTGTGGATTGAGACAAGCTATGAAGCCTCTCAGGCTCTGCACCCAATCTGTAAAATTGTAGTAATAGTAGTACCTATGTCATAGAGTTATTGTAATAATTAAATAACACATGCAAAGTAGTTATCACAGTGCCTACACATAGAAACACTCAAAATATTGGATCTTATTGTTTATATACAGTAATAAGATATACATATTAGTATGATGGGGCTTAAAGTATGCTTATGAAATTTTAGTGTTCACATAAATCCATAAAAATCTTCTTAAAATTCAGATTATTATTCACCAGGTCTAGGAAGGACCTGAGAGTCACTGAGTATCAAAGCATTAAGGGACACTGACAACCAGCTAACTATAAAGACTAAAGTCTGAAAATAGTGTCTGAAATCCCACACTTAAGTATTTCTTTAGGTTGATTAATTGGACCCAGGAAGGCTAAATTAGGTTTTACCAAAGATGGAGGACATTTTACCATGGAGTCTCATGAATGAATTAGCATTAGAGTTCATCAGATTAGCTAGTATTCACTAAAACCTGGTCTTAAGAGAATGAGACACACAAAAACTGCATGTTTACATTGCAATATGAAAAAAGAGGTAAAGATCTAGAACACAGAGATGTGTCTGGGTAGAGGGGCTAGCCGGGGTCTTTGTGGCAAATGACATCAGAGTCTGCAGAGTCTGTAAATGGGATTATCTAAAGGAGAGGGGAGCACTATTAGAAACTAGAAGGGTGTTGGAGATGAATTCCCATCCTTGACAGTTCAGCACAGAGAGAGCCCTGAACATGTGAGTATTATATAAATACTGGGAATTAAAAAGATAAATATCATTCAGGTGGCATTTGGTCTTAAAGACAATTGTACAATTTTGTTTCTTTTAAAAGGGTTTGGAATATGAAATTATTCTTTAAAAAAAATTCTTTGGTTCAAAAATACTGAATTTAATAGAATTGTTGATTGATTTATTTCCATGCTGGAAAAACCTAATTGCCTTACACTAATGAAAACTAAACAATATAAGTAATTAATAGCACTATTCAAGTTGTTTAATAGTGTTTTATTTCTCAAAAGTCTTATGTCTACAGGCAGCTTCAATCCAGTTTTTCAAAACCAAGTTTAGATCCATCATGTACTGTTACCCTCAAAAACCCAGTTTAGTAGACACTGTGATTCTCTGGAATATTCAGCATCAGCCCCAGTCAAGGGCAGTTCTACTCCGGTTGTTGTGACATTCCAAGGAAAGTAAAAGGAGAAGAGCAATGTCCATTTTCTGGTTTTTTGCCTGTGTTACATGCTTCTGATTAAGGGGCTATTGCACAGTGATTACAAAGATGTTAAATAATCTCATTGTCTTTCAGAGAAGGCCTGTCAATATTGGTTTGAAACAGAGCTATGCCTGTGCCATACAGCGCGGCCAAAAAAAGAAAAAAGAAACAGAACAATGAATTAAAAGCTAGCTGAGGGATAAAGAAAATGTTAGAGGTAATGATCATTTTTAATGAATAAAGGGGAGCTATCAAGTGGGGTGCTAAAGAAATTGTGTGAGACCTCTCAATAACCATCTCTGACATTAATCACCCAAAAACGAAAGTAAACATGTTAATTAAATCTGCAGATAGTACTGAATAAAGTTCATTGTTAACTCTGATGGAAGACAATGTTTTGGTAAAAAGGACTCCCTCAGTTGGAAATAAGGTAATAAAATGCCTGAGATATGATTCCCAAACCATCCATATTTATCAGGATATTAGCATCTTGTAATGTAAAAAACAACTACCTTTTCTTTTTTCTTTCTTCATTTTTTTTCTTCTCTCAATTTTTCATTATGCAGTGCTCATTATGGACAAAATTGAAAATATACATAATTTAAAAGAACAAAAATTAATAGCTACTATTAACATTTTGTTCTGTGTTTCCAGATAATTTTCCCTTATGTATATAACACATTCACTACCATGTTTGCAAATGGATTGGTTTCTCTAATTGTTAATTTTTAATAGCAATCTATTTCTCCATTTTCAGGAATATGGAGCTGCCTGCTGCTTCAGCTGATCAAGCACAGGCTGTTACATGGAAACCGCTCATCATGGAAGCTGGATCTCTTATTTTGGTTAGGTCCATAGCTATTCCAGTAGCTGGCTGAACTCTGAAAAAAGTCAGGCAGGTGGAACAGAGAGAGTGCAAGGGATTTTTTAACCAGTAGAAGCAAGGTGACCACATTTTTAATTATGTTACTTTAGCTGTAAATACATATTAATATAACCAGAAAACTCAACAATCACATTTGAGTCATACAGGTACTTTATAAGAAAGAACAACTATTTTAAATCTTATTTCACCATTTTAAAAATTATTATTTTATTTATTAAGTGGTAAAATACACATAAAATATTTTAACCATTTTCAAGTGTTCAGCTCGGTTCCTTTCAGTACATATACACTGTTGTGCAGCCATCGCCACCATCCATCCCCGGAACTCAGTTTATCTTGCAAATCTGAAACTTTAAAATAACGCCCCATTCCCCTCTCTTCAGTCCCTGGCGACCACCATTTCATTTCCCGTCTCTATGAATCTGACTACTTTAGGTACCACATGTAAGTGGAATCATATATTATTTGTCCTTTTGTGACTGGTTTATTTCACCTAGCATAATGTCTTCAAGGTTCATCCATGTTGTAGCATTTGTCAGAATTTCCTTTCTTTTGGAGGCTGAGTAATATTTCTTTTTTTTTTTTTTTGCGGTACGCGGGCCTCTCACTGTTGTGGCCTCTCCCGTTGCGGAGCACAGGCTCCGGACGCGCAGGCTCAGCGGCCAAGGCTCACCCGCCTAGCCGCTCCGCGGCATGTGGGATCTTCCCGGACCGGGGCACGAACCCGTGTCCCCTGCATCGGCAGGCGGACTCTCAACAACTGCGCCACCAGGGAAGCCCTGAGTAATATTTCTTTGTATGTATAGACCACAGTTTGTTTATCCATTCATCCGCTCATGGACATTTAAGTTGCTTTCACCTTTCAGCTATTGTGACTAATGCTGCTTTGAATATAGGTCTAGTCCCTGCTTTCAATTCTTTTGAATATATGCCCAGAAGTAGAATTGCTGGATAATATGGTAATTCTGTTTTTAATTTTTTGATGGATGGCTATACCATTTTCCAAAGTAGATGTACCATTTTATATTCATGCTACCAGTGCTCAAGAGTTCCAGTTTCCTTGCCCACACTTATTTTCTTTTTATAGTAGCCATCTCAATGGGTGAAACTTTATTTCACTTACATTTGACAATGTATTTTAACTGAGTTATAATTAACATACAATATTAGTTTCAGGTGTACAGCATAGTGATTCGATATATTGGTATATTATGAAATGATCAATGCAATAAAAACAGTTACCATCCATCACCATACAAAGCTGTTACAGTGCTATTGACTACATTCCCTACGTGTACATTACATCCCCTGATTTATGAATTTTAGAGCTGGAAGTTTGTACCTCTTAATCCACTTCACCTGTTCATCCATTCCTCCATCCCCTTTCCTCTGGTAACCACCAGCCTCTGTATCTATGCATCTGTTTCTCTTTTGTTTTCTTTGTTCCTTTGTTGTGTCTTTTAGATACCACATATAAGTGAAATCATATGGTATATGCTTTTCTCTCTCTAACATTTCAGTTAGCATAATACCCTTTAGCTCCATCTATGTTGCCTCAAATGGCAAGAGTTCATTCTTTTTTTCTGGTTGAGTAATATTCTGTTGGTGAGCATCCTTATGACCATTTCTTTGAACTCTTTATCAGGTAAATTACATATCTCTGTTTCTTTAGGGGTTTTTATCCCCCCCCCCGCCCCAGGGATTAATTTTTTCCTTTCATCTGGAGCATATTCCTCTGTCTCCTTATTTTGTTTGACTTTCATTTTTTGTTGCTATGAATTAGGCAAATCAGCTGTCTCTCCTGGTCTTGAAAGAGTTGTCTTGTGTGGGAGTGTCGCCTGTATAGATTGCTCGTGCCTGGGGCTTTGGCAGGCCAGCTGGAGCCAGAACAAGCATGGTCCAGGAGGAGTCCCTGCAGGACTCAAACAATAGCTCTTGCCAGCA
Organism: Neophocaena asiaeorientalis asiaeorientalis; assembly: GCF_003031525.2. Lineage (NCBI taxonomy): Eukaryota > Metazoa > Chordata > Mammalia > Artiodactyla > Phocoenidae > Neophocaena > Neophocaena asiaeorientalis. Next base: position 11,025,283 of record NW_020185336.1, on the reverse strand, counting down.
CCCCTGACTCCCGAGACAGCTCCAGCAGTTCCCTGCCTGTTTGGCAGGAGCTCTAAGGTTAGTAAATGGATTTCCTTCCCTTAGAGTCTAGGTGCCCTTTAAACTTCTGGAGTTTTGTTTTTTATTTTTTCTGCTGTGTCCCAGAACAGGAGACTCTGCCCTTGGGACCCTCAGCAATATCCCTCCCTATTGCAATTCACTGCATTGGGGGTGGAGTTCCCCTGGATACTGTGTGTCCATCTTCCTTACCCATTTCTCTTGGTCTTTCACGTGCAGTAGCTGTTCAATCAACCCTCAAGTCTTCAAGAAAAATTGCTCTATATGTAGGTATAGATTCAGTGTGTCCATGGTAGGAGGTAAGCTCAGAGTCTTCCTACTCCACCATCCTGGACCACTCTTGACAGTGTTTTTAATTTAAGCTTGAAAAAGCATGGCTATTAGACATGTTCGTTTTTGTTTCCATTTCAGGGAAGGACAACTGTTATTGATAAAATAATAATTTCATAGATTATTTTTGTTAATTGAAGTTACTAATTACTATTCATTGAAAGAGAGAAGTAGATTTCCATTTCCCTACAAATATATTATGGAAAGCTTTCTTCCTAATTCTTTATACTGTCCATTAGAATATTATATTTGATTTAGAAGAACACTACATTTTTGCAGAGACAAAAAGGAATTTGTAAATGATAAAGTAGTGCAAATGTGACATATGTCAACTCACCATTGCTTCCATACTGACCTGGTGTTCTCTACTTTCGAGTTGGCCAAATATATCATAGATATTTCTGTTAGCAATTAGAAGCATGAAATTTTATGATTAAATATTTTGTCTTTAAAGAAAAATAATTCATAGAAAATTTTAAATACAGGAAATAACCTTTATTTGTTACATGTCCTACTTTTACTCACTGCCAAACAGAAGCAAATAGAATGTAAGCAAAAGAAGTAAATAATACACCAGAAAATAAAACAACAATAAGCTTGATGAAATCTATTTTGTTTCTATTATTGCACAATGATACATAAGCACAATTGTCTCCCAATCGCTCGAGCATCCCTTTCTCTTCAAGCCCTTCATAATAAGCCTATATGCTAGTGCAGGTATTGACTGCATACTATAGAACAAAGGAATAAAGAGAATGCTGATCTCATACATTTACCTAGTATACATATCATTCAAAATTATATCAATTCTTAGGGAGAAGTAGTACAGTGTGACATTATTAGATTGCCAAACACATAAAATCTCTCACTTATTTCAGTGATTGTGAGCCATTCCAACAGACACCTGTGATTGCTGACAGCAGAGCACAAAGGAAAAGAGTAAGAATCGAATGGGAAGCTTCAAACAGAACTGTGGTCAATGAACACATCAGTAAAGTGAAAGTATCTAATTCTCCAGTTGCTGCCCACAATTAAAGAGATTTTAAGATCTTGACTTTTGCTCCTTACCTAAAATTGATGTTTGGCTTGATTTACTTAACTTACTAGTCTTTAATTCTAAGCTCTCAAAGTCTCATAGTCTCCTAGTTCTTTCTGAAATGGAACCAACATATGTGGAGCATGTGGGATTTGTGAATAATGCACTTCGTTGGGCCAACAGCCTCAATGCCAGCCTAATTGTTCCAAGTAGTGGTTTGTTCCTTAGTGAAGATTCCACAATGCAATTGCTGTAGAAAAATAATCATTACTTTAGGACAGATGGCAAAGTGGCAAGATGGGGAAATGGTCCATATAATTCTGACTCTCAATCCTGAGTCTGATGAAGGATAAGAGTTTGAGTACTCCAGGAGGTGTATTTGTACAGCTCTGAATCACCCACTTATTGCTGAGCAATTCATTCTCTCTTCCTTAAATAATGCAAACTTTGCCTATGGGGCTGAAAAAGTAAATGACAATGTTTATCCTTTAACTAATTAAATACTTTGAGTAATGCCAAAGCATGGTTATGTTTTTCCCTCTGTGTGTGTGTGTTCTAAATTCTGAAATACAAGGGGAAGAAATAAAACTGGAAGTCCAGATAAGTATATTTTTAAAATTAAAACATAAATGACTCAACCATCTGTATATTTTTGATTAAATGTGAATAGCTCTGTTTTCTGACTTTCACATTTGTTGCTGTAGCTGTAGATCCATATGCAAATATCATGTATGTATCTACTTCCACAATATGCCTCTCTGGGACTATTAGCATATGGACACATATCTTAATTGAATAATGAAAATCTTTGGTACCTTGCATCAATAAAACTAATACTTAATTGACCTATTATTCTATTACTTACTTTTTTTTTTTTTTTTTTTTTTTGTGGTAGCCGCGCCTCTCCCTGCTGGGGCCTCTCCCGTTGCACAGGCTCCGGACGCACAGGCTCAGCGGCCATGGCTCACAGGCCCAGCCGCTCTGCGGCATGTGGGATCTTCCCAGACCGGGGCACGAACCTGTGTCCCCTGCATTGGCAGGCGGACGCTCAACCACTGCGCCACCAGGGAAGCCCTATTACTTACTTTTATCAATCCTTTTTTGGTTCAATCATCTACTAGAATGTATAATACTATTGAAATTTTTCTTGACATAACATTTAAACCTCACCTAACCAAGCATTAGTGAAATTAATGATTGATTATATCAGGAATTTTTAAGCCAAGCTCAGTAAAGGCTTGTGAAGATTTTACATAAAAATGTGTGAATGCGAATACACTTTTCTTCTAAGTGATGTTATTTGAATAAAGCACCTAAATGCTGTATATGGCTATGAGACTTTACATTGCCTAGCCCCTACATAACTCTTTATTCTCAACTTGTATAAGTTGTCCCCCTCCCCACCCAGATTTATTGTTCCTTAAACTTGTCTTCCTGGCCTGCAAATATAAAGTCCACTCCTATGCCCCAAATTTATAATTATTTACCCTTAGTTCACAATTCAAAATCAACTGTCATTCTCTATGGATTTTTCCGTAACCCTAAAAATGTGATTTGTTTCCCCTGTTTGATATTCCCATGACATTACGTGACTTCCCTTCAAAGCACTTATTATAGTTAAAATTAGACTCATGGTTGGTTATTTGATTAATAGCTCTTCCCTCCTTTGGACCCAGAGTTCTACGAAGGCAGATAAAACAATTTTTTCTTGCCCATCATATAGTCCCCAATACCTTTCAAGGAGGCAATAAATATTCTTTCAATAAATGAGTGAATAATGAACCAGTGTTGATAAATGTTATGAGAATCAGTATTTTCTATAATATTTAAAATAAAATAATAACACTAATGATTTTTATAGAGTAATTAAATCCCAACTCTCAGGATTTTCTTTTCTCTATCCAAGGTGTCAGGTTGTATTTTACAAACCTGCATAAAAGAAAAAAAAAGGCCTACTGGAGAATATGCTATATGTACATGTAAATAGGAAATTAATCTCAATTTGTTGAGGGCTATTTAACTACTAGGAATGATCATTTAATGAACTTGGGGGTTCATTAAATAGCACTTTCTTTATTCTATGCTTTCTATAATGAACTGGAAAAAGTCTGCAAGGGAATGTAGATGACTCTTGCAAACCCAGCTGTAATCTGGACCATCCTGATGGCAGTGAATTATTCTCTTGCTAAAGCATTTTATCACCACTGCTGAAAATATGTTTCTGACTAGGATGAACTACCTCCTTTTGCTCCAGTTTCCCCCAAAATGCTCAAATTAAACTGAGTACATATTTCCAATTACAAGTAAATTCTAGTGTTATAATTTGCCTGCTACGCTAAAGGATCTTAGTAACTAAAATTAATGAGCTGGAAATGCTGCTGCAGCGTGGCCTGTGAAGGGGTTGTTGAGGGGCTATGGATACAGGTGCTGGTAGCGAACAGCAGCCTGGCCCATTTCTAGGTGGGAAATATTTGAGAACACATGAGTTAGCTGCTCAGCATGAAAATTTCCTGAAAAGTATCGGTCTCCTGCTATAATAGTTTCCTACTGTGGGCTTCCAACTTTCAATACCTAGAGAACTTGTGAAAAAATGATGATTCTCAGCCCCATATTCAAATATTCTGATTTGGTTGCCTTCACAAACATCTCAGATCATTCTGATACCAATCAGTGTTCTATGGACTACAGTTCTGGGCACACTGGCCTCCTCAGCAACCTGTGATTGACTCCTGTTGGACTCTCTAGTCCTGTTGACACTAGTCACTCACCCAGCTTCGCTTCCAACCTACTTTCTAGTTCCAGAGAGTGCTAACCTTAACACTGAGGCTGCTTGATAACTTTTGCCTTTTTCATACATTTCCCAGTTCTTTTTCTTTTATATTTATTTATTTATTTTTGGCTGCATCTGGTCTTAGTTGCGGCACGCAGGATCTTTCATTGTGGCGCACGAGCTCCAGAGCACATGGACTCTGTAGTTGCGGCACACAGGCTCTCTAGTTGTGGCATGCAGGCTCAGTAGTTGTGGCACAAGGGCTTAGTTGCCACACGGCATGTGGGATCTTAGTTCCCCAACCAGGGATCGAACACATGTCCCCTGCATTGGAAGGCATATTCTTAACCACTAGACCACCAGGGAAGTCCCCATTTCCCTCTTCTTTGACTGACCTTAACCACCTTCGCCATATTGAGGTCCAATTTTCCAGACATATAACCATGAACCTTTTCTTACTGATATTTTGAGTGAAGAATTGGATACTGCTCTACCTCTGATCATCAGGAATTAACAGGTTATGAGAAATCTAAGGCTAAAGTCTCCTCTGTCAGTTCTTGGGCAAATGTCATTTTATCATCATAGCAATAGCATTTGTTGAATATCCTCTAAGCTTCTGACTTTAATATACAAGAGTTTCACTGTACTGACCTCCCCTTAAAGAGCTTCAATAAAGCTTATTCCTCTTAATGGTGTGCGATAAGATTGCACTGGAATGGAATTGGCATAATCAGAAAGAAGGAGCCAAGAGGAACAAATGTTCAGAGCAGAATAGATACAATTAATAAATATCTTCAAAATAGAAACATTAAATTTTCTAAAGTCCTTGTCATTAATAAGAATACTATCATTCATAACATTACTGTTGGTTTATATAACAAGTATTCTCCAAAGAGCTCAAAATAAAGTAAATGTACTGAAGATAGCTGTTCAGTTTTGTGAATTGACTCTCCAAATAAGTTACTAATATGCGTGAGAAAAAAATAACCTATAGGCCTAATTAGTCTAGCTTCCAGAGCTCTTTAAAATATGTCTAGGCATCATGCAAATGTTTGGTGAGAGAATTCGCTGGCAATATACATGCAGTATATATACATTTATGGGAGGTCAGTTTCAAAGAATAGCACTGATGTTTTTCCTGAAACATCAGGAGATACATTATTTTTAAAAGATCTCTTTATGGCTGTTCTTGATTGTCACCCTTGAGTTTCGTAAAACTCTGTTCACCCTTTATTTCTTTTTTAAAGATTGTCCGCATTCATTCTATTGGTTTAACAAATGTTCTGAACTGAGCATTTATGTTTAACCTCCTTGCCTAATAGGAAATACAACAGTGAGAGATTGGCATATCTCAAAATGCTCTTACTTAAAAAAAAAAAAAAAAAAGAAAGAAATCTCAAAGTTGTAATTGCCAATAAGGATGATGTGGGTCCCTCAGAGAGGCAGCATGGTATAACAATAAGACTGAGGGGCTTGGGAGAAATGCAAGATGAAGTACAAGGTTGTTAATTATAGCAATGGTTGTAATAGCAATGACTGGGAACAATCTAAATGCCTAATAACAGTGGACTGGTTAACAAATTATGATACATCCATGTAAAAGAAGACTAGGTAGCCATAATAAAAAACAAGTTTTTTTCCTAAGCTGATATTGAAAATTAATAACTTTTTTTAAAAAAGCAAGTTGTAGAGGAACATATATTACGTGATAGTTTGTGTTTTAAAAGAAACAATTATGTACGCACATATATACGTTTTTGCTTATTAATGCTTATAATTTTTCTTTTAGGACACATCCGAAACTGTTAACATTGATTACTAACATTTAGAAATTGAACGACGTGATTTTAAAACATTTTCAAAAAATAAGCAAATACAGTTTTAAATCATTAGTTACGTTATAAAGGATATGGACACCAGACTTTTTCCTGGGTTTGAAGCTTGGTTCCACTGCTTGTAGGCTATGTGAATTTGAGTAGTTTCACTTTGTGGCTCAGAGTCCTTGACTACACAGTGGGACTAAAATAGTGCTTATTCCACATCCTCTGGGAAGGACTAAATGAGGTAGTACCTTGAAAGCATTGTCTGACACATAACACCACTCAGTAAATTATGCCAATATTATTAAAGTATAATACCTCACTGAGCTCATTTGCCTGGTTTAATAGTCCTTTCTCTTTTGAAAGTGGCCCAGGGCTTCCCTGGTGGCGCAGTGGTTGAGAGTCCACCTGCTGCTGATGCACGGGACATGGGTTCATGCCTCGGTCTGGGAAGATCCCAAATGCCGCGGAGCGGCTAGGCCCGTGAGCCATGGCCGCTGAGCCTGTGCGTCCGGAGCCTGTGCTCTGCAACGGGAGAGGCCACAACAGTGAGAGGCCCGCGTACCGCAAAAAA
>NW_020185336.1:11006052-11018340 GCF_003031525.2 Neophocaena asiaeorientalis asiaeorientalis | reverse complement strand
CCAAAAAAAAAAAAAAAAAAAAAAAAGTAGCCCAGAGTTAAAGAATATTTTCACTTCCCATCAGCTAAGAATTAGAAGGAAAATAAAGAAAAAAATCTATAAATTTTAAAGTCTGATTTTTTAAAAAAGCTTTATTGTGGTTTCTTGGTTACATACTCATTGAAATGGGATTTCTCACTCTACGAATTTGCAATTCTTAAGGTTTCAAATGACCTACTTGCTAAATGTAATTCCTTTCTCCGTTTTCTTTCTTCCTAGCTTTTGCAGCTTCAAATTTCCTTTCTCATTCTCTGAATTCCAACAAATGACCATATTTACACAAACGAGAAGTGATACGAAATCCTTGCTGTACCATGTATAGATTCCTGATATTCCAGCTTCTCAAGCTTTCCCACCATTAAGTTCCCTGTAGTGGATATTCTCTACTTTGCCGATATTTTCTGAAGATCAAATTAGGCTGTCAGTGTGAAAAGGCCTGGCTTACATTAAATATCCTATTTCCTTTCCATGAACAATTCTATACTTACTGAGTCTGTAATTAGTTATTTTTTGTTTTTATTTTGCCTTCTTTGCTGGTTTTTTATCTTCCTTTATATGCCACTCTTTCTACAAACCCCAGCCAAATGCAGACTTTCCCAGGCTTAACACCTGGTCAGTCTGTTCCCATAATGAACAGGTGAAGACAGTATAGTTAATATCATGCTATATCATTGGTTATATTTGTAAAGAGTTGTATATTCATTTTCTCCATTGTAAAATACACACTTCTTGAAGATACAATCGTCCTATCAATTTGTTTTCTTCAGGGCTATTTTACCTCTCAGACAGCTGGCACTCAGAAATGATTTGTTGATTGTTCATTGTAAGCAGGTGAAATCTGAAGACTATATTTTTATGAGAATGTGGTATTTTTTTTCAAAGCACACTTCATACTATTAAAAAAAAAAGGACACCCAGCTTGAACAAAGGATATTTTTCTCTAATTTGTGATTTATATAAAAAGTTCATAAAGGAATAACCATTCAAAACCGAGCATTTGTAAAAATATCTTTGCATCTAATTACATGACATGAAGTCTGTCTGAGACAAATATGGAAGAATGGTCAACTGTTTCAGTGATTTATTTCTCTATAACAAACTGGTTATATTGATTCGGGTCTTCCAAGAAGCAGATACCAAGATGGGATTAGATGCACAAGACATTTCTTGGGAGAAACACCTATGAAGTAAACAGAAAGGAAGCCATGGAGGGTTTGCCCCTGTGAAGGACAACAAAGGAAGGAGGACTGGGTAAAAGGAATTTTAGCACAGTTGTAGAACTGTAGCACAGTTCTCATAAGGTTTTCACTCAGCTGATAAGGAATCCTCAAGCCAAAGTTATAAGCTAAAGCATTCCTACACCTCTGCATTAGCGCCCCTGCCAAGGAAGACAGTTTCCACCCATTGATGGTGAAGGAATAATTTGTGGCCATCTTTAACTCACCACTCTTCGCCCTCAGTCTGATGACTCTCACTTAACTTCCCTTGATTTGTCAAGCCCACCCTTCAAATCCCCTTCTTTGTATGGTTCTGGATTACGTTGGCCAACCGGGAAATATGTGTGACATTTGGAAAGTGGAAGTGAAGTAGCACTCCCTCCTCTCTGAAAGTCTGGAGTATCAGGTGCCGTGACAACACAGACCCACGGATGGTAAGAGGTTCCAGCTTCTCCTTGCTCTCCCCCACTCCATGTCCAGCTTCCACCCAACTGCTGATCTTATTGACCAACAGTGGTCCAGAGCTCATCACCAGCCTGTGGGCTGAAGGCCAGAGAGGCAGCACCTTCCCTTAGACTTCTCCACCAGCTCACCCTTCAGAGTTCTACCTCAGTGGCTGCACTTGCTGGCTTCTCACATTGATTGACTGGTAGGCATCTCCTCTGATCCTCCTACTCTCACGTTCAAACATTTCCTTGCCCAGTGTTTCCCCTAATTGTGTAAAGTCTGATTTTTTACAATAAATCCTTTATTACATAACTTCTAGGAGTTCTGCTTCTCTGAATAATTCCTGACAGATATACCATGTAACTCTCTTCCTTACAAAACTTTTTAATTGATCTTTTAAATCTCTGAAATGCAACACTTTAAATTTTAGGAGGAAGAATTTTAGATCATTATCATTGATTTTATTTTTATTGCATTACATTTTCTGGGACCAATTATGCTTATGAAAAAGTACACAAAACAATAAAAGGCATGTAGTCAAAAGTATTTATTGACAACATTTGTGTAGAAGTCTATACAGTATACTGTGGAGAGAACCATAAAATCAATTAAAGAAATGGTCCCTTACCGAAAGTCATTTGACTAAAATTGAAGACTGTATTCTTTAGGTTCAAACAGTAGAATCTCAGTGGCTTAACACACAAAGGTTTGTTTTTGCTCTCACTATATGTCTGGCTTAGGCCACTAGGGAGATTTGCCCTATAGCATCAGTAGGGGACCCAGGCCAATGGAGATGTCACCATTTGACACATGCATTCTTCTAGTGGAAGAGACAGTTGGAAGGTTGAGCTCTTCTATGCTTTTCTCAGAAGTGACATATCACTTATTCTTCAGCCCATTAGCCAGAACTACTTACATGTCCTTACCTAACTGCAAAGAGGCTGGAAAATACGAGGGGAAAAATGGAATGTTTCATGAGGACCACTCACTCGGCCACAAGTGGCAAATGATCTGCTGAGCCAGGATGAGTGGTTGTAGATAGGTCAAACTTCCCAGTAAAAGAAGAAAATTAGAGATTGTTGATTAAATGCTGACAATTAAGTTGAAATCTCATGAGTGAGAAAAGTGAATAGAAGGGAAAATAGTGAAAGAGGAGAGAAAGCTTAAAAATCAGCTGAGGGGATGGTTAGTAAATAATAAAGAAACATGAATAGATAAAAGAAGATAAAGATAGATAAAGGTAAAGAAGATACGGAAGAGAGTACTATTATGAAGTTATGCATGATGGGTAAATTTACAGACATAAAATTAAAGACTTCAATGCTTGGCTATAATCTAGAACAAATTTTATTTGTTCTGTAGATGAGAGAACTGAGATCCAAAAAGGTTGGGACTTATGCAAGGTCTTACAAGTATTTTCCTGCAAAGATACAGGATATAAGATATGTCTTCCTTGATTGGCCTCCATAATACACTGGCTGACCATTGGCCTTTAATGCAAATGAGACATCAACACAAATAAGCATTTAGTGTTAACTATGCCCTGGAGGAAAGTAACCAGTGAGTATCAACCTAATACTTGCAGTGAAGTAATGACAAAATAGATCTGATAGTGCAGCCAGGAGGAATGGAACTGGTTAAAAGAGGGAGAGACAGCAGATAAAGACTATCTATTTGCATGGCTTAGAGAGTATTAAATATCAAATTAAGAGATATTGGTACTTAGGACATCTGAGCTGAATTGTGGCTTAAGCTTTTTTAAAATTACAATTTGTGCTTCATAATTTTAGAACTTTGCAGTTTTATTTCTTCCAGGTTTTCTTTTGGTGTAGCCTGTCACAAAATTCAATTTAAAAAAGGTCAAATCTATTAAAAAGCAAAAGTGCTTGAGCTATTTTCTTCTTCTTCCTTTATACATTCTTCCTTAATTTTGAATGGTTAATTGGAAACCAGCTTCAACTTCAAATGCCCAGTTGTAGTTGAAGACAGCTACCCTTGTAACTGTTGCTAGCAGACTGTCAGACCTCCTCTAGAGACCTGCCCTTACTGATTTAGGAAAACTTGAGAGCTGAATTAACCAGTTGTATCCAGTGTAAGGGAGAACAGCAGGGCTTTTAGCTTTGGTGTCAGCAGAGCAAGTAGGAAGTGATCCTTTAACAGTTCCCTCTTGATAATGTTAGAAATTCCTTTGATCTCATGTGTCTGGTTCTTCTTGTAATTAGGAAGGCTCACTTCTTCTTGTTATCCCCCAAATAACCTTGAAATCCATTTTGCTATCAGGTAAAAGTCTAGGTGGGTATACAACCAATGTGTTGTCTTTCTGTATGTTTCATACACCTCTCTCTGGGTAAGACCAGAGCTCTAGCTCTCAATAAGGGAAATCCTGGCCCCTCTAGTTACCAGCTTCTATCCTTAAGTAGACTAACCAGGCTTCACTTCCTTTAGTCTTAAAATTGAGCTAATAGTAGAAGCTGTCTTGCAAGGTTGTGTTGAACATTAAATGAGATAGCACTTGTGAAGTCTTTAATATACTGTCTTAGAAATACTAAGTAATTTGATGAAAGCTAATAAATTATGGAGTTTGGATTTGAACTGGATTCTATATCTTTCCTCCACAATAAATATAACGGTGGGCCCATAAATGTTCCTGGTTATCATCACTATTATTATTGTCTTCAAGAAAATCAGTTAGTTCCTGTGGAATTACCAAAGTTATGTGAAGCCTTTTACTTTCCTCTTTATTGCCTTAGTGCAATACGGTTAAAGGGAAAGGACCTTCATACAAGTGACAAATACTATTCAGTAGCCCATAATATGTGCCAAGTGAACAGTAAGTTTTAGGTACACTAAGATTTGGGTTGAGGGAGAAATTTCTTAAAACTGATGTGAACAGGCAAACTTCATGAAGAAGAGACTTGACTAAACTTTGAGGGATTAATCAAGTGTGGATAAGCATAATAAGAAATAGTGTATTCCAAGGAGAAATTAAATGAACAAAGACAGTGAAACTGGTATGGATGGGGGATAATTAACATATTTGGCTGCTGGAATGATTTGTATAGAGAAATAATAGGAAATGTATTGAAAGAGAGAGATAATGATGAATGGGAGAGCACTTTGAATGCCAAGCTAGAGTTTACAGATAATGGTAAATTGATAAAAGGCTTAGGACCTTTGAAGAAATATTTTATATTCTGATCAAATTTGCTTTAAAATGCTGTCTGAAATTGTGCCATGTTTTCAGCTAACCTTGGCTCAAATTTCATTAGTTAGATAAGAATCTCCCATTTTTCTCAGTTTAGTAAAATCTATCTTTCCATTTTTTTTTACAATGAAAGAAGAAATCAGAATGGATATTTGAAGCTCCTTAGGAAATATTAAAATAAACAACAAAAACATAAAACTTATAAACAAAAAAATTCCTGACAGAAAATTTTTCAGTAGAATAAGACAAAACTTTATTTATAGAATAATTAGAAAATAATTTATGTCTAATATTATCTTTACTATTATGAACATAATAAGACTACATCAAATCTAAAGCCTGGAAACATGCTATTGTTTTCATGGCTACAGAGGATGCTATATTATTGATGTAGAAATTGACATTCTGTAGGCTGTGGGATGGAACTGTGGGCTATATAGCATTCCAATCCTAGTCTTCTATAGACTCTGCCTTTGTTAACCTGGTAAGTGATTCATAAAACTAATTATAGATATTACTTGATCAAAAAACCCCAAATACTACCTCTAAACTTACACACTCACACCCTCTCTACCATGTTCTATCATTCTTTTCTAGCATTCTCTATTTTAACAAATAGGACAGTCATCTATGATTTTTAAAGTCTGGTCAGTGTTTGTAGGAACATAATCCAGCTCAGTAGTTAATGCTTACCAACATTTCTTTTTTTATAAATCTCTGTTTTTAGAGGTTTACCAGTTAGCTTTAAAAATTCTGTTATGGTTTAGAACTTGGTGTACATGAACTCTGTCAAGACAAGGTGGTTTGACCTCTTTTTGTTTCTCTTTAAAACAAGCTATTTTGACTACTTCTTAGTTTCAGAATAGCTGGGCTAAAATGAGATTGTAATTTTTATACTTACTCTCTCACAGCTACAAAAATGGCTTCATTAAATGAGTAAAACCGTTTTAGGTCATCACACTCTTATGTGAAGGGAAATATATTTAGTAGCATAACAAGAATTTGACATTTTAAATGTAGTCAAATTCTAAAAAGTATTAAGTTGCTGACTGACTGCCAATTATACATACATTAGGAGTGTTTAAACAAAAGTTAGCATTTCTTTCCAGATCTAGAGAATATTTTTTTGACAGTCTCAGACTCAACTCTTTTTCAAGATTTGCTTACAGCCACCCATGCTTGGATAAACTTTTTAATTCATTTCTATTTTTTTTACTCACAGAGTCTTAAATTTATTGAAAAGTATTAGAAGGATATTGTTTGAATCTCAGATACAGGGTAAATCTTTTTTGTTATTAAAGGAGACATGACAGTATTAAAAAAATTATGACAAAAAGTAGCTTATCAATAAATTGCAGATATTTGCTCATTTAAATTTTAGTAATAAGAAATGCAACTTACATTTTATAAAGCTTAATAGCATTTAAATCACTTTCTAAGAAGATTAGGTAACTTTATACTCACAGTGATAAGAAAGGGAGGAGAAATGTTATCTCCATTTTACAGCAAGTAAAAATAAAAGCTTCGGAATTTGTAGTTCTTTTGATTCAATCGCTCTCACCTCTCCCAGTAATCTTAATTGTGAAATCAGGGTGCATTTCTGGGGATATATATTCATTGCTGTCTGGCATCAATACTTAGCTCTCCCTATTTCATTCACAGCTCCAAAATGAACTGGAGAGTGAGGTTGCGACCTGGCTTCTCTGAGTAACTCTAGCACTGGCATCTTGCCATCCAGCCAAGAACAGCATGGCCTGAGCAGGAGGTGGGAGCTGCCCTAGCTTTTGGGGCAGTTTCTTCTGTCCTCTATTACGCTTAAACTTGCTTTTTTGGATTAATATAAAATTTCAAATCCCCTTCGTTTTCACTCTTTCTTACTGCATTTCCATCCATTTTTAAATTACCTGGTAATACTGTGAACACAGACATATTCATCAGTTTGTGGGTTTTGTTTTTGAGTGTGTGGTTAGTAATACTGCCGCAGTGGTTGTTATAGCAACCAGTTCTCTTCAGCAGAGGAAGGAATATGGGCATTTGACAATGCCTAAGATTTAATAGAAGGAGATGAAGTTCCTAAATTTCATATTTCACTAGGAGATGATTCCAGGGCAACAGCTATCTTTTAAAGTCTCTCTTTTTAGGTAAAGGATAAAGTAGATGCAGGTGCCAACTTCCCTTTTTCCTGAATTAACTTGGATAAATTGTCTCCATCGGGTAGTTTGTTTTGTTTATGTAGTTATTCATCTAATGTGTGTCCAGAGATGTTAGGCAAAAGTGCCCGAGTTACCAGGAAAAATGAGCACATTACATAAAGCTGCAAAGTTAGTTTTATATGACATGGCCACTCACAGCAGGCAATTTGCAAAGAACAACAATATTCTCAGTGGGCTCTTCCCTCTTGCTTCTTGGTTTGATTTAGCTCATTTATTTTAATTATTCTTTATTTCATCTGTTGGTTTGAAGCATAGTACTTCCTTACTCTCCATTCTCAGTTGTTTCCCAGAAGTAGTGTCACTAACAGATTTATTTTTGTGCAATAATAAGAATATCAATATACATACTCCTGCTTAAATCAATGTTCATATACATATATAAGATTTTAAAATATTTTATCATAGAGTATTGAGTTACTTTTATTCATTTAATGTACTATGGAATACTTTCCAAATTAATACATGACAATATACCTTATTAAAATTAAAGAGTGTGTAGTCTGTTTGCCTACTAATGAGAAGTTCGGTGTCTGCCAACTTATTTCCCTGAGTAACCAGTGTTGTAATGAGTGTTCTCATCTGCAGAGTAAGCATTGATGGAAGAGAAATGGCTGCATCATGAAACAGGAACATGTCATGTTTTATAAATATTGCTAAACTGCCATCCAAAGGATGTCACCACTTACAATTCTATGAATGACATATCAATATAAATGTGCCAATTTCTTTATATCCTCATCAGTGACAGATATTATTTCTCTTTCAAAAGTGTGTTGCCAATCTGATAGGCAAAAAATGGTATTACATGGGTGGCTTTATTTTGGAGGAAATAGGGGAGTGAAGACCTCTTTATAATTATAAGTATGGATGCCACCCTTGAACAGGTTTATCATACATATGGAATACGTATATATATATATATATATATAAATTACAAGAGATTTTCTTGTAATTTTTATACAATATCCTTCATTACACAAAACTACATTTCTGTGCAGTCAGATCTGTCTGATCTTTACTCGGGAGCTTCTCTGTTTTTATATGTTTTAATACCAGTATTTTATTTTGTTGTATCATTTTAAACTTTACATCTTTAATGGAGCTTGAGTAAATTTTCATATATAGTATGACATACACATATAATTTTTTCCCCAAATTGAAAGCTAAATTTATCAACACATTGAATAATTCATCCTTTTCAAATGGCTAGAAAAACACTTTACTACTTACTAATTTCTACATATAAAAGCATCTACTGTTAAACTTTATTTTCATTGATTGATTCAATTCCTGTAACAGTACCATTATACACACACATACACACACACATAATTTATAGAGTAATATGATATATCTTTACAATATTGTGTCTTCCCATGCAGAAATATATTATTTTTCTCTAGTTTTACAGAAAGTCTCTTAAATTCTTAAATAAAACAGTATATATTCTATTAGGTAAGTCTAGCATATTTTGGGTTACATTAACTTTCAGTAGGTTATAGATTTTGTTGCTACTATGATAGGGATAGTCTTAAAAGTATGTCCCAACTTGTCTTATCTGTGTGTAGAAAATTTTAGATTTTTATTGGTTATTTATCCAAATAACTTTCTAAATTACCATGTTAGCTGTATTTGTACTTTACAGGGTATTCTTTAATGAGAACGCTTCTCATGTTTTACCATTTAAATACAGATACTGTAAGTTTCTAGATGATACATTTTATCAAGTTAAGTAAGTTGTTTTTGTTGTTAAAATACTTAGAAAAATTTGTTTGGTGTTAAGTATTGAATTATGTAAACTTTACAAAATGTATCAAATGCTTCTGGACAAACAATGCAAGATGTGAAAAATATACATACTGAAAATTATAAAATATTTCAGAGAAAATAAAGAACCAAACAAATAGAGATATACACCATGTTTGTAAACTGGAAGACCTAATAGTGTTACAATGTTAATTTTTCACAAAATCTAAAGATTTAAAGCAATGTCAGTGAAAACCCTAACAGGTCTTTTTTTTTTAGAAATGACATGGTAATTTTAAAAAGTATTTGAAAAGAACTAAAATAGCAAACAAAATTTTTAAAAAGAACCATTGGAGATTTTGCCTTACCTGAAATCAAGACTGACTTTAAATATAGTAAGAAAGACAGTATGATATGGCGAAAAAATAGATCTATTACTGGGACTTAATATAGAAACCAGAAATAGACACAAAGCATATATGATCAAATGATTTTTTTCCAAAAGCAATTTTTTTCAAAAGCAATTTCTTTCAATTAAAAAAAAATCTCTGTAATAGTGGTACTGATATATTTATGGAAAAAAAGAAATCACTTTGATTCTTATCTCAGACAATTTAGAAAAATCAGTTTGAGAAGGATCATAGGCCTAAACATAAAGTCTAAAATACAGAAAAAATAGATTATTTTCATGATCTTGGCAAAGATTTTCTCCTTCCTTACTTCCTTTCCTTTTTTCTTCTGTTCTTTCATTTTTCTTTTTTTTTAAGCAAGACATCACAAAATATGAAGCATAATATTTACAAATTAGACTACATCAAAATTATAAAAATAACTGCTACGGAAGTCCCATGAACAATATGAAAGTAGGGCTTCCCTGGTGGCGCAGTGGTTGAGAGTCCGCCTGCTGATGCAGGGGACACGGGTTCGTGCCCCAGTCCGAGAAGATCCCACATGCCACAGAGCGGCTGGGCCCATGAGCCATGGCCGCTGAGCCTGCGTGCCCGGAGCTTGTGCTCTGCAACGGGAGAGGCCACAACAGTGACAGGCCCGCGTACCACAAAAACAAAAAACAAACAAACAAAAACAACATGAGAGTAAAGCTACAGATTCGGATTTCTATATAGACTATATATTTGAAAAAAAAATTCCAGCAACTCAATAATAAAAAGTCACCCAAGAAAAAAATGGGCAAAAGACACACCTAGACACTTCCTCAAAATTAACATACAAAGTGAAACATGAATGGCCAATAAGTACATGAAAAACTATTAAATATCAGATAATATAAATGAAAACTTCCAGGAGATACTACAACACACCCATAGGAATTCATAAAATAAAAAAATGATTGACAAAATCCAAATATTATAGAGGGAGTGGAACAACCAAAACTCTCATCCATGGGTGATGAGAGTGTCAAATTGTACAACCACATTGGGAAACTGTTCATCAGTTTCTTAGAAAGTTAAAATATAACTTACCAATACCACTCGTAGGTATTTATCATAGCTACATATCTACAAAAAGCCTTACACTAAAATGTCCATAGTAGTATCATTACCATAGCAATATAATAGACAAATACAAGAAAAGATCCAGATTTCTATCAGTGGATGGACAAAAGTGGAGGCTAAGCAGCAATCTAATAAACAAGTATAATACAATAAAAAGGAAATAAATATTGCTACATTCGAGAACATAGATAATTTTAGAAGTATTAAGCTAATTGAAAGAAAATGTATGAGTCCATTCATATGAAATTTTTGAATATGCAAAACAAACTTATGATAGAAATCAGATCAGTCATTGCTTCTGTTGGGAAGGGTTTGAGGTTAACTAGGAAATAGACATTAGGGCATGAGGAAATTTCCTGGGGAGATGGAAATGTTTTATATTTTGATCTGAGTATATCATTATATGTAAATACTTCAATTAAACATACATTCTTCTCATTAAGAGGCACTATCAAGAAAGTAAATGGACATGCTAAACCATGGGAGAAATTATTCTCATTACCTTATATCTGACAAAGTAACTTTTATCCGGAATATATAGTAAGCTCATTCAAATCAATTTCAAAAATAAAAACAACTGAATTTAAAAATGGGGAAGAGATGGGGCTTCCCTGGTGGCGTAGTGGTTGGGAGTCCGCCTGCCGATGCAGGGGACACGTGTTCATGCCCCAGTCCGGGAGGATCCCACATGCCACGGAGCGGCTGGGCCCGTGAGCCATGGCTGCTGGGCCTGCGCGTCCGGAGCCTGTGCTCCGCAATGGGAGAGGCCACAACAGTGAGAGGCCCGCGTACCACAAAAAACAAAACAAAACAAAAAAAAACACACTTGGGCAAGAGAGGGACGAGGGGAAGATGGTGGAAGAGTAAGACGCGGAGATAACCTTCCTCCCCACAGATACACCAGAAATACATCTACACGTGGAACAACTCCTACAGAACACCTACTGAATGCTGGCAGAAGACCTCAGACCTCCCAAAAGGCAAGAAACGTCCCCACGTACCTGGGTAGGGCAAAAGAAAAAAGAATAAACAGAGACAAAAGGATAGGGACGGGACCTGCACCAGTGGCATGGAGCTGTGAAGGAGGAAAGGTGTCCACACTCTAGGAAGCCCCTTTGCGGGCGGAGACTGCGGGTTGCGGAGGGGGAAAGCTTCGGAGCCGCGGAGGAGAGCGCAGCAACAGGGCTGCGGAGGGCAAAGTGGAGAGATTCCCGCACAGAGGACCAGGGCCGAACGGCACTCACCAGCCCGAGAGGCGGTCTGCTCACCCGCCGGGGCGGGCGGGGCTGGGAGCTGAGGCTCGGGCTTCGGTAGGAGCGCAGGGAGAGGACTGGGGTTCGCGGATGTGAACACAGCCTGAAGGGGGTTAGTCACCACGGCTAGCCGGGAGGGAATCCGGGGAAAAGTCTGGACCTGCCGAAGAGGCAAGAGACTTTTTCTTACCTCTTTGTTTCCTGGTGCGTGAGGAGAGGGGATTAAGCGCACTGCTTAAAGGAGCTCCAGAGACGGGTGCGAGCCGCGGCTAAAAGCGCGGACCCCAGAGGCGGGCATGAGACGCTAAGGCAGCTGCTGCTGCCACCAAGAAGCCTGTGTGCAAGCACAGGTCACTATCCACACCCCTTCTGTATAGCTTTGCTTCCACCATTTGTCCTAGGGTTCTATCAGTCCTTTTTTTTTTTCTTCTTTAAAAAATATTTTTTCTTAATAATAATATTTTATTTTAATAACTTTATTTTATTTGATCTTTATTTTATTTTATCTTCTTTCTTTCTTTCTTTCTTTCTTTCCTTTCCTCCCTCCTTCTTTCCTTCCTTCCTTACTCCCTCCCTCCCTCCCTTCTTTCTTTCTTTCTTTCTACTTTTTCTCCCTTTTATCCTGAGCTATGTGGATGAAAGGCTCTTGGTGCT
>NW_020185336.1:10991136-11005762 GCF_003031525.2 Neophocaena asiaeorientalis asiaeorientalis | reverse complement strand
AAAAAAAAAAAATGGACAAGAAACTTGAATGGATATGTCAAAAAAAGATGTATGAATAGCCAATTATCACAAGAAAAATTTCTGCATATCATTAGTGATCAGGGATTGCAATTAAAATCACAATGAAATATCACTATATACACATTAGAATGACTAACTCTAAAAATACTGAAAACGTCAAAAGTTGGTGAGCATGCAGTGCAGTTGAACCCTTACATTGTTGAAGGTATTGAGAAATGGTACAATCACTTTGGAAAACTCTTTGGCACTTCCCGATAAAGTTAAATATGTATCTACCTTACTATCCAGCAATTCTACTCCTGGATATTTACCTGAGAGAGATGAAAATCTATGCCCACAAAAAGGCTTGCACAGGAATATTTATAGTGGCTTTAGTCATAACAACCCAAAACTCAAAGCAGCGCATATGTCAGTCAACAGGGGAATGTGATAACAAAGAGTGCACTGTTGATACAGAGAAACAACATAGATAAACCTCAAAAGCATATGTTGAGTAAAAGGCGAACACAGAAGAGACCCTATTGCATGATTCCTTTTATACAACGATAAAGAATAAGAAAAAAGAACCAGGGACTTCCCCGGTGGCACAGTGGGTAAGAATCCGCCTGCCAATGCAGGGGACATGGGTTCGATCCCTGGGCCAGGAAGATCCCACATGCCATGGAGCAATGAAGCCCCTGCGCCACAACTACTGAGCCTGCGCTCAGAGCCCACGAGCCACAACGTCTGAGCCCACATGGCTACAGCCCGTGCTCTGCAACAAGAGAAGCCACTGCAATGAGAAGTCTGCACACCACAATGAAGAGTAGCCCCCGCTCACCACAACTAGAGAAAGCCACATGCAGCAACAAAGACCCAACACAGCCAAAAATAAATAAATAAATTTATGAAAAAAAAAATCAGAACAGTGGTTGACTATTGAGTGGTAGTATTTAAAAGGAGCATGAAGAAACCTGGTGGGGTGATAGAAATGTTCTATATCTTGATGGGTTGGTAATTATATGAGTGGTTACATCAATCAAGAGTTATTAAATGTTTGGGGGCTTCCCTGGTGGTGCAGTGGTTGAGAGTCCACCTGCCGATGCAGGGGACACGGGTTCGTGCCCCGGTCTGGGAAGATCCCACATGCCACGGAGCAGCTGGGCCCGTGAGCGCGTGTCATGGCCACTGAGCCTGCGCGTCTGGAGCCTGTGCTCCACAACGGGAGAGGCCACAACAGTGAGAGGCCCGCGTACCGCAAAAAAAAAAAAAAAAAAAAGGAGTTATTAAATGTTTATTTAAGGTCTGTGCTCTTCACTATATGTAAATATTACCTCAGTTAAAAAATATATGTAAATATTTATTGTTCTGCTACATGCGATGTTAATATTTTGAACAAAATTTATTGCTAAAAATTAAGTGGTGTACAAAGCTTATAAAATATTATTCTGACCAAGCGTGCCAAGGGAAGGATGAATGATAAGCAGGACACATTATTCTTTTGTGACTATTAAAAGTAGTAAAGTGAGAAATCTGCAGCTTAAAATAAAAAACAAACAAATGTAATCAGTGTTTTCATAGCAACAAATGCTGGAACCATTGTG
Source organism: Neophocaena asiaeorientalis asiaeorientalis (assembly GCF_003031525.2). Taxonomy (NCBI): domain Eukaryota; kingdom Metazoa; phylum Chordata; class Mammalia; order Artiodactyla; family Phocoenidae; genus Neophocaena; species Neophocaena asiaeorientalis. The sequence goes on along the minus strand of NW_020185336.1, from coordinate 11,004,158 downwards.
TTCTCCCGTGAACTGTCACAGAGTGGTTTTGTGTTTCTGGGGTAATACCAGTGGCAGTAAGTGGTAACTACTCTTGTTTAGTTAGAAACACCCTTCTGTAGTTAACCATTTTCTCCCTCTTTCAACTTTGTCTGAATATAATGTATTCTTTCCAAGTCAGTGCATTTTAAAGTTTTCAGAAACCATTTTTTAACCCTAATAGTTCTGTCCAAGAACATTGTTACATTTGCTATGGATTTTTGGATTTTGTTGGGGATTGAGAGGAGCGAGAATTTGGAATCGATAAATATTTTAATCTTGGCTAAACAAGTTAACTCTGGGAGTCTTAGGAAATTAAATGAATATGCTGGAGCTATAGTAAGACTGAGTTGCTTTAATGTACAGTTACAAAATATATACATAAAGTACCTTGGTCTTGGTAAAGGCACAATAAATGTTGGTTACCTTTTATTCCATTTCTATGCATATATATGAGGTACCAAATCATTCTGTTTTATTCATTCATTTATTAAATAATTTACTTAAATACCAATTATCACACCTATTCAGTACTGCAGACAAAATTAGTAGTAATATCAGAGAGGAATATAGAAAAATGAGAGAACACAGGAAGAAATAAAGGTCAAATTCTAAGAACAGGTAACATGCCTTTATAAAGGTTTTCGTAAACTAACACAAAATAACATACTAACACATTCACAATTATTTGTGAACTCCGTAAAACATTTAAAAATAAATAAAAGGATGCTTTTGAAATAAATTCTGGGACTCCAGTGTAAACAAAGTTGACAGACCCTGTGTACTTACTGCCAGTCATTTCCCAAATCTCATTGAAACGGCAGAAAAGAATATGATTATGAGAATAAATTCATAATAGTACCAGCAAGAAAAGATGCCACACACAAGCCAGAATAGATAGGAATTCAGAAAGTTACAAAGCAAATGCTATCAGTTTGAGAAAGAAACCCAAGAGAACTAAGGATTCTGCAACCTCAAAGTGGAAATCTCTCCAAAAGCTGAATTTCCTTGGTACAACCACCATAATCCCACCGTCAGAGGCGGCGATGCAAGCTGACCAAAAGAAAAGGCCATGTGGAAGGACTTATCTGTTTGTTACATGATTTTCAGATTAAATCTGTGCATATAATTCTCCAAAAAAGAAGGATGTGATTACCAAGAAGTCTTCCAGACTTGGCAAGAGAGGCAGAACAGTGTCACAGCTACTGAGGCCACCAGAAGGTAAGCAATCCTTCCTAGAATAAAAGGCAAGTTACCTTCAACACTAGAGGGAAGCCTCCCCAGGGCCAGACCTTCCTCTCCCTTGTGCAGCCCCTGGCTTTGGGCTTCTTGTGAGTCTCCGTCTACCCCACATACAACCAACTCTTCTCATGGTGAGCTCTTCTCTAATTTGATGTCCCAGATAGCATCATCTCTTCAGGGAAGACTTCCATGATCAACCTACCTCGAGACCCCCCCCTCGCGCCGACACACACACTTTGTTAGTCTCTATCTCAGCCCTCATTTTTTTTAAAATCAGAGCCTTTATTACGACTATGACTTGGAATTATTTTGTTTGACTGCTTACTTCCATTTGTCTCCTTCAGTTCAAATGTAAGCTTCATCCGTGTGACACTGTTTCTGGTTCATGGTGCTATTACCTACCTTTTCCAGAGCCTGTCAAAAACAAATAGTTGCTCAACAAATGTTTGTTGAATGAATGAGTAAATTAGAAATGTATCCATGGAGCAATTAAAAATAAGCCATAGTTTTATCTACAAGGAAAAATTATTTCCTTAGAAATAATATAGGAGCGGCTTCCCTGGTGGCGCAGTGGTTGAGAGTCCGCCTGCTGATGCAGGGGACACGGGTTCACGCCCCAGTCCGGGAAGATCCCACATGCCGTGGAGCGGCTGGGCCCGTGAGCCATGGCTGCTGAGCCTGCACGTCCGGAGCCTGTGCTCCGCAACGGGAGAGGCCACAACAGTGAGAGACCTGTATACTGGTAAAAAAATAATAAAATGCAAAGAAATAATATAGGATATGTTCTTTGAAAGCAGTGCAATACTCTAGAAATTAGTCACAAAATGATAGCAAGAAATGAAGCACAGAAAAGCTATCTCTATGTAACTAAACCCCTTATAAGTAACTCAGAGTAAAAAAAAAAATACCACTGAAATTACAGATATTAGAAATGGATGGAGAACAAAAACTACACAGATAAATGGTTGTTTATATGCTTTGGAAACTATCTTGTAACTGAATAAAGCATGGGATCAAAAGAAAAAAACAACTATTTCCAAGACCTTGTTCTGAAAGAAGACCTTAATAGGATTGACCATCTGACCATCCATAGTTTGTATATAGGTTCTATTTGCTGCCTGTAGCATCTTCAAACCTAATAGTGGTGAGATATTTAAAAATCAGTTGAATGCTAATTATTGGACACACATTTTCTCATACAATCCTTTGCTGTTTTTAATAAGTAAATTATTCCAGTGCAGAATAAAAGCTGTTGAAAGGGTCTGAGGGTCTATCAATAGCATCCCAACCCTACAGATACTCATGTTAGAACCCTGCTTCTGATGACCACACCAACACAACCCACACTTCCTATATGATATGCTGGTCCTTCCGAAATAACTCAGTTTTATTTTAATAATTGCTCAATGTCTCTCTAGGAATGTTGAATAAATAACGTGCCTAATATTTATCAGAGTTCAGTCTCACACTTAACTTGTGCTATGGGCTGGAAGCTTAAAATTACATTTCTTAGACTCCTTTGCCAGCTGTTCACTGGTTAGGTTCTGCCAAAGTGAGGCACTTGTGCTAGACTGGAATTTAAAAAGAGAAGAAGTCATTATTATTTCTGCTGTGGCTTCTGCATAGCAGGCTACTGGTGATGCTTTGGCAGTAGGGAAGGCTAGCACTTCAGACAGAGAAAGGACTCCAAGCTCTTGCACTATCGGTGCGTGGTCTCCTAGCCGCCTGCCTGTCTAACTTAGTGACATTTGCACTGCACTCCCTGCGGGCATGGCAGCCCACTTTAGAGATGGGCTTTGAGTAAAACTCATTTGTCTTTCACTCCCTGACCCTTCTAACACTTTTAGAACCAGTTCCTCTATTAAGTACTATTTCAAATAACTAGGGTGGTTTTGGTTTCTCAGCCTGGATGGATACAATATGAGATATAGAGGAATTTGAAGACTTAAAAGGGTTACAGAATATAGATATTATTGGGCTGTGCCCCACAGTCTCGCAATCCTTGTCATTGCCCAGCCACTAGATCAAAGAAAGAACCCAGAGTCAGCGACACAGACATCAATGATTTATTGGATGGGGAAACTTACAAGTCAGAGGCAAAGGTCCTGGAGCAGCAGCCCACCAGGTACAGCCTGCAGCAGGCAGGACTCAGAAGCAATATTGGCTACACAAGGGAAGAGGAGGCTATCACTTATAGGGGGCATAGCATCAGAAGGGCTCCTTCATTGCCAGGGTGACTGCTGGACAACCTGTTCCCACAGCTCTTTGGGTTAGCAAACTTTGCGAGGGCTGCTGTTTCCTGTTGATGACCAAACATACTGGAGGGCTAGAAAAATCATTAGCTGGGCAGGGTGGGGGGGGGGTCTGGCTGATCATGCAGGTGGTACTGATTAAACTTTCAACTTAGGAGGGGAAGGTGATCACACCCTTAAGGTAAGGATGAGGCAAGACCAGGTTGGGCAGGCGTTGTACAGAGAACAAGAGAGCAGCCATCTTATTGGGCCTGATCATACAGATATGAAATCTGAATAAACTATGAAATATTGTGTTGTAGTTAAGAGCTTGGGCATAAGTGCTAAATAAATAGTAGTGGCTATTATTTATTCTGTTTACTGAACAATAATAACATTTAAAAATTACTCTCAACTAGTATTAACTACAGGGATTTGTTAGCGTTAGGAGGAATAAAACTTGGAATGTCTAACTATATATGGGCTCTTCTGTTTCTTTCATTATCTAACTAATTGGATTAGGACAGCTCTGGTAATCTACAGCATAGTTTTTGCATATAGCCCTTACTGCTCTATTAGGAAACTAGGTTTCCCTTTGGCATGTAAAATTTTTGCAGGTTAGGATTTTAAGAACACCATCCTAAAATTAGCTCTTGAAACAAAAATATTCTTGGAAATATATTTACCAAGAATACATAACTCAGGATAAATATTTCAGTGATGTTATTTCTGTAACCATATCAACTCGTATCAAAGCATACTGCTTGGAGAGCTTCAGACATCACCTTATTCACTGCCAGAGGGTCCATTAATTCTGAAGAGGTTTAACTTTCACCAAAAATTAACGTTTCCTAGCTTTGTCTTTACCATTTGTGGATTACACCAGAAACCAAAAGATGCCATGATTACTGGGCAGGAGGTTGGGAGTGAGTGTGGAGTGAGGTGGGGAAGATTTTTTAACAAGAGGTTAAATAGAAGAATTACAACATGGAGTTTTATGTGAAGTGAATGCCATAAAAGTGATAAAATACATAGGTTTTTGCAAGTAAAAAGCTTACTTATTATTTGAAATTGTGTATTATTTTTTAAAGTATGTACTTCATATATACAGATCTATTTCAGATCCCTAGTGTTTGTAAGATAAGTACAGAAATATAATACTATACACATTACCCAAAGAACCATACACTTCAACCTAAAGTGTAAGAATTGTCCCACTGAGCAAATGATTCCTGGCAGATGAAATAATGTTATATGAGCTATTTTCAAAGTGGTTAGATGTATCACAAAGCTTTTCAAGAAATATATACTTTAAAATCTAAAGTTAAAAAAGTGTGTGCTGTTCCTCTAAATAGAATGTCTAATACAGAAAATAGAAACAAGTTAATTTCAGTTCTAAAAATTTCATATAACAAGTCTGCTGGAAATTTTTGTAGAGTTTAGTGATAAAAGCTTGGCACAGGGATTGGGAATTTATATTCTAAAGATGTCTTGCATTCTTTCTTATGGACCAAACCAGTTGCGGTGAGGGGAAAAAAAGAATCAGTCTTCTATTTTCTGGATGGGGATTTGAAAGCTAAAACAAACTCTCTTATTAATGTTTAATTCTTAATTTTTAAGTTGATAAAAATACACACAAGTAACGCTATAAAAATAAAACTTGATTGAACTATGAGAAATCTAAATTTATAGTCCCCAAACAGCTCATAACTGGGGGTAATATCTTAATCCATTCAGAGTCTTTATTCTGGATTATAGGAGACACAGGCAGTAAGAAACCTCTGTTAATAGGGTACCCTTACTCTAGTCATGAGCAAGTAAAATTTGCAGAAGTCTTTAAGGCCTTCTGGCTTAAAACATCTCTGGCCTCGTTCAACAGCAGAAGGAGACACTGGAAAATGGTGTTTTTCTCATGGGGAGAACTACCTCTCCCTTGGCTTTTCAACCATTGATGAAACCTAAATAATACACAGAACTCTAGCTAAAATACACATGGGGAGTAGAAGCATATAAAAGGTATGGAAATTAAGATACTGAATGATCCACATGTGCTATGTGTCCTGTAGGACAAGAAGAATATAAATATAAATCACACGGAGTTAAAATATACACTCTAAATTCTCTGTCATTTTCCATAGTTGATTTGTTTGTTTGTCTGCTTTTTCAGCTAATAGGAGATTTGTTATGGAGTGCTTTTGGGGAAAACACCTGTGGGAGGTAAGGGAAGGGAGTAAGATTGGGCAAAAGGAAGTAGTCTAAGGAAAGTATCAACTGACTTTACTGGGAATCTCAAAATGGGATAAACTTCAGAGCTGTCCCAAAAGTTGGGTCAAAAAGGCCAGGTCTTTACCCATGTCAATTAAGCACTGCTTGTACTCTGCCTTAAGAAGGAGGAATGGCCTTGGGTGTGGCAGATCTCAGCTAAGGCAATCCTCAAAGGGGACTGCTACGTGAGGGATGTCTGCTGGCAACATTTTCAACAGTTGAGGTAATAAGACCTTTAATTCTGAAGAGAGTCTGGTGATATAGCCAGCCTCCCCTACAGGCCACTCCTGTGTGGCTCAGATCCATTTCTTCAAATAAAGTCTGAGACTCCTCTTATGGAATTCTAATGGACCTGTCTTCCTGATGTCTTGAACTTCATTTCTGAGGGTTCTGGACCTCTGGTCACCATGGCTTTCTCAGTCTATTTACTGTGCAAATTGACAAAGGGAGCAAAGAGTGGCCCCCAAGTTGGTCACTTAAGCACTACCCATATTCTCAAATGCTCCTGCTGTGTAGTAGTAGCCCAAGTCTTCTTGCCTGCTAGTCCCTTGACACAAGGAGCTTAAGCACTCAGGTGGCAATTATAGTTATAGTTTAATGGGACTCTTGCCAAGTCCCTGACAGAAGTATTCCCTAGCAGAAGCATTTATTATTTTATGAGAAATTAAAAATATTTTTTGCAAGAATTTTCCAACCCAGAATCTTTTAAGAGTGAAAGGGAATAATAGTAGGCAAAATGTGCTATATGTTTACTGCAATCACATAAGACTCAGTGAAAACAATTATGCAACTGTTGCTAGGGAAGAAAATCTTACTTAACATAATAACACACAGAGTTTTATTTAAATGGAGTGGTTGACTTTTTCTGTACCGTTTTATTGTTATGGATGATTATGAAGGGCACATTAACCCGGGGGTAAAGATATCTTTCTTTTATGTGTATATGTATGTATATATTTTAGAACAACTATGCAAATGAACCTCTTGGTAGGTAGATGAGCATTCAGGATTTCTCAACTTTCACCATAATTAAAAAAAAAATCTTTAGAGAAAGATTAATGTCATTATCTCTAACTTGTAGAAGAGCAAAATAACAGAAATTATGAATCCATTATAAATAATCTAAGAAATTCCTGCTCTGTGCATGTGCTCTGAATGACTACTAAAAATAAGATATTTTTCATTGGTCAGAATATTTTTTTATATTGCTCATCCAAGATCAATAGGGCTAATGCTTTGGAATAGCCTGGAATGTTGAATGGGTCCAATTTTGTCTTTTGGACAATGAGGGAAAAAGGAAGAAAACTAAAAGACTACAATATTAATAATTAGGTACGACTTGTTGACATTTATGTATTTATGAATGCTACGTAACTATCCATGTTTATATGTAAAGAGAAATTGACTTTTTCTGAAAAGGTGGATGTACCTTGTCTTATTCACTGTAGACTGGGTATCTAGGAGAAACCAATGAGTAATATTTTCTGTGTATTCTCAAGGGTCAATTGCACTGAAATAAAATCTCTTACACTTTAACGAGTAAAGGTTTAGAATATTTGACTACTGAGTTATCTTTATAATTTTCATATTTTCACTACATCTTTCCAGTGGATTTATTTTCATTCTTCCATTCTATTCAATTACCACATCAAGTTAACTATCCAGTTCTTTCAGTTTTTTTGTACAAATAAGAAAGCTTCCCCACAAAGTTTACTTAGAGTCATGGCTGCAGAATATTAGCAGTTTGCCAGCATTTAGGTGCTAAATGTGACTGTTGCACTCTCCCAGCATTTCTTACAAATGCTTTGTATGTAACTATAGAAAAATAATGTATTTGTGCAATTAGATATTCTATATTTTGCACCCTTAACTTTTGGGAATGAACATTCCTATAAAGCCAAAAAAACACAACTTGGAATTTTCTTAGCACATGGAACTTTAAAAGTCTTGTTATTTACCCTTACAGATGGGTGAATTAAGTGATTGTAACTAAAAAGAAGTAACACAACACCACTTACCACTTGTTTTAGATTTCAAATTTTATCACAGAAAATAGATATAATCTCTATTATTTTTAGGGGTTCTCTATTGTTCTAATTCTTTCCTGTTTTTTCTTATCCTTATTTTGATATAATTTTCTAAAACTTTTTCAATAAATTGGATCTCTAACTCTAGTATAGTTACAAGAGAATTTTCATTGAGGAGTCTCACTAGAAAATTCTCAGCATTTAAACAATTTTTCCTATTAAGAGTTCAGTCATTGAGTCTTAACAACAAGTTGCTTATAACAGGTAGCTTATGAAAAGCATTATATAAAAAAAGTCTATCATCCCTGTTAGGTGAGAATGCATGAGGTAGTTTCACATGAAAAAGCTAAGGCAGAGTCAGAGGTATAAGCAAGGCAGCATTTCTTCACAAGCATAGCTTACAAGTACTCATAGATGGAAAGATGCATCTGTTGGAGCAGTAGGTCTGGGATGCTCTTGAAAATTATGATTCATTGCTGTAACATGATGATTTGTGAATAAGAGAATCTATCCTGGGATGTTTGGATTCCACTAAATGTTTTAAAATTAACAGTAACAGTCTATTTCCATCATTGGTGATCTAATCACAGGAAATGACATCAATCGAGTATTTACTATGGAATAATTCTTCCATGACTTGTATAATATATTTTCTTTCTCAAAGCAGCACAAAATTTAGCTTTTCTATGCACTATGCATTATTTAGGCCTCAACTCAACCATCAATAACTCAGAAAACATTTACTAACCTTAGTGATCAATTCAACTATGTAAATGTTATGTTATTATAGCTTCATTGATATCCACTTCTTAATACTTACCACAGCTATAATTTTACATTTTATCAAATTACTTGATAGCTACACTTCTACTAGATTGTGAGCTACATGACAGGAATTTTTTTATTTGGTTTTATTTTCTTTCTTTTAGGGGGCAGTAAGATGGTGCTTTCATCATTCTACAACCAGTGACTAGTAGAATGCATGGCAAATAGAAGGCAAATAAAATGTATTTAGTACCTCAGGGAATGAATAATGAATAAGAGAAGACTTGAAAATCATTACTGATTTTAATGATCTAGGTAGTTGTCAGGTTGAAAACTGAAGAGAACCAGGTCAACGTGGCCTTATGTAGGTTAATTTTAGCATCTCCTCTCAAAACAACAGAAAAAATACCAGTGAAACATAAAGCACATAAAAAATATTTTAAAAGGATTAACTGTGCTAAATAAAGCCAATAACCAACAAAATGTTAAACACCTCTGTACACCAAAAATGGGAAAAAAAAAATAATGGGTGACCTGGGCAGATGCTTCACTGAAAGCTGCAAAAATGATGGTTGTGGGTGGGATAATGGAGATCAAAAGCACCATACAGGTGACAAGGTCCAAAGCTAAGGGTGAAATTATGAAAATAGGGGAGTAATGGCCTGTGCAAGACAAATAAAAAGATTTCAATCATCATATGAGATCAATAGCCTGGGCATAGATATTGTTAAAGCTTCCCAGGTGATTCTATTGTACAATCAAGGTTGAGAACCACTGACTAAGAAAAGTTATTTTCATATATAGACATACCTTGTTTTTAATGTACTTTGCAGACAGTGCATCGTTTATAAATTGAAGGTTTGGGCAACCTTCCACCAAACAAGACTATTGCCATCATTTTTCCAATAACATTTGCTCATTTTGCGTCTCTGTGTCATATTTTGGTAATTCGCACATTATTTCAAAGTTTTTCATTATTATTATTATATTACGGTGATTTGTGATCAGTGATTTTTTTTTTATGTTTTACTTATTTTATTTTATTTATTTATTTTTGGCTGTGTTGGGTCTTCATTGCTGCATGCAGGCTTTCTTCTAGTTGCTGCGAGCAGGGGCTACTCTTGGTTGTGGTGCATGCGCTTCTCATTGAGGTGCCTTCTCTTGTTGTGGAGCACAGGCTCTAGGTGCGTGGGCTTCGATAGTTGTGGCACGCAGGCTCAGTAGTTATGGCTGACAGGTGCTAGAGTACAGGCTCAGTAGTCGCGGTGCAAGGGCTTAGTTGCTCCATGGCATGTGGGATCTTCCCGGACCAGGGCTCGAACTCGTGAGTCCAGCATAGGCAAGCAGATTCTTAACCACTGCATCACCAGGGAAGCCCTGATCAGTGATTTTTGATGTTACTATTGGAAAAAGATTATGACTTGCTGAAGGCTTGCTGATGGTTAGCATCTTTTAGCAATAAAATATTTTAAAATTAAGGTATATGCATTTTTTTAGACATAATGCTTTTGCACACTTAATATACTACAGTATAGTGTAAACATAATTTTTATATGCACTGGAAAACCAAAAAATTTGTCTGACTAACTTTATTGCAGTGGTTTGAAACAGAACCCACAATATCTTTGAGGTTTTCCTGTGCTTAACAAAGTATGTACAATCTCTGTGAAATACCTGCTACAAATAGAAAAATGGACTCTACATGCTCATAATTCAGAGAATAGGAAATAGGAATGGCCATACAGTGACATAATTGTGTTAAAATGTATTCCAGTTAAGTAGTATTCAGAGAAATGAAAATTAAAGCATTGTTGAAAATTATTCCATATTCAGATATTCATAAGTGTGAAAAAAAGAACCTTAAATGTTAGAGAGGATGTGGAGAGATAGAAACATGTATAGATTACTAATGTCAATGTGATAATAAAATGACTGAGGAATGCTCCGAGTTAGTACTAAAGGCTTGAATAGTTTTTTAATAAACTTTTGGCAAAAATATTTCATTGATAATGCTCTATATTTTATATTGGATCATAACAGAAAGCATTTGATTTTAGGTGGTACCATTATTAGTGGTTTTAGTTTTGATCACTTGGCTGTGGTAGTGACAGCCAGATATTTTCTTTGGAAAGGATTTTCTGTTACGTTTAAAAGTAATCTAAGAGGTAATGTGAAAATATTTGCTTCTGATAAGCCTTTCATCTCATGGCTTATCATTTATTAATGATATTTGTATGAATCAGTTATTTCATTGGGGGTGGCAAAATTGTGATTTTTCTAATTCTGTCACTTTTTCATTATTAGCTGGCATTATTACCTAATGATAAGACTTTGATCATCCACTGTGGTGAACTCCAGTGCCTTATAAAAATGCAGGGTTAATTTTTTATTTTTAATTCCAATTTTGGAGTATTGTGTGTGGGCAGACTACTCTTTTGAGAAGCTTCATGGTTTATAAAAAAGTGAAGAAAAGGATATAATTACTTCTTAAAATAGAAATATAACTTTATTTATTTTTAACATCTTTATTGGAGTATAATTGTTTTACAATGGTGTGTTGGTTTCTGCTTTATAACAAAGTGAATCAGCTATACATACACGTATATTCCCATATCTCCTCCCTCTTGTGTCTCCCTCCCAACCTCCGTTTCATATTTGTGTGGGTTTATCCCTGGGCTTTCTATCCTGTTCCATTGATCTATATTTCTGTTTTTGTGCCAGTACCATACTGTCTTGATTACCGTAGCTTTGTAGTATAGTCTGAAGTCCAAGAGACTGATTCCTCGAAATATAACTTTTAAAAGAGTACCTTCATATTCTATGAATACACACTAAATGTCCCACGTGTTTAACTTACATAGTGAAAACCTTATGTCTTGTATACCAAATGCACTTTGTTAATCAATTAGCTATGTTAGATTGTAATACACTAAAAATTTGACTCCAGTAATGAATTTCATAGTTTTTCCATTTGCATTCCTCAAGTAAAATAGCACATGGAACAAAATTCCATGATAGTGTCCAGCAAAATCTCTCTAGGTATGTTGCTTATTTCAGGAGCTTCTTTTAATAAGCAATTTCAGGATCAAGGTTAGATTCTCATAAGTTATCCTGTAATTTCCTTTTTCATACAACATTGTAGTTTGAGTTAATTATTTCTGAAACCTTGGACTTTACTAGAAGTTGTTTTCTAAAACCAAATGTAAATGAACATATTAATTATTGCTCTTACTTTTATTGCATTAACTCAGAGTAGGTAAATTTACAGTATATATGATTCTGGTTTTATTTTCATCACTACCTTCAAAATGTTTTCTACACTTTAACTCATCTTGCCACCCCACTCTCAAAATATGGTTTTCCATTATTCAGTGCATATGTGTGAGAAATGCCCTGTTTTAAATAATTAGACATCTTATTTACCTTTCAGCAAGCAATGTCTTATTAGTCTCTTTGGGGACTAACTGACTTCATTAAAATTTAAGCAAGAGCCTTTAAAAAATTCTATAAAAGTAGCACCAATTAGTCAAAACAAGAAAAAGAAAATTAGTCTTACTCTTTTAAACATTAGCATTGAGAAAATTGCTTAATAAAGCTACATTAAAATTTTAATTTAATAGTCAAAAAATGGCAGCATTCCATGCACACTTCATTTACATTTTTATCTCTCAAACATATCATGGGAATTAAATAAAATTGATATGATGATAGTCTACCTTATCTGCCGTCAAATTTTAAAAGTTAAAAAACGTTACTTTTCAATTTTAAAAAATTAGGTCTTTAAAGAAATCACAGTTCTTTTACCAGTTAAGGAAGCACAAGGACCCAGGTATAATGGATATATTTTCGAACATTTTCCATTTTTTTAATAAAATTTTGTATGCCATTTCTATAATGAATTTAATTTGCCTAATCCATTTTTTTTTGTATTTGAAAATTAATTGATATTCAGAACTAGTTACAATTTTGCCATACAGAAAATAAAGGCAAAACAATCATAAGCTTAATTATAAATATGAATTTATAAATTAAATTTTATAGAAATCATTGCTAATTTTGCAAAATTTTTTCCAAATAATATTTGCAAGATGTACGTTTCTTATTATTTTGCTATATATTTTGCAATTCTGTTGCAAGCATTCACCTTTCAATTCATATAACACAATGATCCATATGATTTCTGAACACAGAAACCAAATTGGGAGTCTCTAAACTTTTTCCCTTCCTCACAGTGTGAAAATGGTCTGAATTTTTCTCACAAAGAAATGTGATTGAGGGGCTTCCCTAGTGGCGCAGTGGTTGAGAGTCCGCCTGCCGATGCAGGGGACATGGGTTCGTGCCCCGGTCCGGGAAGATCCCACATGCCGTGGAGCGGCTAGGCCCGTGAGCCATGGCTGCAGAGCCTGCGCGTCCGGAGCCTGTGCTCCACAACAGGAGAGGCCACAACAGTGAGAGGCCTGCGTACTGCAAAAAA
>NW_020185336.1:10971293-10990965 GCF_003031525.2 Neophocaena asiaeorientalis asiaeorientalis | reverse complement strand
TGGTATAAAAAAAAAAAAAAAAAAAAAAAAAAATGTGATTGAGAGATATATTACCATTTTACTTCAAAATTCAAAACCTTGGGCTCTAAGAAAGACATAAGCAAAGTTAGTATTTTAGGTTAAAGAGAAGATGGAAAGGGCTTGAATATATATAACACAGGTGTTATGTAATACTTATGGCATATAACATAAATAATATGCTAATATTACATATTAAAATGTGTTTTCCACAGTTCTATAATAGAATAGAAAGAGCTAAGATCTGGAAGATATGAAAGCCAGAAAAAGTATGCTTCAAATCCTGCCATATTTCTCACTTGGGCAAATTTCTTAACTTTTTCCACTTTCTTTTCTGTAAAATGGGGCAGAAAGATACCTAATTTACAGAGCTTTTTAGGATGGTCTGAGATAATACTTGCAAATAAAAAATACTTGACATCTTTGTGCTAGGATAGCAATACGTACTTTCCATATACCAAATCTCCAAAATCCTTTATAGCAGATTGTATTATTATCCCAACTTTACAAAGGACAGGAGAAAAAAAAGACCGAGGCTCTGTGAGAGTAAACACGTGGACTGAAGTCACCCAGCTTGTGTAAACAAGGATCCAAATCCAACTTAGCTTGGCTTGCCACCTAATTCCTTTAACACATATCAGCTTCCACAGAGCTAGGTATACAGTAGGTGCTCAAGAAATGCTGACTCCTTTCCTCACTCTTTCCTAATGTTAAATATCCTGAGGAAGTAAATTCATTTAGACTTTTGCCAGATGTGTTGCATTTGCTATGGAACTGAGATACAGACAAACAGTGAGTGATATAAAACTTCACTATCAGTGTTAAAAAATAGGAACACAATTGTAGAAAACAGACAATATAAGGGCAATTTTTGCACTCACCCCAGTGCTTTATGATACACCTGGGACAAAAGTTTAGTGGGCAATAAAGTTCTCTGACCAATGTTATTACCCACAGCACAATCTGTGATCATTTTCTGTCTGTAGTTTGTCATTTGGGTTGAATTTACTACTGAAGAAAAAGACATATTGTCAAGCCAGGAGCATAAGCCGTTTGTTGGTCTTTCCAGCAGACATGGTAATATGTGCTGGGATCCCCACTTGGTTTCATCAGCCCCTAACAGGTGTATTCTCTGTCACAGAAGTGATTTAAATTTCTGAACTAGTTAACTTTTTTGAGAAATCATGTACTTGGTTGTTTATTTTGACAAGTCTTATTTGTTATCCTTCATTTTCTTATGCTCACTTATTCCTTCTCATCTCAGAGTCTTTTAGCCTCTGTCACTGAGTGAGGATGATTTAAAAATACAGAACCCATGTCTCCCATCCATCGGTATTCTGTTTGGATCCTCAGTTTACTCATTCTTAACATGTGTGTGTCCTGAGGCTGTGCTTTCTTTAAACCAGAGTTAGAAACTCTCTGACCCCTTTAAAACCTACACTTGGGAGAATGTGCATGGGAGTTGTTAACAAGGATATTACTTTCCTACATTTCTGTAGCTCTTTGTAATGCAAATTTAAAGCTTTCACATGCCTTTTATGCTCTTAACTATACCTTAAATTAGACCGGTAAGTAACATTATCCAAATTCACAAACTGAGAAATTTAGGAGTCAATTATTTGTAAGGATACCCAGCTGGTAATTAATAATCAGTACTTAAACTTGAGTCAGGATTTCTAATCCACTCCTTTTTTCAGCAGGTAACAAAAGAAAGAAATTATCATAGTTCCATGTCATTTATTTCTTAGCTGCTTTAAATAATGTTGAATAACTAACTTAAATAATTTCTTGCCAGTTTCCTAAAAAAACCTGAGATAATATTTTTATATCTTTTTATCTTACATTTTAAAGCAAAATAAAAACACATGGTACTGTATGAATGAACTGCCTGTCATCCCACTCCTAGGCTGAGCAAAATTTTCTATAAAAAGAAACTTCTCAGTGTAATTCCATTGAATCTGGAAGCTACTGTGAATATGTTAAGCTTGGCATGAAACTAAAGTCAGCAGAACAATCAAAAATTGGTTGGGGACATCTGGTTTCAATCCTGACATGTAATGAGGTTAGAAGTCATCACTTCCTTCCTTACAACAAGAAAAAGCTGAACAGATTGAAAATCAGTAACTTTTCTTGGACCCATCAGAGAACTGTGGCTGTAAGGAAAATTGCCACCCTAAATCTGGAGAGACAACTAAATCCATGGAGCTACAGGTTGAGATTTGCTTACCTGGAGCAGAAGTCTCTGGAGCCAGGTATCAACCATGCCTTCTATTTTATATATTCTGATGTCTTGACATCTGGTGTCTTGCTGACTCTGGAGGGACTTCCCCTCTCAAGGTTAGCTGATTCCTAGAGATGATGAGCCACCTGCCCCGCAGCTGTGCTTTTCAAATGCAAACCAACCAATTCAGAGCACACACACACAACCACCTGCTTTGCTAGGCTCTTATATCTATTAAAGAAATTGAACTAGATATTAATATACAGTTGACCCTTGAACAATATGGGGGTTAGGGGTGCGACCCCCATGCAGTAAAAAATTTACATATAACTTTACAGTCGATCCTTTATATCCATGGATCCACATCCAAGGTTCCATATCCTTGGATTCAACCAACTACAGATCATGTGGTACTGTAGTACATATTTATTGAAAAGATTCCCTGTATCAGTGGATCTTCACAGTTCAAACCCATGTTGTTGAAGGGTCACCTATATTCCAAAAAAGAAAGCAAGAGGCTCAGATTTTTTTACTGCTGAATTTTACCTTACATTTAAGGAATAAATGACATCAATTCTCTACAATCTCTTCCCATAAATAGAAGCAGAGGAAAAAAAAAAAAAAAAAAAAGAAGCAGAGGAAACCCATCCTAACTCATTTCATGTGGCCAGCATTACCCCAATACCAAAACCAGGTAAAGACATTACTAGAAAAGAAAACTACAGATCAGTATCTCTCATGAACATAGATGTAAAAATCTTCAAAAATATTAGCAAATCAAATCCAATAATGTGTAAATTATACACCATACACCACACACCACTACCAAGTAGGATTTTTTCCAGGTGTGCAAGGCTGATTAAATATTTGAAACTAATCAGCCAATATGATCTATTATATCAGCAGGTTAAAAAGGAAAATCATACGATCATATCAATCGAGGCAGAAGAATATTTGACAAAATCCAATAACCATTTATGATTTTTAAAAAGTCACAGCAAATTCGGAATAGGGGGTATTTGCTTACGTTGATAAAGAACACCTAGAAAAATTCCTATAGTCATTTTGATGGTATGGATCCTTGATGTGTGATACAAATGGCACTTTATTTTTGTGTTTTTCCTTTCAAAACCTATAACCTCAGACTAATTATGAGTAAAACATCAGACAAATCTCAAGTGAGGGACATTCTACAATCTATCTGATCAATATTCCTCAAAATTGTCAAGGTCATTAAAAACATGAAAGTCTGAGAAACTCTTAACAGCCTAAAGGAGCCTAAGGAGACATGGTGACTAAATGCCATGTGGTGTCCTAGAAGGGATTTTGGAACTGAAAAGGACATTAGGTAAAAATTAAGGAACTCTGATTAAAGTATGGGATTTAGTTAATATGTATCAATATTAGTCTTTAATTATACCAAATATGTATGCTAAGATAAGATGTTAAGGATAGGGAAACTAAGTGTAGGCTTATGGAAACTCTCTGTATTATCCTTTTAATTTTTCTGTAAAGCAAAAACTACTCTAAAAATAGTTTATTTTTAAAAAGATATCAAAGGTATCCGATATCAATCTCAACATTTTCCAAACAGCTATGTTTACAAGTCTTTGTTGTAGACTGCGCCTTAGCTTACTATTAAATGTATATAAACTTTGCTCTGTACTCAGATGTTCTCTTTACCTTTATTGTTCTGTGTTTCCTTGTTTGTCACTTGGGTAGAGAGGACTCAGCAATTTGGAAAACTCTCTTAGTACTTGTTTCCTATTGAAAGCATGTCTTGTTTTATTAGAAAAATCATTTAATGATATAATTCCCATCCGTTCTAAAAAAGCAAAGAACATTTTTTTTTAAATAGTGATAAAGCACATTTTCAAAAATATTGAAATGAAATGTTTTTTCTGTTACTTTCTTCCATATTATGCCTTGCCTACTCTAGCCCTTTTCAGCCATAGGCCATAGGCACTGAGGCTGTTAAGTGCCAGATTTAGTCCTGCCTTCTTTCTGAGCTAACCGTTATGTATTAGTCTTTTGGTCTGGACAAGGTGAAATGCAAGTTATTCATCCTTGGGCATAGCTAGACAGCAAGTCAAGTCCTGTAGATTTGATTCTCACACACACTGGCTTCCTCCTCTTTCCAAACTGGCCCAGGTAACCCAAGTGTCATGATGTCTTCAGGCTTAGCCTAAAGTGGAAGTTATAATACTAATACAGCACAGAATATTCTGTCACAAATAATAATCCAATCCCAGTCTCCCATGAGGGTTATTCAATATTTGGAAACAGTCATCAAGTCACCCAGAAATGTCCTGATGAATATATACATTTTCTCCAGATGAAGTATATACACTTCTGGCTCCTCCAACACCTTGATTATCCTTTCAGAAAGAGATCTTCCATTTGGATGTGGCCCCCAAAGACAGGACCATTATCCCAGTGCCAAACCCAATTATCACCATCTTCACTATCAAGTGCCTATGAAAATACTAACATGACTACCATATCGAGTGGTTTGTGGAGTACAGTACATAGAAATACCAGACAGTGTTCTGACTTTTAAGTTCTAAAAATTTTATAAAACAATTAGAAAATATGAAGCATGTGATAAATCCCCACCGAGTATCTAGCCATGAAGATTCTTGCGAATTAAGAAGAATCAGAGGTCACTTAATATAAATAGAGAAGGCTTTAGGGAGAAGGTGGTTTAAAGCTGGACCTTGAAGGATATAAGAAATATATTTTTCAGAGGAAGAAATCTATTTTCTTTCAGAAAGGGAGAGGGCATGCTAAAGTCATTATCAGGGGCTCATCTTCTGATCAGACTTTTAGTGTATAGCATGAGTTAGTAGCTTCAAATATGAGAAGTTTGAGAAAAAGGAAGATGATTCTGAGCACAGAAATCCTGATGTAGGGCTCTTATACCAGACCTTACGACAGAACCTTCAGAAGATTCAGGGACAATCATCTTGTTCATCCCTTAGCCCTCAAAGGACTCACTCTCAGGACAGCAGAAATGTGGTTTGAATAACCAACATGGACACCAAAAAGTTCTAAAGACACTTATGGTCTATAATAATAAATCTTGAATCCCTGAAACTCTAGAATCATACAGCCTAAATGTGGGGCTAATCTGGCATAAAAGGCTGTGGATAATGAGAAACCGTAATCATAACAACAAAAGTTTTCTAATTTTTCTGATGTGACCTTATATCTATACAATTGCCCTTTTTTATATATATTGTTTTAAAATAGTTATGTTTGAGCTTTCCAAGATAGAACCTGTGTTTTTTTCCTCTTTTTATTCTGAGGATACAGTGGAGCCCTCATCACATAGTTGATGCCCAGTAAATGAATCATGATCTACTGAAAGTTTTTTAGCACAGGGTGAGTGAGATCAAAACACTATTTGGAAAAGATGACTTTGGCAGTGGTGAGACGTGAATTGGAGTGAGGAAGACTAAAAATCAGAGGTGTGGTTGGAAGGTTAAGTGTGTGAACCAGGGAGACTACAGAAGAAATGCCATCCAAGGGTCCATGGAGAATCAACAGAATTTAATAATCAGATGTGACAGAAATCCTTGCTACATAAAGTGTGAAGACTGAGCCAGCAATATTGGCATCTTGGAAGCTTGTTAGAAATGTAGACTCACAGGCCCCAGGGGAGACCCAGTGAATCAAAATCTGCATTTGAACAAATTCCCCAGGCGATTTGTATGCCCATTCAAGTTTGAAAAGCACTGGTCAAAGAGGAAGGAAGAATAAAAGATGACAGGCTTCATTCTTTTGTTTCCTAGTCAAAGGATGTCTCAGTATTTTCTTCTTTTACAGATCTCTTTACAGATTCCTATGAAGTGACACTAGGCCAGGAACAGGTGAAACATACTGGTTGTCTCAAAGATCCAGAGAAACAATTGAAAATTGTTTCTGTGGAAAATAAAGCCCCGTTATCCACAGAAGGTATGTATACCTTTAGAAAACTCATAATGAAACGTGAAGCAATGAGGTTTGTTTTCTATTGCATTTTTGTGGCAAATGCTTCTTAATATCTTAGAGAATGCAAGGTCCATAAGTAACGTTAATTCTCAGGTACCCCAGTGAGGCCCTCAACTCAAGTTTATCTTCCCCATAGGAACTTAAAAAAATCTTCTTTATATCTTTTATTTCTAATAGTCTTGCTCTTCAAGACCATTCCTGAAGGTAGATTCTAATCAGTTAATCCAGTAGATTACTTGTAGTGTGACAATAGGTTAATGGTAAGAGTACATAATATACATAATGCTTATAATATGCCAGGCACTGTTCTAAGCACTTTATCTATACCAACTCATTAAATCTTAACAACACTATGATGTAAGTAGTATTAACGTATTACAGGCATCACACTTGGAGAATCATTTCATTATGTGATTTCAAACTACCTTTCTGTGTTTGCTAATTTTTAGCTTACATAATTATGTTTTTAAATTGTTTTTTTGTAGGAACAAAAAACCCTAGACCCTTATGAATTGTCTGAATTGAGAATCCTCAGATGGTTTGAAAATAGCATTTTTGAATTAAGTGAAAACTCTTTTGGAATGTCTCATACCAAATACACACTTGCCAACTTTCCTTTCAATTAACACTTTTCCATTAATTCTGTTCAGACAATTTTGTTGACAAATTTTTTATTATCCCAGAAAAGTCAATTTTCTAAGTGTTTCACTTCTGAAAGATATTAAATCTTGGTCCCAAAATAAGAGATATAAAAAATTTCAGAACTTTTATAGTAGTGGTAGGATACCCATGAAACCGAGTTCCCCTAAAACTGAGTTCCCCTGCCAAGTTTATGATTGACCCCTCCCTATTCAAAGCTTTATTCTTTTGTGTTGTTCCCTTTCTTGTCCCCCTCTGACTTTAATCCTGTGCTAACTAAACAATAATCAACCAGAGTCAGATGTCTAAAATTGCTGTTGTCTATAGCATCGTTAACGTATAAACTCAGGTTGTTTCTCCAAGGCAGGATGAGCTTACACACCCCTGGGTCAGGGACAACCAGACTAGAGACTTGTAAGCCGTAGATATTCTTTTTTTTTAAATTTTTATCATTTATTTATTTTTGGCTGTATTGGGCCTTCATTGCTGTGTGCCGGCTTTCTCCAGTTGCAACGAGTGGGGGGCTACTCTTCGTTGTGGTGCACGGGTTTCTCATTGTGGTGGCTTCTCTTGTTGCAGAGCACAGGCTCTAAGCATGCAGGCTTCAGTAGTTGCAGCATGCAGGCTCAGTATCTGTGACACACGGGCTTAGTTGCTTCGCTGCATGTGGGATCTTCCCAGACCAGGGATCAAACCCATTTCCCCTGCATTGGCAGGTGGATTCTTAACCACTGTGCCACCAGGGAAGTCCAACCATAGACATTCTGACTCCCAAAACTATTATCAAGAAATGTCACACGACCATGATTAACCTCAGCTTCTTTGTTCTTCCCTTTTAAAAGACCCCTAAGTCAAAGATCAAGTTGGGGTGGATCTGAAACTTGTCTCCCACTCCCTTGCTTGGTGTTCTGCAATAAACACTTTGTTACAAACGCCCACTGTCAGTGTATGGCTTTCTGTGATGCTGGCGCAGGAGCCCATTTCTGGGTTTCATCTAGATACGCTACTTGTTTCTGCTTAGTCACTAATTACCTGCCCACCCTCTGACTCATCACATGACCTCTATTGCTGCATCTGTAAAAGGAGAGTCTTGGACTAAGTGTAATTGTTTCCTTTGTCCTAATCCTGTGGATGGACAATTCAAGATGGAGGGCCAACAACATCTCATCAGAGACCAGATTAGAGGCCCTACTGCTGAGGCACTTTATGATGTTGCAAAGATGCCCGTGGCTTTCTTGTTACTAAAAAGAAGGAAATAAAAGAGAACTCTGCCAGCAGTCTACTCATCATGAATCTATGCAATGGTGACAGTTAATCTCCTCTTCCTATTAATAGATGCAGATGCCTAGGGGCTTAACATTTTCCTACTAGCTTAATAAGGAGAAAAATATTGAAGGGGAGGCAGACAGAGATGCCTAATTGCATAGCCAGCAGCTATTGCAGTGTTGCTCAAAGGGACAGACTCAAAAAGAAGAGAAAAAGGCAAAAGAGGCAAATCGGTAATTCAACATTGCCCACACCAGCAACTTGCCCAAAGGAAATTAAAAGCAAGTCGTTCTGATCTGTTTTGGTGCATCTCTAGGAACACATTCAATTAAAACCCAGATGAACTTTCAGTTACCATCATGACTGCCCAGCTATATAAAACAAAGCTAAAGCTATATTGATCTCCCTGAATAGGCCATGGAATACTTACTTCAAGAATACAAAAGAAAAAAAAAAGCTAAGTCCCCCTGGCTTTGCTAAATCATTGTGTTTTTCCAGTTCAGGAAGTTATCAGATCTCATTATGCTCATATGTTTCATGGACATTTGATCACAGGAAGCTTGTGATAGGGAAAGGGTCATATATGCTTGTAAAGTGGAAAAACATTTCATATATATGTGAATTATTGCATTTTTTCTAGTTAAATAGATTTCTAACACATCTAAAGTTACTTCGGGTTCTTCAAATAATTTTTTCCTGGAAGAGAAAAATAGTACCTTGAAAATAAAATGTAAATTGAGAAGAAATTAAAGGTTATATAAAATAGGCCAAATCTTGAACACTGAATGAATTTATCTTTGAGGAGCTTTCTTTGAATGATGTTTATTAAGCTGCTATTCTGATATTACAAATAATGTCTTCATAAACCACATTGCAAAGAATCTAATTTGTACCTGGGAACTACTCAGTACTTTGAAATTGATCTCTCTTATTTGAGGGCTCACTAGAGCCACGTCTTCTACTAGAGGCTGAGCACACAGGTATGAAAAGATCATTGCTTTAACCTGAGTACGTTAATGAGGAATCGAGGCTGTTGCTTACAAATAACAAAACCTCTGGTTAACGTCTTGTATTTCCCCAAAGAGGGTAAGTGTGTTTGGATTATGGGAAGCACTGAGGTAACTAATGTCTGCTGTAACTCTAATGAAAGTTCATGTAATTTAGCACAAACATGAGATTTGCCTCAGACTGTTTGGAGAGTCAGAGAAAGGAATATAGAAGTCATGGCATTTGAGCATAAGTTGAAGTTAGAGCACTTTCAACTTTGCAAAATTTTATCAGGTTGCTTGCTAAAGTGGTTGTCTCAATCCACACCCACCAGCCATATATTAGTTCCTGTTGCTCCACTTTCTAGCCAGCAGTTAACATTGTCAGACATTTAAAGTTTTGCCAATAGGATAGGTATGAAATTATAAAACATATGGTTTTATTTTGCATTTTTCCATTTAATAGTGGGATTGAGGGGGGACCTTCAAGATGGTGGAGGAATAAGACGTGGAGATTACCTTCCTCCCCACAAATACATCAGAAATACATCTACATGTGGAACAACTACAGAACACCTACTGAACGCTGGCAGAAGACCTCAGACTTCCCAAAAGGCAAGAAACTCTCCCACATACCTGGGTAGGGCAAAAAAAAAAACAGAGACAAAAGAATAAGGATGGGACCTGCACTTCTGGGAGTGAGCTGTGAAGGAGGAAAAGTGTCCACACACTAGGAAGCTCCTTCACTGGTGGAGATGGGGTGTGGGTCGGGGGGAAACTTCGGTGCCACAGAGGAGAGCGCAGCAACAGGGGTGCAGAGGGCAAAGCAGAGAGGTACCCTCACAGAGGATCGGTGCTGACCAGCACTCACCAGTCTGAGAGGCTTGTCTGCTCAACTGCTGGGGTGGGTGGGGGCTAGGAGCTGAGGCTCAGGCTTTGGAGGTCAGATCCCAGGGAGAGGACTGGGGTTGGCTGCATGAACACAGCCTGAAGGGCTATTGTGCCAGAGCTAGCCAGGAAGGAGTCTTGGAAAAAGTCTGGATCTGCCTAAGGGGCAAGAGACCATTGTTTCAGGGTGCAAAAGGAGAGGAGATTCAGAGCACCTCCTAAACGACCTCCAGAGACAGGTGTGAGCCGCGGCTATCAGCACAGACACCAGAGAAGGCCATGAAATATTAAGGCTGCTGCTGCAGCCACCAAGAGGCTTGTGTGCAAGCACAGGGCCATACCTATCCATACCTCCCCTCCCAGGAGCCTGTGCAGCTCACCACTACCAGGGTCCCGTGATCCAGGGACTACTTCCTTGGGAGAACACATGGTGTGCCCCAGTCTGTGGCAACATCATGCCAGCCTCTGCCACCTCAGTCTCTCCCTGTATTCCAATTATAACTACTGTACCCCTCCCTGCCCCTGACCTGAATGAGCAAGAGCCCCTTAATCAGCCACTGCTTTAACCCCCTCCTGTTTGGGCAGGGAACAGATTCCTGAAGGCGACCTACACACAAGTGGGGCCTAAACCAAAGCTGAACCCAAGGAGCTGGGCAAACAAAGAAGAGAAAGGGAAATATCTCCGTGCAGCCTGAGGAGCAGCAGATTAATTCCCCACAGTCAACTTTATGTACCCTGCATCTGTGGAATACCTGAATAGACACAACTTATCCCAAAATTGAGGTGGTGGACTTTGGGAGCAACTGTAGACTTGGGGTTTGCTGTCTGTGACTGATTTGTTTCTGATTTTTATGTTTATCTTAGTTTAGTGTTTAGCGCTTGTTATCATTGCTGGATTTGTTTATTGGTTTTTTCTCTCTTCTTTTGTTTTTAATGATGATTTTTTAAAATAATTTTTTCTTTTTTTAGTTATTATTTTTATTTTTTACTTATTTTCTTTTGTTTTTTCTTCAGAGCTGAGTAGCTGACAGGGTATTGGTGCTCCAGCCTGGTGTCAGGCCTGAGCCTCTGAGGTGGGAGAGCCAAGTTCAGGACATTGGACCACCAGAGACCTCTCTGTCCCATGTAATATCAATCAGTGAGAGTTCTTCAGAGATCTCTGACTCAAAGCTAAGACCCAGCTACACCCAACAGCCAGCAAACTCCACTGCTGGACACCCCATGCCAAACAACTAGCAAGACAGGAACACAACCCTACCCATTAACAGAGAGGCTGCCTAAAATCATACTAAGTTCACTCACACCCCAAAACACACCACCGGATGTGGCCCTGCCCACCAGAAAGACAAGATCCAGTCCCACCCACCAGAACACAGACACCAGTCCCCTCCACCAGGAAGCCTACACAAGCCACTGAACCAACGTCACCCACTGGGAGCAGACACCAAAAACAATGGGAACTATGAACCTGCAGCCTGCGAAAAGGAGACCCCAAACACAGTAAGTTAAGCAAAATGAGAAAAATGCAGCAGTTGAAGGAGTAAGGTAAAAACCCACCAGACCAAACAAATGAAAAGGAAATAGGCAGTCTACCTGAAAAAGAATTCAGAGTAATGACAGTAAAGATGATCCAAAATCTTGGAAGTAGAATGGAGAAAATAAAGAAACTTTTAACAAGGACCTAGAAGAACTAGAGAGCAAACAAACAATGATGAACACCACAGTAAATGAAATTAAAAATTCTCTAGAAGGAATCAATAGCAGAATAACTGAGGCAGAAGAACGGATAAGTGACTTGGAAGACAAAATAGTGAAAGTAGCTACCACAGAGCAGAATAAAGAAAAAAGAATGAAAACAATTGCAGACAGTCTCAGGGACCTCTGGGACAACATTAAATGTGCCAACATTTGAATTATAGGTGTCCTAGGAGAAGAGAAAAAAAACAGACTGAGAAAATATTTGAAGAGATAATAGTTGAAAACTTCCCTAACATGGGAAAGGAAATAGTCAATCAAGTCCAGGAAGCGCAGAGAGTCCCATACAGGATAGATCCAAGGAGACACATGCCAAGACACATATTAATCAAACTATCAAAAATTAAATACAAAGAAAAAATATTAAAAGCAGTAAGGGAAAAGCAACAAATAACACACAAGGGAATGCCCATTAGGTTAACAGCTTATCTTTCAGCAGAAATCCTGCAGGCCACAAGGAAGTGGCAGGACATATTTAAAGTGATGAAAGGGAAAAACCTACAACCAAGATTACTCTACCCAACAAGGGGAGAGTAAATCTGATTACCCATTCAGATTTGCTGGAGAAATTAAAATGTATACAGACAAACAAAAGTTAAGAGAATTCAGCATCACCAAACCAGCTTTACAACAAATGCTAAAGGAACTTCTCTAGACAGGAAACACAAGAGAAGGAAAAGACCTACAATAACAAACCCAAAACAATTTAGAAAATAGTAGTAGAAACATAAATATCAATAAATACCTTAAATGTAAGTGGATTAAATGCCCCAACCAAAAAACATAGACTGGCTGAATGGGTACAAAAACAAGACCCATATACAAGCTGCCTACAAGAGACCCACTTCCGACTTAGGGACACATACAGATTGAAAGTGAGGGGATTGAAAAAGATATTCCATGTAAATGGAAATCAAAAGAAAGCTGGAATAGCAATTCTCATATCAGATGAAATAGACTTTAAAATAAAGACTATTACAAGAGACAAAGAAGGACACTACATAATGATCAAGGGATCAATCCAAGAAGAAAATATAACAATTGTAAATATTTATGCACCCAACATAGGGGCACCTCAATACATAAGGCAAATGCTAACAGCCAGGAAAGGGGAAATCAACAGTAATACAGTAATACTAGGGGAATTTAACACCCCACTTTAACCAACAGACAGATCATCCAAAATGAAAATAAGGGAACAGAAGCTTTAAATGACACATTAAGCAAGATGGACTTAATTGATATTTATAGGACAACCATCCAAAAACAACAGAATACACTTTCTTCTCAAGTGCCCATGGAACATTCTTCAAGATAGAACATATCTTGGGTCACAAATCAAGCCTTGGTAAGTTTAAGAAAATTGAAATTGTATCAAGTATCTTTTCAGACCACAACACTATGAAAATAATCAATTACAGGAAAAAAAACCTGTAAAAAAATACAAACATATGGAGGCTAAACAATATGTTACTAAATAACCAAGAGATCACTGAAGAAATCAAAGAGTTAATCAAAAAATACTTACAAACAAATGACAATGAAAACATGACAACCCAAAACCTATGGGATGCAGCCAAAGCAGTTCTAAGAGGGAAGTTTATAGCAATACAATCCTACCTCAAGAAACAAGAAAAATGTGAAAAAAACAACCTAACCTTAAACCTTAAGCAGTCAGAGAGAGAAGAAGAAAAAAAAAACAAAAACAAAATTAGCAGAAGGAAAGAAATCATAAGATCAGATCAGAAATAAATGAAAAAGAAATGAAGGAAACAATAGCAAAGATCAAATAAACCAAAAGCTGCTTCTTTGAGAAGATAAACAAAACTGATAACCCATTAGCCAGACTCATTAAGAAAAAAAGGGAGAACACTCAAATCAATAGAATTAGAAATAAGAATGTGGAAGTAACCACTGACACTGCAGAAATACAATGGATCATGAGCGACTACTACAAGCAACTATATGCCAATAAAATGGACAACCTGGAAGACATGGACAAATTCTTAGAAAAGCACAGCCTACTGAGGCTGAAACAGGAAGAAACAGAAAATATGAACAGATCAATCACAAGCACTGAAATTGAAACTGTGATTAAAAATCTTCCAACAAACAAAAGCCCAGGACCAGATGGGTTCACAGGTGAATTCTATCAAACATTTAGAGAAGAGCTAACACCTATCCTTCTCAAACTCTTCCAAAAAATAGCAGAAGGAGGAACACTCCCAAGCTCTTTCTATGAGGCCACCATCACCCTGATACTAAAACCAAAGAAAGATGCCACAAAAAAAGAAAACTACAGGCTAATATCACTGATGAACATAGATGCAAAAATCCTCAACAAAATACTAGCAAACAGAATCCAACAGCACATGAAAAGAATCATACACCATGACCAAGTGGGGTTTATCCCAGGAATGGAAGTGTTCTTTAATGAATGCAAACCAATCTATGTGATACACCATATTAACAAATTAAAGGAGAAAAACCATATGATCATCTCAATAGGTGCAGAAAAAGCTTTCAACAAAATTCAATACCCAGGGCTTCCCTGGTGGCGCAGTGGTTGAGAGTCTGCCTGCCGATGCAGGGGACACGGGTTCATGCCCTGGTCTGGGAAGATCCCACATACCGCGGAGTGGCTGGGCCCGTGAGCCATGGCCGCTGAGCCTGTGCGTCCAGAGCCTGTGCTCTACAATGGGAGAGACCACAGTGGTGAGAGGCCCGCGTACCGCTAAAAAAAAAAAAAATTCAATGCCCATTTTGCTAAAAACTCTCCAGAAAGGAGGCATAGAGGGAACCTGCCTCAACATAATAAAGGCTATATATGACAAACACACAGCCAACATCATTTTCAGTGGTAAAAAAATGAAACGATTTCCACTAAGATCAGGAACAAGACAAGGTTTTCCACTCTCACCACTATTATTCAACTTAGTTTTGGAAGTTTTAGCCATAGCAATCAGAGAAGAAAAAGAAATAAAAGGAATCCAAATTGGAAAAGAAGAAGTAAAATTGTCACTGTTTGCAGATTACATGATACTATACATGGGAAATCCTAAACATGCTAACAGAAAACTACTAGAGCTAATCAATGAACTTGGTAGAGTAGCAGGATATAAAGTTAATTCACAGAAATCCCTTTCATTCCTATACACTAATGATGAAAAATCTGAAAGAGAAATTAAGGGAGCATTCCCATTTACCATTGCAACAAAAAGAATAAAATATTTAGGAATAAACTTACCTAAGGAGACAAAAGACCTTTATGCAGAAAACTCTAAGACACTGGTGAAAGAAATTAAAGATGGTAGAAACAATGGAGAGATATACCATGTGCTTGTATTGGAAGAATCAACATTGTGAAAATGACTATACTACCCAAAGCAGTCTACAGATTCAGTGCAATCTCTATCAATCTACCAATGGCATTTTTCACAGAAGTAGAACAAAAAATTTCACAATTTGTATGGAAACACAAAACCCCGAATAGCCAAAGCCATCTTGAGAAAGAAATAACAGAGCTGGAGGAATCATGCTCCCTGACTTCTGTATGGTACTGGCACAAACACAGAAATATAGATCAATGGAACAGGATAGAAAGCCCAGAGATAAACCCATGCACATATGGTCACCTTATCTTTGATAAAGGAGGCAAGAATATACAGTGGAGAAAAGACAGCCTCTTCAATAAGTGGTGCTGGGAAAACTGTACAGCCACATGTAAAGGAATGAAATTAGAACACTTCTTAAAACCATACACAAAAATAAACTCAAATTGGATTAAGGACATAAATGTAAGGCCAGACACTGTAAAACTCTTAGAGGAAAACATAGGCAGAACACTCTATGAAATTAATCACAGCAAGATCCTTTTAGACCCACCTCCTAGAGAAATGGAAATAAAACCAAAAATAAACAAATGGGACCTAATAAAACTTAGAAGCTTTTGAATAGCCAAGGAAACCATAAACAAGAAGAAAAGACAACCCTCAGAATGGGAGAAAATATTTGCAAATGAAGCAACTGACAAATTAATCTCCAAAATATACTAGCAGTTCATGAAGCTCAATATCAAGAAAACAAGCAACTCAATCCAGAAATGGGAGGAAGACCTAAATAGACATTTCTCCAAAGAAGATATACAGATTGCCAATACACACATGAAAAGATGCTCAACATCACTAATCATTAGAGAAATGCAAATCAAAACTATAATGAGGTATCACCTCACACCAGTCAGAATGGCCATCCTCAAGAAATCTACAAACAATAAACGCTGGAGAGGGTGTGGAGAAAAGGGAACCCTCTTGCACTGTTGGTGGGAATGTAAATTGATACAACCACTGTGGAGAACATTATGGAGGTTCCTTAAAAAACTAAAAATAGAACTACCATATGACTCAGCTATCCCACTACTGGGCATATAACCTGAGAAAACCATAATTCAAAAAGAGTCATGTACCACAATATTCATTGCAGCACTATTTACAATAGCCAGTTCATGGAAGCAACCTAACTGTCCAGCTACAGATGAATGGATAAAGAAGATGTGGCACATATATACAATGGAATATTACTCAGCCATGAAAAGAAACAAAACTGTGTTATTTGTAGTGAGGTGGATGGACCTAGATTCTGTCACACAGAGTGAAGTAAGTTTGAAAGAGAAAAACAAATACCATATGCTAATGCGTATATATGGAATCTAAAAAATAATGGTTCTGATGAACCTAGGGGCAGGACAGGAATAAAGACATAGATGTAGAGAATGGACTTGAGGACATGGGGAGGTCGAAGTGTAAGCTGGGACAAAGTGAGAGAGTAGCATTGATATATACACACTACCAAATGTAAAACAGATAGCTAGTGGGAAGTAATGCATAACACAGGGTGATTAGCTCGGTGCTTTGTGACCCACCTAGAGGGGTGGGATAGGGAGGGTGGGAGGGAGATGCAAGAGGAAGGGGATATGGGGATGTATGTATACATATAGCTGATTCACTTTGTTATTCAGCAGAAACTAACACAACATTGTAAAGCAATTATACTCCAATAAAGATGTTAAAAAAAAAATAGTGGTGTTGAGGATCTTTGATGGCTATTTCATTTTCAGTTCTCCCAGTTTCACCTTCTGTGATGTCTGTTCCTGTCTCTTGCCTATTTTTTTCTATGGCATAGTTTATAGTTTTCCTATTGAGTTGTAAAGCAGTTTATTATTAATTCTGGTTATGAATTCTTTGTCTATATTACTGATGACAGGGTAGACAAAATCTCTATGAATTATATCAACAGTTTGTTTCTAGCATGACACAAATTCTGCTTGATGTCTAGGCAACTCTGTAAGGATTTAAGTTGCTTTGAATTTATGGCACCTTTATGACCATGTTGGGGAAAGAAAAATGGAAAATTGTCCATAGACCACTCATAATCTGTTGTGTGTAAGTAGTTATATGGCTCTGACTGGGTTTGGGAAATATAGGGGAACATGGAACATTTGATCAGCATACTGCCTTTATCACCAATACATTTTATCACATATGAAATAAAATATTAATGTACTAATAATTCTTATGGGTGGGCGTTTCATTTTATAAAAATATTTCCCCGGGCTTCCCCGGTGGCACAGTTGTTGGGAGTCCGCCTGCCGATGCAGGGGATGCGGGTTCGTGCCCCAGGCCGGGAGGGTCTTGTGTGCTGCAGAGCGGCTGGGCCCGTGGGCCATGGCTGCTGGGCCTTCGTGTCCGGAGCCTGTGCTCTGCAATGGGAGAGGCCACAACAGTGAGAGGCTCACGTACCGCAAAAAAAAAAAAAATTTCCCAGTGATTATTGAGCTGTTCATATGTGTTTTGTCTTTTATATGTCAATGTGATAAATTATATTAACCAATGTTTGATTGTTCAATCAACCTAGTATTAGTGGTAAAAACCCAACTTTCTCATGATCTACTCTAGTTTTATATGTTGAAGGACACAGATCACTAGTATCTTGTTTAGAATTTTTTTTTTTTTTTTTTTTTTTTGCGGTACCCGGGCCTCGCAGTGCTGTGGCCTCTCCCGTTGCAGAGCACAGGCTCTGGACGTGCAGGCTCAGCGGCCATGGTTCACAGGTCCAGCCGCTCTGTGGAATGTGGTATCCTCCTGGATTGGGGCACGAACCCGTGTCCCCTACGTCGGTAGGCCGACTCTCAACCACTGCGCCACCAGGGAAGCCCTAGAATTTTTATACTATGTTCATCATATTGAACTTTATCTTTCTTGTAATTTTTTACTGAACTTGTCATGAAATGAGTTGGTAATTTAGTATTTCCTGAGAGAACTTGAAGGCAGGTGAAATTATCCATTCGTTGGATAATGTTTAGTGAACTTGCCTGAAAACTCCATATATTCTTGTGTTTTGATTCTGGTTTGTTTTTTGTTTTAGGGTGTGGATGTGTAGGTTAACATCTATTGATTTAATTTCTTAAATAGTTACATTTAAGTATTCTACTTTTGAGGGTCAGTTTTACTAAGTTTATTTTTCTTGAAAACTTTCCTTTTCACCTGTTTTGGCATGAAAGCAATTTTAAAATTCTCTTTCACCTATACTGTATCTATAATTGTTGTCTTTTTGTATGCCAATCAGAGGTTTGGGCTGTTTTGTCTAGCTGACTTAAAAAAACACGGCTTTTGGGCTTCCCTGTTGGTGCAGTGGTTGAGAGTCTGCCTGCTGATGCAGGGGACATGGGTTCATGCCCCTGTCTGGGAAGATCCCACATGCCGCGGAGCAGCTAGGCCCGTAAGCCATGGCTGCTGAGTCTGCGCATCCGGAGCCTGTGCTCCACACTGGGAGGTGCCACAACAGTGAGAGGACCGTGTACCGCAAAAACAAAACAACAACAAAAAACGGCTTTTTACTTGTTTGACTTTTTTTTGTTTTCCTTTTATTAATTTCTGCTCATATTTTAATTATTCTGTTTGTTATCTAATGTCTTACATTGAAAGCTTAGCTCATTAATTTCTTTTTGTTCTCTTCTAATATAAAAACTTTCAGAAAACAAATTTTTCTTTAAATTCCTGGTAGCTGTATGCATCACATTTTGATTTGTAGTATTTCTTTATCATTCAGTTCTTTGTCTTTTTCAATTTACACCATCATGGTCCTTGTTTTGGTTTTGGCTTTTGTCCAGTGAGATATTTTGAGGTTGTATGTTAGTTGTACTTTGAGGTATATGGGTTCTTTCTGATGACTCTAATTTTCTGATATCTATTTCTAGTAGCATTGTAATTTATATGAATCAATTATAAACTATTTTTGAGATTTTATGGCTTAAAATGTGATGCTTTATTTATTAATATAAACTTGATAAATTTGCATTCTCTAACTTGGGAGGTAGAGAAATCAAGCTGATAAATTGTATTGCTAAAATAGTTTCTATAAATTTGTGTCAGCTTAATCTATTAATTTAGTAAGAAAGTTAAAAATCTTAGATGGTGAATGTTTGCATTATGAGGCTGTGTTAATAAGCTTTCAAGTTTAGAACAGAACAATACTTCTGATAAAATGAACCTTTTGTCCTTTAGTAGTGACCCTCTTGCTCCCTGACAGTGCTTTGTTTCTTAAAGAATAGCCTCATATTAATATAGCAACAGCAACATTCTTTTGCTTATATTTGACTAGGTATCCTTTCTTTTTCTTTTTGACTTTCAAGCTATGTTTTTTTTTTAATATATATTTTTTTACATCTTTATTGGAGTATAATTGCTTTACAATGGTGTGTTAGTTTCTGCTTTATAACATAGTGAATCAGTTATACATATACATATGTTCCTATATCTCTTCCCTCTTGCGTCTCCCTCCCTCCCACCCTCCCTTTCCCACCCCTCCAGGCGGTCACAAAACACCGAGCTTATCTCCTTGTGCTACG
>NW_020185336.1:10943918-10971130 GCF_003031525.2 Neophocaena asiaeorientalis asiaeorientalis | reverse complement strand
TCTGGGAGATTTTTGCCGTTTGATATTATGTGGAGCTGGGAGGTCTCTTGTGGACCAGTGTCCTGAAGTTGGCTCTCCCTCCTCAGAGGTACAGCACTGACTCCTGGCTGCAGCACCACGAGCCTTTCTTCCACACGGCTCAGGATAAAAGGGAGAAAAAGTAGAAAGAAAGAATTAGTAGAAGTAGAGAGAAAGAAAGAAAGGAGGGAGGGAGGGAGGAAGGAAGGAAGGAGGGAAGGAAGGAAAAAAAGAAAGGAGATAAAGTGAAATAAAATAAAGTAAGATAAAATATAATAAAGTTATTAAAATAAAAAAATAATTATTAAGAGAAAAAAAGAAAAAAATTAAAAAAACAAAAATAAAATGGACGGATAGTACCCTAGGACAAATGGTGTAAGCAAAGCTATACAGACAAAATCTCACACAGAAGTATACACATACACACTCACAAAAAGAGGAAAAGGGGAAAAAATAATATATCTTGCTTTCAAAGTCCACCTCCTTAATTTGGGATGATGGTTGTCTATTCATGTATTCCACAGATGCAGGGTACATCAAGTTGTTCGTGGAGCTTTAATCCGCTGCTGAGGCTGCTGGGAGAGAGATTTCCCTTTCTCTTCTTTGTTCTCACAGCTCCCAGGGGCTCAGCTTTGGATTTGGCCCTGCCTCTGCATGTAGGTCGCCGGAGGGTGTCTGTTCTTCGCTCAGACAGGACGGGGTTAAAGGAGCCGCTGATTCGGGGGCTCTGGCTCACTCAGGCCGCGGGGGAGGGAGGGGCACGGAGTGCGGGGCGGGCCTGCGGTGGCAGAGGCCGGCGTGACGTTGCACCAGCCTGAGGCGCGCCGTGCGTTCTCCGGAGGAGTTGACCCTGGGTCTGGCGGGCGGCACAGGCTCCCCAGAAAAGGGGTATGGATGGTGACGTGTGCTCGCACACAGGCTTCTTGGCGGCCGCAGCATCCTTTTGGGAGGTCTGAGGTCTTCTGCCAGCATTCAGTAGGTGTTCTGTAGGAGTTGTTCCACGTGTAGATGTATTTCTGGTGTATCTGTGGGGAGGAAGGTGATCTCCACGTTTTACTCTTCCGCCATCTTTCCGGAAGCCAAGCTGTGTTTTTAATGTAACTATAAAACAATATGTAAGTGAATTTTCTTTTGTATCCAGAAGAGTCTTTATCATCAAACATTCTTATTCTATGCACATTTGTTGTGATTACTGATATATTTGGATTTATTTCTAACACATTATTGTGCCTTCTGTAAGACCTGCTTTCGCTATTTATTAACCTTTCCTGTCTTCTTTGTATTGCTTAGTTTTATACAACTGTTTGGATATTAAATACTGCATTTGTATTCCTCTCATGGTTACTTAACTTTTTTCTGTACTTACAAAGTTTAAATCAAACCAATCTCTACCTTCTTTCTAAATAATAAAAATCTTAAAAATTTCTTATGTCTTTCCTGTCAGTCCTGACTTACATGTTATTGTTGTCCAGTGTTTCAGTTCTTCCCAACTTTCATTCCCCAAATAGATGTTGTTATACTATTATTTTTTTAATTCAATTACTCTTTGATTACACCTTAGTAATTACTTTCTCATTTCTTTGTTCACATTGCTGTGTTGAATGTTAGATATTTCTACAGGATCATTTGCACATTTTCCTTATTCCTGAAGTACATCCTTTAGAAATTCCTTTAGTGAAAGTCTGTTGATGGTAAACTGTTTCATTTGTTTGAAAGTGTCTTAATTTTACCCTTGCATCACAATGAATGTCTTTATTTCATCCATGTTTTTCAATAAGAATTTAACTGAATATGTTTTAACTCTGACTTTCTTGAAGCATCTTGAAAACATTTTTCCCTCTCTTTTGTCTTCTGCTGTTATTAAGAAGTCTGCATCAATATACATTCTGAATCAGACTGTTGCAACTCAAATTAGACCTCTGGAAGACGTTTCCACTTTTTCACATTGCATGAGCTCTTTTTATTTTGTATCTTGTCCATTTTGGGTTGTACCTTCAGATTCATATTTCCATGTCATTAATTTCATCTTCAGTAGTGTAAAGTGTGCTGTTTAACCTGTCCTTGGAGTTATATTTTATTTTAAAGATTGCATTCGTTTCCTTAAATACACTCTAATTTCCTTTCAAATCTGCCTAGAGTTTTAAGATTGTATCCTGTAGAAAGAACCAATGCTCCTTGATCAAGTTCTTATTTCTCTTATTAGTAATTTAAGCATTTATTTCATCATTTTAATTAATCAGTTTACTTTAAAAATCCTGTCTTTCTTTTTCTTTAGTATACTATTAAATTTCTATTTAATATACTATTTTGTGTTCCACATCTTATAATTTAAATGTATAAAACCCTCGTGGGACTAAAGTGTGTTGTTTTTGCAAATTCTCATTCATAACACTCATTCCATATTGGTGTGAATTGTGAGCTGATGTTCAACTGCATGACAAAGCACTGAATGTCAATCCAGTGATTATGAATTCTCGGAGACGTTTTCTTGCACTCAGAGCCTTGGCCAGGATAGATGTAGTCCCAGTCCATTCCCTTCCTTGGGCAATAAATGGTCTTTAGCCTCTATTTTAAGGATCTGATTTTTGTGGGGTATGCCAACTCCCCAACCTTGCTTGCTTTCAGAATCTTGTCTCCTGTTCACAGTGCGCCTGTTAAGTCAGATGTTTCTTAGCCATGGAGATTGGCATACCCCTGACAACTGATTAAAACTCTTGTTTCCACTCACTTGTCATTTTTGACCCTGGGCATATCGGTTAATTTGGGAGAATGTTTGTTGTATTTATTCCAGTATTTCTAGATATTTGGTAGTAGGAAGCATTTTTAGGCAATATTGGCTTCTAGGTTACCAGAATAGATACCAGTCTTATGTGTTCTGTTTAAAAAAGTAATCACATTAGGAACTGCACCTAACTATGGAAATGCTCAGAAGCAACAGAATGTAGTGTCAGGTACCAAGCTGCTCGGTTTCTCATTCTGATCCCATCACTTAATTTTTTCATCTTCGATACATTGCCTAACTTTTCTCTGCCTTCGTTTCCTCATCTGTAAAATGAGGATGATGCCTTATGGCTTACTTTGAGAAGTGAGCCAGTAAACCCAGCAGTGCTTGTATGTGCATTAAATTTTAAATAAATATGAATTGATCAGCATATCATATGTAAGTAGAAGCATTAAGTTACTTTCACAGGAGTTGAAAATGGAATTATCATCTACTGTGATGCTGGTCTCCATAAGACACTATGTAGCTTCTGTACTATGTAACAAGTAAAATCCTCACAAGAAGTCTATTAAGTGTGCAAATATATTTTTATTCCTATTCTATATATGAAGAAAATTGCTCTCCCAAAACTCACACTGCTTTTGCATAGTTGAGTAAGAATGAAATCCAAGTTTGTCTTGCTCCAAAGTCTAAATTTGACATCAGAAGATTTAAGTTCAAGTCTAGACTCCATCAGCTGCAGTTTTAAAATAATAATATCCAATACTTATGTTGTACTTTCTATGTGCCAAGAACTGTTTAGGAGCATTTAAACTCATTTGTTTATCATAATAAGGATTTGAAAAAGGTACTGTCATTTCCATCACTCTACTTTATGGATGGGGAAACTGAAGCATAGAGAGTTCGAGTAGCTTCCACGAAGTCACCCAATAAATGAAAAGTAGAGAAGAATTTGAACCCAGTGTCTAGTTCTCAAGTCCATACTTTATTAATTTGTGCTATAGAACTTGTGCAAGCATCCTGTTCTGCCTGAACTTTAGAATCTTCATCTCTAATATGAGATTAATGTACATTAAGAGATTTTTGTGAGGATTTAATAACGTCATACAGATGAAAGGTTTGTTTTGTTTTATTTTTTAAAAACCCTACAACATCTTAAAATGAAAGTCTTTACATGAAAAATTTTTGTACTATGGGCAACAATTTAAGCTCATAAGATGAATAAATTGCAATCTTGATAGCTTAATATTTACTTTGAATTGTCTTTTATCCAAAAGAGGTTGTCAACACTGAAATGATTATTTCATCAGCTTTTGTGGAAAAATGAATTTCATCAGAGTGATCCCATCTTGACTATCATTTATAAATATTTACTTATATCTTCCCCTTTCATTATAACAATGACTAATCATGCATCATCTAATCTTGATTATATGAAGGATTTAAGAAACATTGAATTATTTTTACATGATTGAGAGTTTGGATATTCAAGAGAGTTGAAAATTGTCAACAGAGGCACCTGTGAATTGAAGAGATTAGAAATTGTATTGTTCATGTTTGAAATTTTGAGGCCTAAGATAGATATGGATATATTATAAATATCTGCCTAAACTTCTTATTCCAGCCCCTTCAACTTCCCATGAAGTGAAATATCTGTATGGATATTACTTTGTAGTAAAAAAGAAACTTGGGGAGGTGCACTTTTTTTAGTGTCACAACCAGCTAATGGGAAGAACTGACTTTTGACATTATCTGAATAGAAATGTCCTGAAGACCATAAATGGGGATGACTTTCAAAATGAGATTAATATTAATCTTTTTATTCAGATGCTTCAGATTGAGTATGTCCTCTATACTATGTGTTATATTTTTTCATTTAAGAAATATGACAAATTTGTTTTGATCAACTCACTTGCATGAGGTAGATTTTATCTCAATTCCTCAGTTTATATTAACAGGTCAATTATAGTAGTGCTTAGCTGCAGGGGACCCATCAGAAGACTGATAAAACACCTTGACTGTGATGAGAGCAATTATGAATACAAGCAACAGCAGCCTATAGAATAGGTGTGAGATTCCTCTGCAGTATAATTTACAGTAGTAGGAAATCAAGCAGTTCACTAGGGCACAGTCCTTTTCCTAAATGACTGAGAGAGAAAATAGTTAAAAGTAAGAAATGTTTTGTCTGAAGCAGTTTCTTCAAGGGTAGATGTTTCTTCACTT
Source organism: Neophocaena asiaeorientalis asiaeorientalis (assembly GCF_003031525.2). NCBI lineage: Eukaryota > Metazoa > Chordata > Mammalia > Artiodactyla > Phocoenidae > Neophocaena > Neophocaena asiaeorientalis. Next base: position 10,966,167 of record NW_020185336.1, on the reverse strand, counting down.
AAAATGAAAGCTTGATACAATTTTCTGTTCTTTTATTAGCATTGTCTTCTTATAATTTTCTATTCTTTTTACACTACCAGTGTGTGAAACTACTTCCCCAGTATGCATGATTGTGAAAGATAAAGAGGGTTTTTAAGCATAACAATGTATTTAAGCTATATTTCCATTCCTATACAAAGATATTTACCTTTTTTATTGAATGTCTGTGTAATATTTCACAGTATTATGATCTAATGCCATTCTCCTATTAACAAACTTTTAGGCTATTACTATAATTTTGCTACTAGAAGCAATGTGGTGATGAACACTTTTGTATTATTGTGTACACATGGCTGTATAGAATCTTAAATAATGATGTTTCTGGGGCTAAAAACTGTGCCCATGTTAAATATCACAGACACTGCTAACTTTCCCTTCAAAAGGCTTACGCCAATATATACAAACATAAGCAAGTGAAGGAGGAGGGTTTCTCCCCATGCCACCAACATTCTCAGTCTATCTTAAGAAATTTTTAAAAAATTTGGTTGTATTTCTCTCTCCACACCCCTTATTTATTCAGGTATAATTGATTTACAATATTATATTAGTTTCAGGTACACAACATAGTAATTAGATATTTTTATACAGTACAAAGTGATCACGACAATACGTCTAGTTCCCATCTTTCACCATACAAATTTACCACAATATTATTTACTACATTTCCTATGCTGTATATTACATCCTGTGACTTAGTTTATAACTAGAAGTTTGTACCTCTTAATCTCCCTGACCTATTTTACCCATCCCGCCCCCCAAGTCCTTCCCCTTTGGCAACCACCAGTTTGTTCTTTGTATCTATGAGTCTCTTTCTGTATTTGTTTGTTTTCTTTTTAAGATTCCATGAATAAGTGGGAGTCCCCTGGTGGCCTAGTTGTTAGGATTCTGGGCTTTCACTGCTGTAGCCTGGGTTCAATCCCAAAGATTCCACGAATAAGTGAAATCATATGGTATTTGTCTTTCCCTGTCTGACTTATTTCTCTTAGCGTAATACATTCAAGGTCCATCCATGTTGTCACAAATCAACATTTCAGTCTTTTTTATGGCGGAGTGATATTCTGTTGTGTGTGTGTGTGTGTGTGTGTGTGTGTGTGTGTGTTTATATCACATTCCATTTTATCCATTTTTTTAATATCCATTCATTTATCTATGGACACTTAGTTTGCTTCCATATCTTGACTATTCTAAATAATGCTGCAGTGAACATAGGGGCACTTATATCTTTTCAAATTTGTGTTTTTGTTTTCTTTGGGAAAATAACTAGAAGTGGAATTGCTGGATAATACGGCAGTTATATTTTTAATGTTTTGAGGAACCTCCATACTGTTCTCCATAGTGGCTGCACCAATTCACATTCCTACCAACAGTGCACAAAGGTTCCCTTTTTACCACATCTTCACCAACGTTTGTTATTTGTGGTCTTTTTGATGATAGCCATTCTGATAGGTGTGAAGTGATATCTCATTGGGATTTTGGTTTGCATTCCCCTGATGATTAGAGAGTATTTTGATAATGAAGACTGTGTTTGAATTATTTTTTATTTTATTATATTTTACTGCAGTTTAACTTGTCCCTCAAGCAGCAGAGAGATAAAAATCAAGTTATATTGGACAAACTAGAGATAGTGCTCACAGTTATTATTCAGATACAGGAAAATAAATTTATTGCTGTTCATTAAAATGACAATCTTTAAATTGACCTAACTTCTATATTTATATCTTTATATACATATATTATTTCATAAAGAGACTTTCTTTCAAATTTCCTGGGAATGGAGGATGAAACAACAAATAAAATGGGAGATGAGAAGGTTTTTCAGTGAAACTAAAATGATTTTTAAAGCCCAAAGTAGCTCCTGGCCTTAGAAAATTGACTAATTTATGCAAAAGATAATTCTCTAGTTGTGGTAGTTGACTAATATTATAACACTAAAGACCAGTTGACACTGTATAGTGAATACATGTAATAGTGGCTTTCTAAACATGGTGTTAATTTCCCTTGAAAACCGCTTTACATTTTAGAAGTACCAGCTATGAATAAATGTTTCTATAATATACTCTTACTTTCAGGTTTTTAGAATTATTTATAACAACTTGCTGCATAAAAAGTTGTCACATTTCCAAGTTGCTAAACAATACATAAGTTGCTAAATAATTTTATATAGTATTAGTTCTATTATATAAATTTTAAGTATGTTTGAACTAAAAATGGAGTGTATCAAGTGTCAGTACATTACATTTCATAAAATATTGTTTTAAAATTTTATTTTGTAACCTAAAATACTAAATAAGATCCCCAAACAATATAACAAATATAGCACCATCCCCCAAAACCTAATTATTAATATTCGGTGAAATTTAATTCCAGTATTTTTTTAGAAGAATAAAACTGTGCTTACATAAAGGATTAAATTGTCAAAGCAGACTAATAAGAATCACATTTAACCAAAAGAAACAACCTTTCACTGGTACTGCATCTACATGTGTTCAATAACTGGAATTGTGACTAGTTATGGTTCTGTAAATTCTGGATTCCATCAACGTTTCTGTTTCTCATTGACTTAGTTTTTATAAGTTGGAACGTTTCTGTTTCTCGTTGACTTAGTTTTTATAAGTTGGAATTTTCTAGGAATTTGTCTATTTCATCTATATACATTTTCAGATTTCTTGGTGTAATGTTGTGCATAGTCATATTTTGATATATTTGTGATGTTGATATATTTGATATATTTGATACATTTGATATATTTGATACGTATTTGATATATTTGTGATGTTGAAGGTTCTGTAGTACTCCACCCTTTCTGTAGTACTCCACAATTTCCTGAAATTGTTTTGTGGTGTCTTTCTTTCTTAATCAGTTTCACCACAGGTGTGTAAATTTTATTTATATTGTCAAAGAATTAACTTTTAGCTTTGTGAATCTTTTATTATACGTTTGTTTCCATTTCGTTATTTTCTACTTTGGTGTTTATTATTTCCTTCCTTTTACTTTCTTTGGGTTTATTTGCTGATTTTGTGTTTTTTCTTTTCACCCCAGCTCTTAGAATGAATATTTTATTAATTTAAAAGTTCTTATTAATACTTATATTAAGCCTGATAAATTTTCTTCAAAGTAATCTTTTAGCTGTATCCTTTGTATTTTTATATGATCCAGTTTAAAATATTTAAAAATTCTAATTCTAATTTATTTGTTGATCCATTTGTTACAATTGACCCTCAGTATCAGGGGAGACTGGTTCCAGGACCCCTTGCAAATTCTGGGATTCTCAAATCTCTTATATAAAATGGTGCAATTTTCATTATAATCTACAGTTTCCCATATACTTTAAATCATCTCTAGACTACTTATAATACCTAATACGATGTAAATGCTATGTAAATAGTTGCAAATACAATGTGAATGCTATGTAAATAGTTGTCAGTGTGCAGCAAATTCAAGTTTTGTTTTTTGGAACTTTCTGGAATTTTGGGGGATATATATTTGATCTGCAGTTGGTTGAATCTGTGGATACAGAACTCACAGATTAGGAGGGCCAAGTGTCTTTGCATTTGTATTGTACATTTACAAACATGGGATTTTTCTAGTCATATTTTCTTTTTTTAAATTTTAATTTATTTATTTATTTTTGCTTACATTGGGTTTTCGTTGCTGTGCATGGGCTTTCTCTAGCTGTGTCGAGCAGAGGCTACTCTTTGTTGCAGTGCGTGGGCTTCTCATTGTGGTGGTTTCTCTTGTTGCGGACCACAGGCATGTGGGCTTCAGTAGTTGTGGCATGTGGGTTCAGTAGTTGTGGCACACAGGCTTAGTTGATCTGCAGCATGTGGGATCTTCCAGGACAAGGGATCGAACCCATGGCCCCTGCATTGGCAGGCGATTCTTAACCACTGCACCATCAGGGAATTTCCTAGTCATATTTTCTTATTGTTTTCTACCTTAATTTCATTGTGTTCAAAGAACTTCTAATGAATAGTATTCCACCATGTAAATATAAAAAACAGTTTACTCTTTCTGTGGTTGACATTTAGATACTCACGGGTTTATATGTGTGTGTTTTTATTCTCCAGATTTGTGGATTTATCTTTAGACTTATATAACTGTAGCCTTATAAAACTTGATCATTTATATAACTTTGTATGTAACATATATAAGTTTATATGTAACATATAATATTTATTTAGCCTGGTATTACTATATACATTTATTTCATTTATTTTGAAGCTGTTTTATTAGGTACAGATAAATTTAACATAGTTATATCTTTCCGGTTAACTGAAACTTGGGATCTGGTCTATTTAGAGTATTCACGGAGATTGTTTTTCTCCTTTGCTAGTTTAAAATAAAAATATTTTAGATTTCTAACATATCTAAATGGTAAATTTTCTTATATATCCATTCTGTTTCTCTTGATTCTTAATCCCCCTATTCTTATTATAAAGAAATCTTTCCATTATTTATCTCTTTGATGGTTTGTGCTTAAATCACAACTATGAAGTCCCTTTCTTAAGGTAACATTCACAGGGATTAGGATATGGACATATTTGGGGTGGTGGCATTATTTGGTGCATTAACTCCATTTTGTTTCATTCACCTATTCCTCTATCATACTGTCTTATTTACTGTATGTAATAGATCTTGTTATCCTGTAGAATAAGTATAAGAATTGTTCTTCTTCAATATTATCTGTTATTCTTTGCCCTTTACATTTACATCTTAATGATTATCGAGTTGGCAATTTCCACATACACACACACCTACTGAAATTTTCTTTTGATTGTAAAACATCTATAAATTAATTTGGCAAAATGTAACACCTTTATATTTTTGTCTTCAATTATTCCATGGATTTAGAAGGTACATTTAAATTTTCTAAGCAAATACATCTATTTAAAAAAAAATTAAAGTAAACTAAACTTGTGTAGGTCAGAATCATTTAGTGTATGCCCAATTAGTTTTAGAATATTAAATATACCTGACTCCAGTTACATATGCACTTACTGATTCAATGTTAACTTGAAATAGTTTCTGCTGGTAATCAATTTCCTTGTGTTGTCATCTTTTCTATTCACTAACTTGCTGAGGCCAACTTTCTTCCTTGGATCTTGGTTCTCTAGCTATATCTTTTTCATTTATATTTATTCCTAGTTCTTCATGTGTGCTCCTGATGAGTATAAAGGAAACCAAAGATGCTCAGCATAGTTGTAAAACAAGAAAAGCCTGATTTGTAAAGAGATATTGCAGACATATTTTCCAGAATGTAAAATGTTAATTCAGAGTCTTTGCAACTTCACTACCTGCACGAAATATGTCTAGAGATGCCGGGGACTTTAAAAGATATTTTAAATGATTTATCTCCTGTATTGAGTCAGGTTCCCTAGAAACAGATTGAAATGAGTATTTGTGTACATGGAAGAGACTTGCTAAGGGCAAAAGCTATAAGGGAGTTAGGGATGCTAGATAGGATAGAAGTAGCAATACAACTTCCTGTTGTCAGGTGAAGTCCAGCCTCACCCTATTCCTCAAGGAACCCTGGAGCTTATACTGAAATGCAGATTCTGTTTCAATTTTGGGCAAGAAAGCAAAAACTTTTGTAATCCCCACCAGTCTTTCATTGAATATACATCTGGTTGTATACCTTCAAGGCAACCCCCAGAGAGATGGTTTCAGTCACCCAGGCAAGACTCAGAAGTTACTGGAGAAGTTACAGGTATGAGCCTTGAGCAACACTTGCGGCTGTTGAGGGATGGGCATATTGAATAAGTACAAAGGATTTTGGTGGATGTGGTTAGGGGTCACCTTCATGTGTCACATCTTTATTCCCTTGAGAGCTCTCTTTTACATGAACCAATGTTTATAACAAATACCTATGTCATTATTAATCATGATTTCTTAGAATATATATTTTATTGTTTAGAATGAGTCATAAGAAATTCACTAGTCTGCAAGTACACATAATTTTAGAAGAATGTTCTTTGATTTCTTATGTGGGCTTAAAAATTATATCTGGGTATCAAACATTTTGAAAGGAACACATATTGAAATTGTATTGTGAATTAAGGGGATATTAATAGAATTAAAGGCCTACAAAAGACACTGGTTAACTATCTACCATAAAGACTTCCCTGTTTTTTCTTTTCTTCTCAGACTATTTCAAAGCCTACCTTTATTGCGACTGAGTTATGGCCAATAAGATGTGCATGGCAGTGATGTATATGACTACCAACACTGGCCTATAAAAATCTCTCATTTTACCCTTCAGGCTTTATTTTGCTGTGTATGTTGGGTGGATGTCAATGTTTAAGGTGGCCTTGTGGGACATGCATTCTAAATGCAGACCTTCCATCAATCTGAGTTCCTGAATCACTAAATACTGCATACTCCCTCCTTGCCTCTAGATGAATTTTAAATAAGCAACAAATAAACTTCCATAATATGAAGTAGTGGAGATTTCAGGGTTTATATAATACAGTAGCTAATGTTAATTTACTTAACATGCATACCAAAATACATTTTCAGCAAGATATAGATTATAAAAATTGTTAAACATATTTGTGTGTGGCAATAAACCAAGATTAAAATCTTTCTAGTCTGTCATTATTAAAAACGTATTTTAGATATTCTCCAATAGTAAATAGCATTGCTTAATATCTTGAAGCTAAGTCTCCTTTGGCTTTATATATTCTGTTTAGTCTTTAATATAATTATTGAAGACGAAGAAAACAGGAGTAATTTTAGACAATGTAGAATGTGAACATTTTAAGGGTTCTGAGGGCAGTTGTAAAATTTCCCAAGAAGTTTTTTTTAATGTACTTTAATTTGATTTTCCTTTATTGTTTGGTAAAAATTGTTATAAATTGACCCTGAGCCACAGTTGGTATTGGATCTATTTACTTTTTTACTCTCAGCTTACATAGCCAAGCTGCAAACCAGCTTCTCAGGGAAAATCAGAAAATATCTATTCTTTCAGCTACAAATTTGATTACAGTAAACTCACCAGGTACTGAGGTGAGCTTTTACTGGAAAGGTTAAAGGAAATGTGTCTGCTCAGACGCGATATTTTATGTTCCTGATATTCTTCCAACCAAAATAATTTTCAAAAATGTAGAATCTCCAGAAATATCATATCAAAAATAGGAAGGTTAATTAGTAACTGAATAACATTCATTGTCACAAGAGCTTGATTTACCAGGGAGATTATCATCAATGAAGAGCAGATATAATTCAGAGAGGTTTTGAGAAAGAGAAGACAAAAGTGAAGGACTATGTTGGATTTCTTTTGTTGATATCCTAGGAATAAATGTGCTGTTTGTGAATAAACATTCTGCTGTGTCCGAACAGTGGAAAGGGATGAGTTCACCCACCGTGGAGGACGAGACAACACCAAAAGTTCCCCACTATAGGTTGCAAACAGGGCCAATCTTTTCTCAAAACAAATACAGAACTTAGATGGGTTTGTAACTACAATATCTCTAAGGCATTTTCTTTCTTATAGCCATGCTTACAAATCTGATAGGTTTTCTGGGGGGAAAATTCTATATAATATGATAAAAGTTGTGGTGCTGTTACCTGGGTCATTGTGCCTTCAAAAAGAATGTTTTTTGAGGAATAATTTATCACAGTCTTTCCTTCTTTTCCAGGCTACTATCTCCCAGAAACATAACTGTATTCATAATTATGCTCAAGCATTATGTTTGAAACTCAGGAAATTAAATGTATGTTCTACAATATATTCAAAAGTCAAAGCATGTGTACCTAACAATAAATATTTATTAATCACCTATTTAGTTAAAGACATGTTAGAAGAACAGTATAGAATTCTAAATGTGTTTAATTTTATTTCCCGTATTTAAATATGATTGTGGTAATCTGAACTATTTCTTCAAAGGCTGTTGAAATAAGTCTTCCTTCAGTGGAAGATTTCTAAAGATCTAAATTGTGGATTATTATTATATATTTTTTGCTTTGGAAAGTAGTAATTGTCTTTCTTTATTGCTCATGCCAGTAAACTATGTGTGATTAATCCGTACATGTTTTCCAGAGAGCTAAAAAAACAATTAGGTACTAGGTTACAAGTCTTTTTTTAGCATCATTATTAGAGATTGTGTAAAATAAAACAAAAGTTTACCTGTAATTATTTTTTATTCTATTGGTGATGGGGGTCATGCAGAGTACTTTTGTTCATTTGAGCTTCTTAAAATTCTCAAGGTCATCAAAATTCCTTAGCAAATTGCTAAACTGAAAATGAAAACACTCCAAGATTGTCATTCAGTTTCAAACTGCATCTATTCTCTTAAGTAAAATGACATCTTTTCCAATCACATACAGAGATATTACTCAAGTGTTCTTTCAAAGGTGGCTATGAGATACGGTGTGGTTTAGATACTACCTGAAGATTCAATCCTGACTAACCATACAATTTCGAGGAGCGTCATGGAGACTCATTTGCTCTCCTAAACCCGAAGATTTATTTAGGTAGAATTCGGATTTGGTGAAGTAAGTTAAGATGTGGAGGGAGGTTGGACATTTAGAGTTGAAGGAAATACACATATTTAGCCCATAGTATTTGCCAAGTTTTGGACTAGGTACTTCATGTACAGTATTTTACTGAATCTTCATAACAGCCCTGTGAATTAGACATTATTTTCCCTATCGTACAGCCAGTGGTCTTCTAGAGTTACAGTGAGAGAAATGCAGAGATAAGAATTCCAATGGGCTATTTCACTTGAGATCACGGTTGCCACCTTACTTAGTGCCTTCTAAGAGTCTTACTCTGCACCTTCTCCCGGAGACAAAGTACATCTCTCTGAGCGCTCCCGGGACCTTCATCCCTCAACTTTTCTTGCGTTGTGTAAGGCACTGAAGTGAGAGAGGGGAAAACCATCTGGGGTAAATAGCTGTGAAAAAGTGGATACAGTTTAAGGCCTGAGGAACTATCAACCACTGAGGAGAACTCGAAATCTTAAAACAGAGAAACAAACCTGTTTGTGGGTTGAATTCCTAGGTGTTTCCCTCTTAGGTGGCCAAACCAGCTCAGCAGGAAGGGTAGCAAAACCATTGATGTGCAAATTCCCCATATCTGTGTCTCAGAATAGTAGGTTTCTCACAGTAGCAAGAGCAAAACCTTGACTAAAAAGCACTACTTGTCTTCTAACTTGATTGGTTCTTCCCAGCCCCACTCAAATCCTTGCAAACCTGAGAGACAGCAGGAGATGAAATTAGTAAATCCATAGTAAGTCCAGCCTTGGCTGGCCAATGTTTATCTCTCCATGTCATCCCACCAGCCCTGTGCCTGGGAATGTCTGTTTTGAGATTTTACTGTATATTATTTGTGCTGTTTAGTTTCATTCTTAATTCAAAAATAGCTTGATGGAAGTCTATGTGGTTCAGGACACACTCCCCCCAAAGATGGCATCTTGGCATATTGTGTATTTCAAGCTGAAGGAATTTGAGAAATAGTATGTGCAGGAAGAACTTTCTGACCGTCCCCTGAAGCAGGTCATAAGACTCCTATGTGAGGGATGCCTTCTCTATATCCGAAGAAAGGAGCATCCTTATCTCCAAAAATAAAGAGACACAGAGAAGAATCTGTACAGGCCTTGCCTCACCTTTGTCCTATCACATCTTTCAACCACTTTTCATTCTTCATCAAACTAGCAGAAAAACACTCAGATTTCATTGAGTCTTCATTCTCTTATGAAGGTCCCGTGTGGCTTAAAACTTATATTAAATAAATCTGTATATTTTCTCTTGTTCATCTGTCTTTTGCTACAGGGACACCAGTCAAGAATTTAGGAGGGGAGAAGAAAAAGGTATTTTCCTCCCCTACGAAATTATTCTCATCCTGGTTGCTTGTAGAACCGTAGGCATAACTTGGGGCAGCAACGGCACTTGGAGAATTTGAGAGGCAAAGCTCAGTATCGATTACCATCTGTGTCAGAGAGAGGGAAAACTTTCTCTTATACCATTTGTTTTACCATTGCTTAGCTTAGCACTTCATATTTTAAATGGGAAAATTCCAAAGCAAATAAAATATCTAAAAAGCTGCCACTGCATTCTATGTAATAAGAAGGAAAACTAGCAGCAGAAAGGTGAGATTTGTATTTCTAGAGTCTACCTTCCGAGTGACATCTGCATTAAAAGAGGTGGTAGGAAGGGAAAGAGACACTTTTGTTATATAGGGTAAAGTTCACGGAGTTTTTAATTGAGAGAAAAGACTGATGAAATAGCAGAAGGCAAAACTTTTGTTAGTATCAGAATTATTGATGAGAATAGAAAACAGTCTGTGTATGCCTTATTCAATAATTTTTTTCTGTACTCTATATCTATTTATATTACAGCTGTCAGAGTAGGTGCAGGTTTTCAAACAAATAAACCCAGGCAATGTGTTCACTCATGTTCTGTCTCACTATTTATTTCTCTCACGTGCAGGGTTACAACTCACCCTGACTTGCATCCTGCCTTTTCATAACCATGGCATTTCTAGCAAAACTGGTGCCAGCCTACTTGAAAGTACATTTCCATTTCTTCAGTGGACTAATTGTCTCCTTCAATGCCACATACACTTGCAGAGATTGTAAATTAAGCCCTAGAAGATAAAACAAGTTATATAGTTATTAGTGAAATGACATGGTACCAGAATACATCAAGAATTTAGCAAAGTGGAAATGCTTTACCAGGCTACAGTATGTATAATCAAGTAAATCTTGCAAATAGTAAAAGTCGAACAGAAAGCTTTATTTATTTATTTTTGCGGTACGCGGGCCTCTCACTGTTGTGGCCTCTCCCGTTGCGGAGCACAGGCTCCGGACGCGCAGGCTCAGCAGCCATGGCTCACGGGCCCAGCCGCTCTGCGGTATGTGGGATCTTCCCGGACCGGGGCACGAACCCATGTCCCCTGCATCGGCAGGCGGACTCTCAACCACTGTGCCACCAGGGAAGCCCCCTATATATTTATTTCATTGTGTAGACGTCAATATGATGACACTTGTTAGTATACATGAAATGGTGATTCGGAGTCTTTCCTAAAGTAGTAAATGATCATTATCCATAGATGCCGCCGCTATTTCCCTATTGACTGGCAATCTGATATTTAACTAAACTAGCTTAAACTGAAATGAATTTCAATTGCACAATTTCCTTTGTGAGCTTGAGCAGATTACAATTTTAAAATTCAGTAGGCTGTGTTACATCTGATATTAACATATCACAGGAGGAAACTGATTTCTTAACCAATTGTCACTTAAAAAGAGAGACAAAGAGTAAAAATAAACCTTGGGCTTGCAGACTGCAGGCATAGAATATTTGTTCCAAAATAACAACAACGGCAGCAACTAGAAAACTGAATCTTGACTTAATGAAAATATATTGAGATCTGGCTAAACAAATTACTAGGCTTTGTTAGACAATTTTTAGAGAATATTTGAAACTAAAATAATACTGTTTCTATGGCAAAAACTGAAGGGTTTAGTATTTACTTGGCTATTCACTTACACACTCATTCTTTTTTTTTTCTATTTAGTCATGAATAGACATGTATTAAGCACCAATCCCTGGGACCAGATATAAAAGTTAAAACAGATTACTGGCAACAAATTTTATGAGGTTGCTAGTATTTAAATTGGTGGGAATCATATGATAATCACATAATAGAGGATAACTTTTTTTTAAATTTGCCAAACAGTGTCCATGAATTGCTTTTCATTGAATATATGTTTGTAAATACACATTGATATCAATATAAATAGAGATTTGACAGGACTTGATTCATTTTGTCAAGTTTGAAAATTTTACATTTCATTTAAAGAGAGATTGCTTCTAACACAGTATCTGCTGAGAACATTTTCAGCACCAAATATCATCACCCATGTCCAGGGCCCCAGAAATGCTGATGGAAACTAAGTAGTGAAATACTTGGGCTTTTCTTTTTATTTCCTGATGTCTTGGGCATCCTAAGACTCTTTGGAACTGAATGGTGCTATTTTCAGAAGACTGTATATGTGTGCCTCTTCAAACTTTCTTCATCATTTGTTTCATCTTTACCATAATAATATTGTAATGCTTATTTTATTTATGTATTTATTTATTTTTTGGCCATACTGCATGGCTTGCCAGGATCTCAGTTCCCTGACCAGTGATTGAACCCAGGCCTCAGGAGTCAAAGCCTGGAATCCTAACCACTAGGTGACCCGAGAACTCCTACTATAATAATATTTTTAAAGCATTTTGGTATTTGCGTTTCTTCTTTTCTACTTCTACTTCAGTTTTCCCAAAGTCGTGCGAAATTTCCCCAGTCTGATCAACACACTCCAAATTCGGATGCATGAGTCGACAGCCCTGCTGCCCAAATTCTCCTGTGTGTCTAGCAGACATAAATAAGTAGCTCTCATTAAAGCCTTCACTGCCACCTTACTTGTTAATATAAATCATTAAGAAAGGGAGCGACTCCGTTCTCAAAAATGGTTCCACTGACAGCTCTAAGAAAATTAGAAAGCATAAGCCAACGTAAAGTTAGGAAGGGCAGAGACTTTATATGTATTTCCTTCTTTATTTCCTAAGACATAAATCTATGTCAAATGTCTACTTGATATTTGATCTTTACTGCATTGAAAACTTCCATAGTATTTTCATCAACAGTTTTTTATTCCTCCCAATACATTCTGGTTGTAATGAAATAAATTCAATCAAATTCTATCTTTAAATCATTTTTCAGAGTTAAGGAAACAAAAGTTTGGCAACCCCATATTTTTCCTTTAACTCCTTTTCCCTCATCTTTATCCACCTCAGGAACGTTAGAACCCTCTAAAGTTTGTTTAATTTACAAGTAATTTATCTTCCTATCTTTTCCAAGTGAATTGTATTTTATGCTACATTCATGAGTTGCAATAGTCAAGTGTCACTGATGGGATTGCCAGTGTCTGCTCGAAGTGGCCACTTTAGCACCTCTACCCCTCACCCAGAAATGTTTATATGACCATAGACCTTCCTTCTTTGTCCTTAAGCAACATGATGTTAAAATAGGCACTTGGTAGATCCAAATGATTCTTGAAAAATAAATCAATAAATTGCTTGCTTCCAGTGGCCAGGCAATTAGATATTTAGTTCTTTAGCATCTCACTTTTGTCCCCTTGAGCTTATATATTTGCCTAGGTATGGGAGCTGTGACTTCAAGCAGTCTCTTGACTGCTCCCACAAATTGTGCTGTAATTTGACTTACCTAAAATGATGGCTAGCCTCCTTTTTCTAAGAAAAAAATCAGCTTTTAAATACATAGGTTAAAAAAAAAAGGTATATTGATTTTGGCGGTTCATTACACGAGTCTCTTAACCTTTGTGTTTGAAAATTTTCATAACTGAAAAAATAAAGTCCAGTTGTTTTATGTGAAAAACCAAATAAATACGTAGATAAATCTGGATTTAAATAAAACATAGTAACGATAGCTTTAAGTATTCAAATAATTCAGAAACCCAGTTATGTTCTTGTCATCTGAGTCAACATATTTAAAGAGGGAAAGGGGAGTAGTTTTGAATTTAACAAGATGGAAACTATGTTTTTGTTTTACTTTTTTAACCTTTTGCTTTGATGTGGGCCTATCACGTTTTTCAGTAAAACCAAGATCTGCTTTACCTGTTACAAGCAGCATGTTTTCATGAGCCCCATGCAGCTGCTTTAAGAACTGGAGGGCTTGGTGAGCCAAACCTTCGACTCCTCACGTTCATAACTTCCTGCCAGAGCATCTTCCTTCCCATAAAAACATAATTTAAAAAGCTGGTTGCTGCTCAAATCAGGTTTATTTGGGAACTCATTAGATGAAGGAGATTTGTGACAACAGCTGAAAGAACAAAAAATATGGGGAAAAACAAAACCTAGCAGCTCAGAAATAAATAAAACTGATGATTATAAAAATCTGCTTTATTTTTAAGAATAAAGGACTATTATTCCATGTTAAATGTGGCTGCCATTCTCTGTGAAAGCATTGAAAATTCTAACATTTTTTATTTCTTAAGTTTTTGTTCTACCTACATTATTTCCAACTTAAAAGCCAAAAGGAAGTCTTTTAAGACAAAGCAAGCATATAGTTTACCTTATAGATAATTATTGCAGATAAAAAACAAAAGCAGGAGTTTTTTTTTTTTTAGAGAATTTTAATGGTCTTACCCTCAGCTTATAATAAGATGCCAGATTAAATAAATAATATTTTTAAAGAGTGCACTTGATTCTCTCTAAAACCAAAAGGAAAAATCTACTCACCATATTTACCCTTTGTATCTAGGCTACCCTCAATTAGCATTTTCCTAATTCAGGAGGTTGTTTGGGAAGGCCAGCACATCACAGTTGTCTCGTACATGCCCTGCCCTGCACTTGCACTGGAATGCTGAGGTCCATTTCTCCTAGCCGTTTTCCAAAAATCTTTTTGAGGATATCGTCCATTCATTCATGCTTTCATTTTGCAACAAATATGTATTGATCTCCAACTGTGTTTTATGTTCAGTGCTGGGGATATAGCAGTAAACAGGAAAGACAAAGTCTGTCTTGCCCTCAAGAAGTTTAATTTTAATCAGGGAAATCCACAGCAAGCATAAAAATAAATTAATAATTAAAATAATTTTAGTAAAAATAAAATCCTAGGTGCTATATTAGTCACGATGATTTGGTAAGACCATGTCAAGGACGTGTTTAAGCTGAGATGTGAGTGAGAAAATGAGCCAGCTGTACAAATGGCTGGTGTAAGAAGACTCCAGGCAGAGGAAACTCTGAAAAGTAAACCCATGAGGCTGGCATGAGCTTAATGAGAAACTGCAAAAATGCTGAATTTTGGCGCCTGATCAATGCAGTGTGAGGTAAGAGGCTGAGGTAATGAAGCTGCTGCAGCAGCAGCCAGATTGACAGGAATCACTTAGGCTGTGGAAGGAAGGAGGGGTTTTTTGTTTGTGTTTGTTCTGTTTTTCTAATAATACTATAGTGAGGATTTTTCTTATGGGAAGTATAAGATCTGATTCATACTTTTAAAAGATCAGGGATGAAGAATGGGCTCTAATTAAATCATATGGAGAGGGACAGACTCACACACAGGTGCATCTATCCTACCACTGCTTCTATTTAAAAGACAATATGATGCATTGTGTGTAGCATGATTCTTTGCAGAATCTTTCATATTAAAGTTTAAAGAAAAGTTTCAGTCAGAAGCTTCTAAGTTTGTTCCTTATAGCCACACTTTACTAAGGTGTCTTTTCATTGTTTTCTGGCCTTTCTGGCCTGAACAGGGAAGAGCTTCCACTCAGTGACACAGAGGCCAGTTGGTCCACGTGTCTAGTAAACTCTTCTCTTCCTCCAAAACCAATCCCAAATGACAAGGTGCGAATTTAAAGATGTATGATTTGTGACCTCAGCGAGCTGACAGTCACATTTATAGCCAAAATCATTGCAAGAGATACTCTGAAAAGAGCTATACCTTAGTGTAGACACATTACAACAAGGACAAAAAGAAGGAGAGAATATTCCTGACTTGAGGATGTTAGGGAAGATTTCCTAGAGGACATGGCATTTGAGCAAGACCTAGAGATGACTTGAAGAAGTTCTAGGCAGAGAAAACTTGAATATGAAATTATCCTTAAATTATAATAGGAAAGCATTATGAAGTAATGCATGTAAGTATGAATACATTTGATTTCAAAAATAAAAGGAAAAGCCCAAGACTTCATTAGAAAATGTGAACATTTCTATGTCACTGGCAATGGTAGGAAATGAAATTGAAAATCTTGATACTTGATACTTAGTAGACTAGAAATTCCTCCACATCCTCTTATAATCATACTGACTTTCCATTTGCCTCATGAATGTAGACTCTTTTTAAGCAAGGTGCAGTATGTTTTGCTCTTTGAGTTGGAAACCTGTCTCCCACGTATTAGTTTTGTCAGTGTATTTAATGCTTGTTGTCTCCTTCAAAGGTGAATTCATTTTGACTGAGCCCTTGCTCCTAACAGGCAGTAGGTTCACATATTGTTTTAGGTTCTGCTTCATAAAGCAGCGGTAGATTTTACTTACTGCTGATTCATATTTTATACTCATGAATTTAGTTATCTTCCATCCACTTCAATTATTCCAATCTAAAGAAGGTATGGAGTTGCAATTCTATACCAGTACTATAAATTGGCTACTACATAAAATTAAGATGTGCTCAGCTACAAATAACAAAAACTCAACACAGCTATTTTTAAAAGGAGAGATATTTATCTCATAAATCCAAAATATAGAGCAACTACTAGGTTGATTGAGAGGCTAAACATCAAGAATACAGCTTCTTTCAATCTTTTTGCACTGCCATTCTCATCATACTGAATTGTCTTTTTAGACTGGCTACACTCATGGCCTCAAGAAGATTCTTAGTTCCAGACATCCAGAAAAACTGGTGGTTCTAGTATTGTGTTCTTTTATAAGAGTTGAGAAACTTTACTAGGTGCTACCAGCCAGACTTCCTGTCACATCTCGTTGGCCAGAATTGAAATACTTGCTCTGTCTAAGCCAATCGAGTATAATGGCAAAAGTGATGAGACCACCATGATTGGCTTTTTCTTCCTCAAAAACACATGACCTTATCTTTCTCAGAAACACAGAACCCTGAACAAAATCAGGCTTCTGTCTGCAAGGATGGAGGAGCATGAAGGATAGTCTTACAGGTAGGCAACCAATAGTATTCACCACTGCAGCATTCCTGAAGGATGTTTCTTCTGGAGTATTTTGACATTTGTTAATTACATAGTATGATCTCTGGGTAGATAACACTCCCTTAATACCTGCCTGAACCTTGGAGCTTCCAGTATCTATTGGTCACTCATTTGGAGAAAGTGGAGGGGACCAGATATCAAGGTTGCTACCTATTGGAACATAGTCTCAGGAATTTGAACTGAACATTGGAAAATTTTAATATTGGTCCTTGCTCAACGCCTTTTTCAGTGCCAACCATTTTGCTATTAGAATTTGTTGAATTCATGTTGTTCTGTGAGTGCTCAGATATTTTTTTTCCTCATCTAAGTATTTTCTCCAATTAGTAGATTTATTTTTCAAGCTTCTCTTTCATCAAAGTGTACCTGTCGTATCTTCTGAACCATTTCTGATTAATCTAAGAAACTAAACTTTATCTTTGTATCCACTGGAACTAGTAGATTTTTTTTAGAGGAATCTCTCAAGCAACAGAAGTGTATTTTGACAAAGGTATGGAGATTCTAAAGATTATTCCAAAGAGGACACTCATTGGAAAAGAATCTTCTAGTCTGCTGCCTACTTGGCATTTGATATTTGACCATGCACTGGTTATACCACATCTCAAAATTAAACATTCCTACCTCCTTCTCTTTAAGGACCAGGTGAAACAATATGTTTAAGAGGGTGCTGTCATTGTGAGGTGCTGCCTCATCTGCCACTAAGGAATTCTTCTTGGGACCTGGGGCAAAAGGTACAATCTGAGAGCCCAGGACCATGATGATTGGCGCTCCAGGAAGCAGTAGTTTCAGTTTCAGTTTTCAGCAGAAGCAAAGAGTGGAAACTCTGACAGGTAATGGTGTCAGAAATCTCTGGGAAGCCGAGGAGTAACTACTTTACAAGCTATTAATGTTTGATGTCCAGCTACCTAAGAAAAAATCTCTTTAATTTCTATAATTGATGAGCAGCTATGGTATAGTGACACCAGTCAGAAAATAAATATTATAATGATTATGCCAAGTGTCAACTCTTTATACAGAAACATAGCATTAAAACAACTAGAGATCACCAGCTCTGTATATATGTAGAGGCATAATGAAATTCTGATGAATCTCACACTGGTGTAATAAATGTATGGCTTTACAATCTATATACAGAAAGTGGGTCTTCCATGTCCTGAGTATTTAAAACAACAAGAAAACTTTATTTGAAAGGTATTGATGATAGAAGAGGGAAGTTAAAGAGCTTCCATTTCTTTAATCTTTTTTTCCTCCTTTAGTTTTTCCAGATTTCATATCTATCTTTCTTCTCTGAATGCCAAAAATAATTTAACTTAATAGGGTCTTGAAAAATGATTTAAATTATTAAAATATAGCTCCTGCAGGTATAAAATGTTCCTCCAGGCATTTTATTCTTCCCTATTTCAGAATGACTTTCTGCTCTTCTCCCCACTTTGTGGGCTTCTCCACTTGTCTGAACACAAGTGACATCTTTTATGTGTAAAGACTCAAGCGAAGTACCGTAAACCATTTCCTTTTAATATTTTCCATTAAGCATTGCCTCTCGCTGTCAAATAGAAACCCACATTATTCTCTTTTAGGCTTAAGCCTGATAAGTTGTTTTTTGCTTGGAGTACTTTTCTACTTTACTTTGCTTCTGCATTGCTCCTTACCTCAGGCTTTTTTGCTCCATGACTCCATTAGCCCACAGTACTTCTTTGTATTTTGGCCTTGTTATCCAGTGTAATAGGACATTCCAAAGCCCTAAGCATCTGAAAACATGACGATTTAATAACAGACAGTGTAGAGAGCCTAATAAAAATATGATTGTGAATTATAAAGTGTAAAATTTAACAAATGTAGTTTGAGAAGGAAACATTATAATGACCAAGAACTGACCAAGAACAAAATAAAACTTGCATTTCTTTGTCAATCATAGGTGGGTGTGATAGGACAAACACTAGCTCAGGAGTCAGAAAAGATTACTAACAACCTTTCTCATCTAATTTTTTTTTTCTAGAAAATAAAACAATAATTTTTAAGTTCATTTAATGGCAACTGGTAATCATCAAATTAGCAATGGTTATCTTCAAAAGTTATTACACTAACAGTGCTGTCATTTCTCAAGGTTGATCAGATACCTAGAGTCACAGACATTTCCCACATAAGATGCATCATATAAATCAGACTTTCTTTATCACCAGCATTTATACAACCAGACCTAAGAAAAGAACTAGGTCTGGGGACACATGCATGATCTTAATATAGTGAATGTTTAGCCTGCCCTGAACCTCTATCATCTTATACAAGTCACTTTATCCTCCTGACCCTCTGTTTCCACATTTATAAATATGGAATTTTGAGCTAGATGGTCACTACACTCCCTTTCAGGTCAAAACAATCTCTGATTGTTAATATAATAGATATCTCCTTTAGGTTATATTATTTTATCTTAATATGTAGGAAATAAAATTTTGATGTTGTTCTTTCCTAAAAACAACTTCTAAAGCACAATTTGTAATTATAGTTCAGGAGAGTCTTATCAGAGGGTACAGATATTTTAGGCAGTTTTCCATAATGAATCAGAAAATTTCCCAGGAGAGTTTAGGGCAGGGGCAGCTGTGTACAATGGTTATTAGAGAATATTGATTACATCTTAAAGAAAGGAAATCTATTTGAAAGGATATTGCCCTATATTTCCACTCCATTTTTCAGTCTTTAATTCTACAATTGCAGTCTGAGTCTTAATGTAAGATTTTTGCTCCTCATACAGAAAATGTATTTGGTAACTGTCCATTTGCTACCCAATCTGGTTAATGCTGTAGAACAGGTTCATTACCCATAATGTATCCCTTTCTATCCAAATCAATTTGTCTTTTTATTTTATTTTATTTTATTTTTGCGGTACGCGGGCCTCTCACTGTTGTGGCCTCTCCCGCTGTGGAGCACAGGCTCCGGACGCGCAGGCTCAGAGGCCGTGGCTTACGGGCCCAGCCGCTCCGCGGCATGTGGGATCTTCCCGGACCGGGACACGAACCCGTGTCCCCTGCATCGGCAGGTGGTCTCTCAACCACTGCACCACCAGGGAAGCCCTGTCTTTTTATTTTAAATAGCAACCATTTAGATAAACAATTTGGATAGAAAGAGATATCATTAACTTTATTTGGTTCTAGGATTTTTCATATCAAGAGTTCAGACAGCAAGATTTGAATGTGAAGGTTGTGGAAGGTACTATGTATACTTGGGGAAGCAGAATTACTTACTGAAAAGGGTATGAGAATTCAAGTAAGGAGAGTCAGGTTCACTCAAGTTGTTTTTCGGCCATTTACTATTTGGGTGACCTGGAACAAAAGAATAGACAAGATATATATGTTAGGATTCATGGTTGTAAGTAACAGAAAGTAGCAACTCTAGCTAATTAAGTGAAATTTGATTTATTGCAAGAATCTGGGTAAGGCTTGGGGACTGAAAAGAATAGGCTGGAACTAATACCTGTTCTAAAGGGTTAGAAAGCAAGAAAAACAGAAACTTTCAAATCTGGGACAGCGGCAGGTATAAGACAAAAGACATAAGCAGCTACTGCCCCCTTGTCCCACTGGGATAAATCACCTCTAAATATTCTCCCACTCTTGCCTCAGATACTCAAGATTCAATGCCTTTGAAGGGAGACCAGGATTGTGACATACGTGGAGCCCAGGTGTTGTTGGCCAACATAAGGGAAGATGTGGCACCTTTGACAGCCACAATGTCAACTGTTCACTCCCTGCAAGATGACCAAAATGGGGCAGAATTAATTCCTTAGCAGGAAATTTAGGTGCTATGAGGAAGGAGGCAAGGATCCTCACAGACAAAAATTAATTAATGTCCATCGCATAGCAAACAAACAAACACAAAACATTTAATTTCTCTGATCTTTATCTTCAGAATTATTCAGAATAATCATCACAGTATATTATTTAGCTCTAGACTGCTATAAATTCTACTGTGATTTCTATACATGTGTTATAAGTATAGTTATTACTATCTATACTCACCAATGAAGATACTTTATAGAAAAAGATAAAATATAAATTATCAAAAACTATAATTTATTTCTGGAAACGTTAAAAAAGGGGAGAGTTTTTTTTTGACAGTTTATGCAAGTGTCATAACATCATTGTAGTAGGTAGGAATGTGTTCCAAAAGGTCTATAATATTTCCAGATTAAAAGATAGATATAGACTAAACTGCATAACAAGAAAATGGTTTAGAAATATGATTATATTCTTATCTCTTAACAGAGGTAAGAGTCTGAGACAGCCGTTAAGAACATGGGCTTTAGACTGAGTCTGAATCTTGCTACTTGCTGACTTACCATCTTTGTGACCCTGGGCAAAGTCCTTAACTTTTCTATGCCATAATTTTGCTTACCTCAAAAATGGAGCTGACAATAATCAAGTGTACCTCATAGAACTATCATTTACTCTGAATCTCATAAAAAAATTAGGTTGTTTAGTATATGGTTGTTTTCTTTTTATATGAGCTTTACAAATAACAAGTGACAGGATTGGCCATCCAGGAAACCACAGTTAAAGGATATGGTTTATTCATAACCATGTTAATCAGTTGGCAGAATTTTCTTGTTAGTCTTCTGATAAACCAGTCACAAAAATGACCAAAACCCTCTTTGGTATAAAGAGAGGCAAGGCTAATTTGTTAAAATATTAGCCCTAGCTTGAAAAATGTAGAGGCTTAGTCATTATGTCTTCTAAAATGTTTGTAATAATTTAAAAGATTATTCTGTAATTATCACTTTGATGTGAACTACTTGAATTCTTGTATTTTAAATATGAAAATAAAAGAGAATTAGCTTATGGTCTGAGATCTGGACTTCAGAATTTTTCAAATTTTTGACTACCTAAAATGAAAATGAAGCATTTATTATACACAATCCTTATCATTGTGACAATTTTACTTGATGATAAATAATAAGGAAAAAGTCATTTTTTCCCATCAAACTGGAGTAGGCATATTGATATATAACTAGAGGAAATAGTAGTCAACTTCAATATTAATATATTTGATTTCCTTGTTATAAATGCAGATTTCTGGGTGTCACTTCCAGAGATTCTGATTTGTTAGATTAAAAAAAAAACAACATTAGGATATTCTGGTGCAGAAATTCAAGCACCAAATTGGAGAACAGTGCCTATGTCAGACATTTTTCTTGATTTTTTACAACTCCATTGGTAATTATAATTGGGTGGGTGACCCCTTACCTGAGATGTAGTTCTCACTTCAGCCTCACTCTTGGCAAAAATCCACCTTGTTAACAAGGTTTTGACTGTAATAGCAGGTAGCATTCTCCTTAGGCATCTTTGCCTAAACAATGACAGACAAGTACTTTAAGTGATGCTTCTTTGCACTACCCATGACCTGTGAAACTGCTATTACTCTCAGTGAAAAGATGGAGGAAATCAAGTGAACATAGAAAGGAGAAACCTCTTACTTTTTTTTTTTTTTTTTTTTTTTTTTTT